>NC_071264.1:21039757-21403507 GCF_023375685.1 Ictalurus furcatus
GAGTCCAATGCTTTGATGTGGTTTAAGTGCATTTGGTTCTGTCATACTGATAAAGGACTAGCTTTTTCAGCTACACTCTTGAAAAAGGGCATAGATTAGTATCGTTGTAATGCTAACATGGGAGAAGTGGTGAATCCAGTGGCTTACCTCAGCACTAGCTGTTCTGGGGTTAGTTCTCATTGCTGATTGTTTCTCTGACTCGAGTTTTGTGTGGCCATTTAAAACCTGCCCATTAAATGGGGCCGGCCTCTCACCATAGTGGATGTAAGTGTCCCTAGAGAGTGAGAAAAGAGCGCATAATGTCCATTAGTCCTCTTGGATTTATGTGAGTGCACAAGTGTATGTGTGTGTGTTTGTGTGTGAGCCTGTGGGCCTGTATGTGCGTGTGTGCATATATTTACACAAACCATTAAACAGCATCCCCCAAATGTAATAGAAAAGAATGCTAGGTTGATGATCAGATTATATTGGGGTTTTTTTTATTACCTGTGTAATTGGCCTCCGTTTCGCACAGTGACTATATTGTCACCAGTCTGGAGGTCGTTATCAGCCACTTGAGGTCTGAGCGGCCCGCACTCCTCCCTGGTGGCAATGCACATTCTCCAGAAACTGCTTTCCTGCCACAATACAAACCACCTGAAAACTCAAACAAGGGTGGTACTATGTTCTGTCATACAGAGACCACTTTCACTGCCCCAGCCCCCCCCCAACACTTTGACAAGTGTGAAATGCAGCTTTAATAGCTTTGCTTTATTACAGCACAATCCACAAGCCTGAGCATTTATTAGAGCACTTACAACGAGGCCACGTGATAATGAACTCTTCATAGAGGAAAGCTAGCTGGAAGGTCACGTTATTGCTGTGGTTGCATAAAATTGAATACAACTGTTGAGTCTTTCATTCGGGTCTCATAAAAAGCCTACAGTAAATCAGTTTTCTGTGCATTTAGACAAAAAGTAGGTAGCATCCATTCTTCTTATCTTACTCATATAGCTTATAAACTGATATTAAATGGTAACAGCAGTGTCTCTGGACAAATTTGGTCCACTGTACAAAATGCTGGACTTTTTACTGGACCTTAAAAAAAAAACAGCACTTTCTTCATCAGCCAGTGATCCAGTGCTACATGTATTTGGTACCTGCGCAAGAGTCACATAAACAAGACCTTTTGGCTGTTCCATGATTTTAGCTGAAGGGTGACTGTGCATTTGCAGTGACTGTGGTCAGGTCTGGAACAGTCTTTATATGCATCACTTTGGTCAGCTTTCATTGTTTTAATGTGCTTCATAAATTGCTAAAACTTGCTTAATTACTTATTAACTAATGCCACTTGCTTACTAACTAAGGGTGGGGCTAGAAGTGCTGTTCAATTCTGATTGGTTATGGTGACACTTTTAATATACAAGTATACAGTGGTCTCCACTAATATTGGCACCCTTGGTAAATATGAGCAAAATAATTGTCTTTATTGTTTAACCTTTTGATCTTTTGTTTAAAAAAAAAACACACACACACACAAAAATACTATGCTCTCATGGATATCAAACAATTGCAAACAAAACACAGGTTTATCAAAAAATATAATAATATATATTATTATATATACCATATATATTAAATATAGGTGTGCAACAATTATTCATATGAGAAAAATATATTTGAAGTATATTCCTATTGATATTTTACATTTTTAGTACACCTGGGTGACTAGAAACCAGTCAGCACGATATGACTTTGGGACTCGTATTGCCTCTGGCCTCCATGACATCACCCAAATGTCTTATGAGACCTGCACAAGTTCCCAATTCCCTACAGACTATAACAAGTGCTCTTTTGTGCAGGTCTAATGGGTAGAGCAGAGACACAATCCTCCAAACACACATGCCATGTGATTCTGATTCATGGAGGAAAAAAAATAGCTCTGCACTACTTTTTTTTTAAATATAAATATATGTTTATAAACAATGTTAGTTAATAGTGATGTTCTGAAACGTGCTCTGAAGAGAATGAAACAATTCTGCTACCAATCTATATCACTAGAGACTAATTATTAGAATTAAGAGATGTTTTATTATATCCATCTGCCCTTAATGAGATTAATCAGATTTTAATATAATTGATTAGAGCTTGCAGTGACTAATGAGGAGCTTCATGCATTTTTAATGATTTACTATGGTAATGTTTACTTTTGGGTGAACTGACACATCACTGTAAAAATTAATTCAAGAGATGATTATAGTGTTGCTCTGTTTCTAAATAATTTCCAATAAACCAGTGAAATTAATATAACACCAAAAGCATGCCTTTCGTCATTCACCTTATGAGCTGAAGCTCAACCAACAGCTCAAAATCTGTAGCACAAGAAATTTATGGTCCTACCTTGATGGAAAATGACCTCCTTAAGTTCTTCTTGGCATCCTCACTCCACTTTGATCCCTGTAGGCTAACACTCCTGCTAAAATTCATTTCCAGATGTCCAGTGTTGGCCTCCAGAGGGTCTCCTTGGTACCCTTCTTTCCAGTTCTCGTATCCATACCTCTCTTCTGGGCTAGAGGTGTCATCGCTGCTCCTGGAGCTGCAGATAAGGAGAGATCGGGAGATGATGGCC
Organism: Ictalurus furcatus; assembly: GCF_023375685.1. Classification (NCBI taxonomy): domain Eukaryota; kingdom Metazoa; phylum Chordata; class Actinopteri; order Siluriformes; family Ictaluridae; genus Ictalurus; species Ictalurus furcatus. The sequence continues at coordinate 21,042,366 of NC_071264.1, forward strand.
AGCTTTTTGGAGCTTTGTCCTGTGTTGGCCCTTTCCATCCTCCTGGTTCTTCTCCCATTTAGCCGCTGCTGTGTCTGAGTGGCTCTCAGAGGCATGATGGCTGCTGAGGGAGGATCTCTCCCACTACACATGGCTGCTAATGGAGGGGGCCGCTCTGCAGAGAGAGAGAGAGAGAGAGAGAGAGAGAGAGAGAGAGAGAGAGAGAGAATGAGAGCAGGAGAGAGAAAGCAATTAGAAAATTCAGTTAGGTATCCTGTCCTGATATCCTCCTCGATCCAGAGTGGTCTCTGGAAGCAAGGAGACTGCAGGCTGAGATAAAAGCACTTTTCTTTTCTCCACCATGTTCAGGGGAATAAAAAAAGGAAAGTGTGGAAGTGTGTGTTGCCTCATGAGTATGACTTGACTGGAAAATGTGAATGTTTGAAGTGAAATTTACTGTGCACTGGAAGCTGGAACATGGTGTTGTTTAGAGAATAGAGACTCAAAAGGCTTATCTGGAGCTCATACTCTCATAAACATAATAAATATTTGTGGCGAATCAGCCCCCATTTTATAGTGTTCCCTAAACATTTCTTCATCTCTTATTTTAACACCTTTTATTTTGCTCAGAATTGTATTATTGTAATTTGGTCACAGTTGCCATTTAGCTTGAGTTTAGCTTGAGTTTACCTGGAACTTTCTACCAGATAATCCAGGGACAATTTTAGGCCCTGGGCCATATTTTCAGGAAGTCTTGGAAGGAATCTTTTGATATACCAAAAGATTTCCTTACTTTTGCCATTTCATAGCTTATTTGACTTCTTTTTACATAATGCTCTCAGTTCCTGAGCGATGGGAACACAAGACATGAAGCCTTTTAGAAAGGGTTTAGTTTTTATAGTGTGTGTGTATCATGTTAGAAATATGGTAATTCCAATATTCGGCTTGTAAAAACCATTAAAGTTTTTGTTGAACTTGTAATTACCATTTGGAAACCTGAAACTTTCTGAAAGCTCCACCTTTATGATGTGTGGCATCATACTTCGAAACATAATATTAGATGACCAAAACACTGAAGCAGCTTCCAAAGTCACACAGAGAACATAGAATTTAATATTACTATTTTTTGTATAACACCACTATGATGTCCCATCAATGATATATTCCTGCCTCATGTCCAGTGTTCCAGGGATAATCTCCATATTCACTGCATCCAGACTAAAGTAAATCAGTTACTAAAAATTAATTAAAGAACGAATGATGCCAGAGATGTCCAAATGTCTGGGCATAGCCTAGTATTTTAATAAGGATTCTTGATTGACATCCCAGAGACTTCCGACCTGTTACCTCACTCAAGTAAAACAGTAAATCAACCATCAGGCAATAGTGATGTTCATGGTCTTGGCCAGTTTAGGGACAACCTTAAACAAAACTGATGTTTTTTTAACTTGGTAGCTCATGTCTTGATGTGTCATTCTCAAACAAGTTGGCTTTGTGAATGGGATCTTTTATGTGAATGTTGAGAACTGACTCACTTGAGCTTGTTTCCCTTTCTTGTAGAGTTAGGCAATGATGTAACTCTTGCAGTTTATTGCTTCCTTGCTTCTGCCTACCTTTAGCTGAGCTGTTTGTACGTAAGACTGATGAGACACATGTTTGATGTTTGACATGATAGGGAGGATCCTCTGCACTGCTTCTTGTAGATGTACACAGATACAGTGAAGTGTGTTAGGGGAGGCAATTGGTTAAAGCTGTTTAAATATATTTTGTAAAGTGCAATGCAAAGTAATGTTATTTTGGGTTAACCAAAATTGACCAGTGGTCAAAATATTGCAAAGTTTGTCTGGTTTTGGAAAAAATGTCTGTTTGGACACAAAAAGAGTCAACTCTTATACTTGAGCTGAGCCAAATGATCTGACTCACTGAAAAAAGTAAAAATTCCCATCACTACTGTGCACTATTAAATACCTGTATTCATATTTTTAAAAGCATTAAAAAAGTAAATTAATCAGTAATCTTAGACTAAAGTTCAGACACTTTTTCTGCCTCTATACAGCATATGACTTTTAACTGTCACTGAACAAGGGCTTTAAAAATACCCAATTATATCATGCCATTTTCCCTCTCTCCAGCATCTGCCTTTTGTTTGGTAAAGGGAATGTGTACATTATGCAAGCTTTCAAGATTAACCTTGCACAATTCACATGAAAAGGAGAGAGAGTCTTGTGACATGGAGAGATTGAAATGTAACCAGTTATTCCTAATTTATACTGTATATGGGTCACACAAGGCCAGCATTAACATAATTATAAAGCAATCATAGATTTCAGTTCCCTGGGGCTTTAAAGGTCATCAGGAGTGCATGATAAGGTAACTACATATCTATCAGATTTCCTAGAATTTCACTGCAGTAGAAACATCTGCGGAGATGGACAGCTCTGAATCAAACCCCAAAACTGCCATTCTTCAGTGAGTATAATATAACATAACTTTAGCTGAATGAAGGTACTGCATTTATAAACAACACTGCAGCAAAAAGGATTTCATACCTTTCATTTTTTGTGCAGGACCTGTTCACTGAAGGTCAAAGCTTTCTGTGGGTCATGCATTATAAATGTATGACTGTGCATTTGCAGATCTATATGAGACTAATACACTAATGGTGGTACATATATGGGGGAATGTATGGGGGCATCACCCTACTGCAGCAAAGCCACATTACATTGGAAAATGAGCAGCCAGAGTGAAAGTAGCCTAGTGATGAAATTAAATATTACTATTTACCACTGACAGGTGTGTTGTAAAGATCCTTTAGTCTGAATCTTTATGATATATTTACGATTCTGGGAAAAAGTTGTCATGCATAGGCAATGGAAAGAATCCGAACGTATGGTTAAATTTTGATGTGTTCAAAACTGCCTATAAATACCTAAGTCCTGAAAAGACAGATATTCAACTAGTTAATTACTATTTTGAATTATTGGTTGACTAGTCAAACGATCACACAACCCCTAATGTATTTTATAGAGCAACTGACTGCTGTATATCACAATAGCTATGAGGTAAGATGCATGTTATATCATGTCACAAGATTAAGAGAGCCTTATTGATTATTCCATCCTTTATTATGCAGCTTATTCATGCTCCCAACATAAAGTGCCATGAAAAACTAACACCCCCACAGTAAACACACTTTATTGAAGGAAAAAGGTTATGCAATACACATTTCAAGCATGTGAAAAAGTAACTGCCCCCTAAACTTAATAACTGGTTGTGCCACCTTTACCAGCAACAACCACTACCAAATACATTTGCTCACTGGAGTTTAGTCTTTCACATTGCTGTGGAAGAGTTTTAACTCACTCTTCTTTGCAGAATTGCTTTGTCCGCACTGGATGGCTTTTTGAGAATGAACTGCCTGCCATAGTTTTGTTTTGAGCCATTCAAAGTGGACTTGCTATTGTGTTTTTTATCACTGTCATGCTGCATAACCCAATTGAACTTGAGATTAAGATCACAGACAGGATTTTTGGTACAGAGCAGAATTCATGGGTCCATCAAATCATGGTTATGGCAAGTTGTCCAGGCCCTGAAGCAGCAAAGCATCTCACACCATCACTCTACCACCACCATGCTTGACTGTTAGTATGATTTTCTTATTGTGGGATGCTTACATCAGATGTAACAGGACCATATATTTTGCACTGTTGGTTCATAAGTCCACAGAACATTATCCCAAAAGGGTTGGGGGTTATAAAGGTGTTTTTAGCAAGTATAAGACAAGCCTTTATGTTCTTTTCATTAGCAGCACTTTTCACCTTGCAACTGTACCATAGAAACTATCTTTGCCCAGTATATTTCTAATGGTGGAATCATGAATGCTGACATTATCTGAGAAGAGCAAGGCCTGCAATTCCTTAGATGTTCATCTGGGTTCTGTAGTGACTTCCTGGATGAGTCATTGATTTGGTTTTGGGGGTATTTTGGTAGGAAATCCACTTCTGGGAAGATTTACCACTGTTCCAAATGGCTTTCACTGTGGTTCCAGACTAATATATATAATAAATTTCTTTCTCTTTTTAGGAATTTCTTTTGAATTACTTTTACAAACAGGACAAGTTGGTGTTGGATACCTTTTTTCTTTGATAAAAATTTCATTTACAAATCATATTTTGTATTTAATCAGGTGTCTTTGTCTTATATAAAATTTTGTCTGAAGATCTGAAACAATTAACTCTGATAAATATGCAAAATAGAAAAAATCAGGATAAATACTTATTCACGGCACTGTATAATATGGCAGGAAGTGGCAACTGACCCAAACAGTAGTCTGACAGATTTGCAATATGCTTACATGTACTAGCACAAATATTAAAGTGTTGGATAACAACCATCTGGTTGATACAAACCAATATGACTCATACAAATAAAAAGGTCCTTAGCTTAAAAAAAAAAAAAACCTATTTTCCTTTTCAAAGCCTGCTTCCCCCTTGCAGGACACACACATGGGTAGTATTATGACATGGTGTGTAGCTGTCCTGTTTAATCTGGCAAAGGGATGCTTCAAACAGCACTAGCTTCAAATATGCATAAACATTGCTGTATGAGGTGATTAGAGTATAGATGGGCACCTGTGCATCTTAAAGGAATAGGCCAGCTAGAGATTTACCCAGTTTCAGGCTGGCTGAACCTCAATATCTAAAAATAGCTTTTTTGTTTTACACTGAAAGTATGAGACTTATCTAGCTAAAAAGCGATGAGGCATAAAGCTATTAGTTTAGCATATCTAAAAAAACATACACTCCGATTAAAGACAAAATTTGACTCAATAATATAATTTATTGAGTTTGCCTCACACGTCTGGGGTTGGGGGTTCAAATCCCTCCTCCGCCTTATGTGCACAGAGTTTGCATGTTTTCCCCATGCTTTGGAGGTTTCCTCCAGGTACTCTGGTTTCCTCCCCCAGTCCAAAGACATGCATTGTAGGCTGATTGGCATTTCCAAATTGTCTGTAGTTTGTGAATGTGTGTGTGATTGTGCCCTGTAATGGCTTGGCACCCCATCCAGGATGTACCCCACCTTTTGCCCCAAGCTCCCTGGGGTAGTCTCCAGGCTACCCGTGACCCTATATAGGATAAGTGAAATGAAAATGGATAGATGGACGGATAATTGGAACTACATGAAGTATATACACAGGGTTGCTAGGGTCATTGTTTAATGCCAAATTGAACTAGTTCCGGAATATGGTTGCAGATGGAAAAAGTCAATTTTGAGTGTCATGGCAAAGGCTGTGAATACTTATGTACATGTGCTTTTTTTGTTTTTTATTTTTAATAAATTTGCAAAGATTTCAAACAAACTTCTTTCACGTTGTCATTATGGGGTATTGTTTGTAGAATTTTGAGGAAAATAATGAATTTAATCCATTTTGGAATAAGGCTGTAACGTAACAAAATGTGGAAAAAGTGAAGCGCTTTCCGGATGCACTGTATGTATTGTAAAGCATGGTGGTGGCAGTATGATGGTGTGTAGATGCTTTGCTGCTTCAGGGCCTGTGCAACTTGCAGTAATTGAGGGAAACATGAATTCTACCAGAAAATCCTGAAGGAGAATGTCCGGTCTGTAAGTCTGTAAGTTTAAAATTCAAGGTCCACTGGATTATGCAGCAAGACAATGATCCAAAACATAGGAGTAAATCCTAGTTCTAGAAGTAACTGAAAGACTGATCTCCAGTTATTATTTGGTTGCAGATATTACTGCTAAAGGTGGCACAACCAGATTTTAACTTTAAGGGGACAATTAGTTTTTCAGACTGGTGATAGGTGTTGGATAACTTTTTTGTTTCAGTAAAAAAAAAAAAAACTGTATTGTTTGTTTACTCAGGTTGCCTTTGTTTTATGATGTATTTTGCTTGAAGATCTAAAACTATTCAGAATGAGACATACACAAAAATATAAGAAATAAGGATGAGGCAACTGTATGCTGTACGTACACTGTATGTAGAAGACTGAGGTAGAAGACTCGATGATTTACCTTTATTACAGTAGCAGGGTGACTGTATTTCTTTTGAAACAGTCTGACTGTGATGTTGATGTAATGGCACACAGCTGTAGTACAAGCTGAGTCAGAGAGCAAAACATTGAGGGAGGGGGAGAGAGAAAGAGAGAGAGAGAGAGCAAAAGAGACAGAGATGAAGAGAGAGGGCTAATCAGGGTGAATCAGCACAGAGGTCTAGACATTACTGACGTGAATATGAACACACACACACTCCTCTTGATAGATAGATAGATAGATAGATAGATAGATAGATAGATACATACATACATACATACATACATACATACATACATAGTTGACAAACATTAACATGACCAGATGCCTGAGAAAACCCTACCTCTTTTGTGTGCAATCATAAAACTGCTGAAAAAGTATGAACAGTATGCTATTGAGTTCATTTAGGGGCTAAAGACATGTCAATTTGCCAATTCAGTTAACTCCCCCTCACTTTGGCTAAAAGCATCTACCAAATGAGTATATGTAAAGCTGACTCTGCAATTTCTGAGCTAAGATAAACATGCATGAATTTTTTTTTGTTTGTTTGTTTGGTTGTTTGGTTGTTTTTTTGTGTGTGTTTGGGTTTTTTTTAACATCTATCAAATACATTTTTATTTTATTTGCATAATCTACTGCACTTAAAATTGCATGGTGTCTATGTATTTCAGATATCGGAACATGTTTCTTTCCATATATATTCTCAGTGCCTGTGGCTCTTTAAATAGTCAGATTATTGAACATGGCCACCATGGTTGCTTATTGACACAGTTTGAGTTTTACTATTTTTTTCCACTACAGAAGTATTTCATTATTTACTTTCCATGGTGTTATAGCCAACTGGGCGAATACTGTATTCCCTTATTATGCCCTGATTTGTGCCCAGATCTCCAGAAAGACCTCATGAAGTATGTCATAGGAAAGGTCATGCTTTAGTGTTACTATACATGACATCCATAATCCTATGCATAATTAAACATTTTGAATGTAATATTAGATTGCTGAGTAAGTAAAACCTTCTGAAAGATGACTGACATCATGTCAAAAAATGATTAAAAAGAGGATTCGAATTCAGGTCAAAAAGAGGATTACTCTTGTTCTCAGATTGAAATATAATGTAATATAAGACAATATAATATATATAAAAAATTAAGTCATTCCAAACCATCTGCTGGTTATTAGAAAATATATATTTTATTTTTCATTTTCCACAGATGTTTAACCAGATGGGTGAATATCATACTTTATGTGAATGGTTTTCCAGAAAGACATAACTATTTAAGTTGACAGCCAAGTAAGTGGTGAATATGTGTATATGTGTTTCTGATGAGTGCACTTTACAGCCAGTATTTCTTATGTGTAATCTATCTTATCTGCAATCTTGTGTATATTCAAAAGTTCTGTATAGTTCTGTATAGAAACCTAAATCATCACATTCAGAGAAAAAGCCTCAAAGTGTGAAATGTACATAGTCCTTATTGCTTACTTAACAAATTCACATTACGAAGCAAATTTTTTGTCATGTTTATTACTGAATATACTGTATAGTTGTCTTCTTGGATGTGAGAGAGTGATGTGTTCGCTAATGTACCAGGAGGAGTGTGCACTCCTACACGGCAGTACATGAATCTGTCTTTTACCCAATCTTATTAAGATAAAAATCAGTATCTGGGGTTCACCGTGCAACCTTCCCCACAAACATACATACTCCGGGATGTGATGCTACTGTTATGTGCTGTTTTTGATGCATGACAAGAATTTCTTTGTCAAGATAGATGTAGAGGCGAACCTAGATTATGTGGGGGACCCAGGCAATATATATATATATATAGAGAGAGAGAGAGAGAGAGAGAGAGAGAGAGAGAGAGAGAGAGTTTCACATACAAATGGAGATAGACATAGTTTCCATTAGATATCCATTAAATGGTTTTAATGGTTAGTTATTAATTAAAAGTGCACTTTTTAAAAGTGTTCCTAGGTCTATTATATAATTTAAAAAATATCTTAGTTCCATTAGTGTCATGTAATGGCTCTCACTAGTTTCTTTATTTCAGGTCTGTGTTTACACATTTCCGACCCAGAAATTGGCTCCGCCCTCAGCTCTCCCCCATTTCTTTAAAAGGTAGCTCATAGACGTACACAGTTTTAACAGAGAGGGCAGGGAAGAGGAAATCCCAAAATTACAAACTGCTCCTTTATGTTGTTATATGTTAATGATATATTTGGCAGTTCTGTCTAGATAGCTGTGAATACTACATATCAATGCTTTCCTCAAGACAGAATCACTGTGCAGAATTACAGATGCAAATATTACAGCCATCCAATGAATCACCATTACAATCACAATTTATTAACACAAGGTCATCATTAGAGACCTCCAGATTCCACCTTTGAACTTTATTAGAAAACCAGACATTTTTAGAATTAGTCAAAGACAACTTGTTAAACCACGTTAAATTACACTGTGAGATTAGCCCATTTAGAAAGCAAAAAAAAAAAAAAAAAACATTACTAACTTATAAACCATCATAAGTACACCAGTAAGTGATAGAAATCTATGTCGATTTACATTATTTCTTTCAGTCCAACCTCAGCCTGTTCCCAGATTAACATCTGCTTCAAGGCAGCATTTCATTAATGTTTTCTTTTTCCTCTGGGTTTCACATTTTGTTGTAAAAGAAAACAAAAGACAGAACGAGACAAATACTCACCGACGCTGATCATCTCCTCATATGACAAGATCCAGGTGGAGGAGAATTATCTGCTCCTTAAAAGGCACTCATGGAGTTCATCCATCCAGAAGAGTCGAGAAGAAGAAGTGGGTTTCTTCTTGCTGGGTGATAAAAGGTGCATTGTGAAAGAAGTTTTTCCTTCTCTCTCTCTCTCTCTCTCTCTCTCTCTCTGCCTTTTTCCCCCCTCTCTCTCTTAGCTGAGATTGGGCACAGCTACATACCCATCCACCCTCCCGCCCTCTGAAGCAGCCAGCTGAACACAGGAGTCCTCTCACGGAGCAGAGTGGCCATCAAAACTCACATACAGAGAGAGAGCAAGAGAGAGAGAGAGAGAGAGTTTCCTTCATGGACGCTGACCTCACACCTACTCTGCTGCACACTGCTTCAGTCTTTTCTCCTGAACACACACACACACACTCACAGCAGACATCTCAGGCAGTGAAACTATGAACTCTCACCACTCTCAGTCACATCTGCATGACTTTACAAAAGAGCAGTTATGTAGAACTTAATAGACCAGAAGTCCAGAAGCAGCAGTCCAGTTTTTACTACTGCAGCATCAGACATCTTAACAGCTGAGCTACCCGACCACACCCACTGAAATGTATGATATGTATGATTACTATGCTTTGTTATGGTTGCAGTCATGGTGCTGTCTCAATAGCATCTGTCCAATAATCCCTTAAACATTTTTTCTAAGATAACTGTACATTTTTAACTACAATGTAACGAAAAAAAAATTTTAACACTGTTAACTTATGTTAATACATTAATGTTAATACATTAAGCTTCAATTTGCCCTATGGAAAGAATTTAGGGGTAGAATCATAGCACTGCAGGCTGCAGTGAGGACCTCTTGGATCCCTGGTTTAATCCTGATTACTGTCTGGATGGTGTTTTGCATGTTCTCATGTCCTTGTGGGTTTCCTCCGGATTCACTGGTTTCTTCCTATCTCCCGAAAACGTGGTGTAATGGTAAAGCATTCTAGATTTTGAATCCAGTGATCTGAGTTCAAAACTCGGTGGAACTTGCAAAGACTTTGTTCAAGGTTTCAAACACTTGTAATGCTGACTAGGGACCCAACTCTGTTTAAGATGAATTTGAGCCAAGGCTGAAACTTGTTGTTTGGGCTACTGATCGGAAGGTAGTGAGTTCAAATCCTAGCACTGCTAAGCCACTGCTAGGCCCCTGAGCAAGGCACTTAACCCTCAATTACTCAGCTCTATAAATGAGATAAATGTAAGTCACTTTGGATAAGGGCATCTGCCAGATGCCGTAAATGAATGATTGCGTTCCATTGGATGTAGCAGAAGAAGCAGACATGAAACAGCCATTTAGATTTTATATGTAAAGTAAGCCGGTGGCTTAGTGGTTAGCAGGTTTGCCTTGCACCTCTGGGGTTGGGGTTTCGAATCCTGCCTCCACCATGTGTGTGCGGAGTTTGCATTTTCTCCCAGTGCTTCAGGGGTTTCTTCCAGGTACTCTGGTGTCCTCCACCATTCCAAAGACATACGTTGTAGGCTAATAAGCATTCCCAAATTGTCCGGACTGTGTGTGTCAATGTGCCCTGTGATGGGTTGGCACCCTGTCCAGGGTGCCTCCTTGTGCCCTGAGCTCCCTGGGATAGTCACCAGGCTCCACCCTGCATAAGTGGTATGGACAATGGATGGATGGATATAAAGTAAACCCTAAAATAAAAATCAAACCTAAAATGTGTTGGCTCAGCAGCTAAAGAAATGCTTTGTTGAAACTTTAAATTTACTTATACCACAGCACTGCTCAAATCTATTCATTCAGATGTTGTTGATTAATCTATTATAACAGCAGCTCTGGCAATAGTGCCAGCAATAGTTCAAATAGCATGTTTATATTAATGTGCGACTTCTAAGACAATATTGTTTCTATAGTAACAGTTAATTCACAGGGACTTGTAAGGTGGATGCTGTAAGAGACTTTCTGTAAGGAGACATTTATATAACAGTTATTGAAGGAGTTTCCAGTGTCAGTCAGTAAGTTTTCTACCATGCAATGGCCTTCAGGACAGAGTAGTTTGCGCTTTCTGGTTTCTCTGTAACATGACAAGCTGCGATTTTTATCTTATTAACTTCATGAGAGAGAAAAAAGACAGAATGATGAGGGAACAACTGTTGATGGCTGCTAATAGGAATGAAGTTATCTTACAGATGTTCCATAATGTTAACTGTAACTATACTGGTTAAAAATCATGAAAGTATTCTTTATTTAATTTAAATAAGAACTGCAATCATTGGTAACTCCTTTGGTATAAAAGGAATAAAAACACATCATGATGTGTGTTACTGGAAAAGAATCAACTTCAGGGGCGTAATAGTAACTCCACTTTGTGTCAGTACATATGACACACACCGTGTCATTAATAATTTTTCTAAGACAGCATGCCAGGTTATGATTTTTCCTTACTTAATTTCCCTGTACTGCAAATGTTGTCAATCAGTCATGATGTATTTACTTGTCGTTCATTTCTTTGGTTTTGTACAAGAGCTAAAATATTAATGTAGCTAATAAGTAAAAGATGACTGTCATTATAACCTGTTAACAGTGTGAGAATTTTTGCCAAACCATTCTTTTAAAATTATATTACAGAGTGAGTTGTGAGTTCAAATCCCAGGGGTGCTAGAAAGCCTCTGTCTTGAGCAAGACTCAAACCCTCAACCTCTCAACTTTAGGATTAAATTGGAGTCTGCTGAACAACCTTCACCTTCTCTAGCACATTAAAGTAGTTTTACAATTCATGAAATGTGTACTTGTCAGATGTGAATTTTATTCTTACTGTGTTTTTCCTAGCTGACCTAGTGCCTTCTGCTAATGTGTGAAGATTTCACAGTGGGAGTGTGTATAAAGGGCTCTCTGTTCGCTTACTCTGTGGTGATGCAGTGTGCGAGTGTTTGTGTTAAAGTGTATGCAAGCTGGCCTGAGTCTGGATTTAAAAAAGGTCTGGAAGGGAATTTCTCCCCTGATTAACCCCAGACACACATATACTCATGCATGCACACTGCTGTCCTGAATGCAGCCAGTGTGAACAACTCACATGAATCACGAGGTGGACAGGAATGCCTAAACAAACACATTACACAGACGGGATTGAACCGTGTACACATACATACACACTGTAGTCTGTTAGTAACATAGATTTGATCAAGAAGGGTCTGTGACCAAGATTTTGCAGTTAGCCAATTTCCCTCTTACCTCTTACCCCTTAGCTTGGTGCTTAAAATGTTTTGTACTCTAGCAACAAGGCTTAATGGATTTATATTCTTGTAGATTAATTTTTTGAATACAAACTTATTCTGCAATTTGACACTAACCAAAACAGTGACTTTTTGAAGTGATGGTGTGATAATTTGGTCATGGAGTTTGCTAAATTGGTAGCTATAAGCTCCCATTACTTGGTAGCCACATTGGCATCATACTTTAAGTATAAAACTAAAGAAAAAAAATGGTGCGCATTTCATCTTTTGGCCAAGCTGTTCCTTTAAATGAGTGCACTCAGAAGTTGGTCTATTCAGTGTGTTTAATGTTGCAGGCAAAAACACAATTACATGCCTCCATCTGCTGGTTAAAACTAATATTACATTTTATAAGGTATTTAGAATTTGCTTGGTAAGGTCATCCCTATGCCCAATGTTTGAACTGCATGATTGGACAAGTAAGAGAATGTATTTTTGGAAGGTAAATAACATGTAGAAATTGTAAATTCACTTTTAGAAATAACAATAATAATGTGAAGCAAGGATATTTATATTTGTAAATTTTTGTATATTTCTTTTACAATGACCAACTATTTTAATATTAAATGAATATAAATATTGAAAAAAGAAGAAAAAAGAAAACTAGAAAAAGTGAAACTAGCACTACTAAATATAACTGCCATTAAAGGTAATTAAGCTGAAATATTTATATTTTATTTTTGCAATAAATGAGCATTAAGCCTAAACCTTCCTCTCTAATAATATAGATATATTTTTTCTTTCTATTTTCCATTTTTTCCAGAATTTATCTTAAGGCTTATAAAGATATGTTCATAGACATTTAATCCACTGTGCAAGTAATGGAATATGAGTACTAAAACTAAAACTGAAAGTGAAATATACATAAATGAATCTCAAAGTGAAAAAAATCCCCAAATGACATCTAACTAGAATTAAACTGAAAGGGAAAATGACAAAGAAAGAAAAAAACATATATTAAAAGGTCAAAACTGTTATAACCTTTATGTGAACTCTTGACTGTGAACGATTTGTCAGTGGGATTCAGTGTAAAACTAAAGCATTAACCAAAGAAGGACACCAAAGCATTTGTTGAATGAACAAATTGTGTAGATTTTATTTAAATGAACAAACAGACAAATTTGATTGATCTGAGTAGTGAGGTATTTGGCACACTACTGCAAGTTAGTCATCTGAGTTTGAAAGTTGTATCATTAATAGTTTGTGTGTGTAACACTCCTGTGTATTATGACTTACTTCAGGCCTACTGTTTAGTCACATATCACTGTCTGTGTCTCTGTGTGAATATGAGGGTGTGTCTAATACTTACTTCTGGTTAGCTAGTGAAAACTTATTTTACAGCAATTTCATATAGTATAACATTTTGTAGTCATGTCCAAAAACACAGTGGATAATATCCAGTATGTGACTTACTTTCTGCTGGTATGGATGGTCCCACATGGATGTCATAAAACAGTTTATGCCTATGCCTCCCCCTTGTTTCAGTGTATAATCTCACCTCAATACTGTAGACTTGTACATAAGAACTGCTCTTATAATCATAAAGACTTCCCTGTGCTCATCCCATGACACTTATTCACAAGATGCTCATACTGATCATCCTCTCAGCACACTTAGTATTGTTTGACATTATAGTATACAGCTGTAGATTATCGCTACCCTGTGTCACCCAGAAGAGGATGGGTTCCCTTTTGACTTTGGTTCCTGTCATAGTTTCTACCTCAAGACATCTGAGGGAGATTTTCCTCAACTGGCTAGGGATATAGATCTATGCCTGGATTTCTGTAAAGCTGCTTTGTGACAATATCTATTGCTAAAACCACTGTATAAATAAAATTGAATAGAAATTGAATCCAGTGCACTCAGGAGGCATGTTGCCTCAAAAGGTAGCACTGCCAACTCATAGCCTCGGAGGTCAATGTTGAGCATGCGTTTCTGCCTTTGTGAGGTTTCACATGTTTCTCCCCCTGTGTGTTTGGGTTTCCTTCCTCTCAAAAACAAATGCTAAATTTCCTCTAGGTGTATATATTGTATGTGTGTGTTAGTGAGTGAGTGAGTGAATGAGTGAATGAGTGAGAGAGAGAGAGTGAGAGAGAAAGAGAGAGAGAGAGAGAGAGAGAGAGATGCCTTGTCTCCAGTGTTTCAGGGAAAGCCTCAGTATCCACCCTGACCAGATAAACCAGTTACTGAAGATGAATGAATGATGCAATCCTGAAATCACATAATTTACCACATTCTACACTGTACAAACAGTGATACATTGGTACACCCATAACACATTGTGTTCTCTGTAGGTGATGTGATGGAGTGGTAATAGTGAAACCTTTGTAATGTGTTTGTATTATTATTATTATTATTATTATTATTATTATTATTATTATTTTGCCTATAGTGTGTGTAATTTGAGACATGCCTGTAATGATGGTTGTGACCTGTTTGTCTCTGGGTTCAACTGGCCTGTACAGTGGATTGGGTGTGTGAATGGAGACACGTCCACGGTGAGGTGAGGTGCTAGTGATGGTCATTATGTAGTCTTTATAGTTAATAGCATGTGTAGTTTGGGTGACCAATAATATTGTGATGTTTGTGATGGTGTTTATGTGACCTATTTTGCAAATAGAATGTGGTTTGGGACATGTCCACACTGTTGATGTTTTGGTAGTTCACAGGAGACTGAAGATGATGAAGTTTATACGACCTATACAGTGTATAGAGTGTTTGGTTTGTTCACAGTGGGCTGATGATGATGAGACATTTTTGATGGTATTAAGGAAGCATATATAGGTGCATCTCAAAAAATTTGAATATCATGGAAAAGTTCATTTTTTCTGTAACTTAATTCAAAAAGTGGAACTTTCATATATTCTATATTCATTACACATAAAAAGTGAAATATTTCAAGCATTTTTTGTTTTAATCTTGATGATTACGGCTTACAGCTCATGGAAATCAAAAATCCAGTATCTCACAATATTAGAATAAAGAATTTATAATACAGAAATGTCGACCTTCTGAAAAGTATGTTAATTTATGCACTCTATAATTGGTCAGGACTTTGATCCTTTTGCATGAGTTACTGCGTCAATGATATGTGGCATTGCCTGTGACACTGCTGAGGTGTTATGGAATCCCAGGTTGCTTTGATAGCGGCCATCAGCTCGTCTGTATTTTTGGGTCTGGTGTCTCTCATAGATTCTCTCTGGGGTTCAGGTCAGGTGAGTCAGCTGACCAATCAAGCACAGTAATACCATGGTCGGCAAACCAGTTACTAGTAGTTTTGGCACTGTGGGCATGTGACAAGTCCTGCTGGAAAAGGAAATCAGCATCTCCATAAAGCTTGTCAGCAGATAGAAGCATGAAGTGCTCTAAAAGCTCCTGGTAGATGCTGCATTGACTCTCGACTTGAGAAAACACAGTGGACCAACACCAGCAGATGACATGGCACCTCAAATCATCACTGACTTTGGAAACTTCACACTGGACTTCAAGCAACTTGGATTCTGTGTCTCTCCAATCTTCTTCCAGAGTCTGGGACCTTGATTTCCAAATGAAACGCAAAATATACTTTCATCTTCCCCATGATTGTGGTTGTGTGTACTGAACCAAACTGAGAGATTAAAGGCTCAGGAAACCTTTGCAGGTGTTTTGAGTTAATTACTTCATTAGAGCTCTTCTCATGTCAACATTTCTGTATTATAAATTATTTATTCTAATATTTTGAGATACTGGATTTTTATTTCCATGAGCTGTACGCCGTAATCATCAAGATTAAAACAAAAAAGGCTTGAAATATTTCACTTAATGAGTAATGAATCTAGAATATATGAAAGTTACACTTTTTGAATTAAATTACGGGTAAAAATTAACTTTTCCATGATAATCAAATTTTTTGAGATGCACTTACATAGTGAATATGTAGTATGTTTTGGGACGCATCCACAGTGAAGTGATGATGGTGAGACACCTGATCGTCTTTAGCCTATATAGGCAATAGGAAATGTGTTTTTGGAAAAGTTCATAGTGGATGAAGAGAAGACAAGACAAGAGACAGTGAGATATACAGAAAGAGGCAAGGAAAAAAAGATGGAGATAACAAGAGATACCAATAGAGACAGACATAGAGAGAGAGAGAGATGTACAGAAAAAAGAGACACAATGAGAGATGCAAAAAAAGAAACCGGGAGAAATCCATGCTGTATAATCGAATTGAACTTTTTCTAGAATTTCCCCTTTTCTATCTCTTATATTTCTTTACCATTCATTTCCTCTATAAGCTGAGCTTAGTCAGGACAAATATACTGCAGTTTTCATGCAAATAAAGCCCACAGAATTGAACTGAAAAAGATTCTGAGAGGTCCAGAAAGAGAAGAACAGCTAGGGTTGAGTGCTCCGGCCAAGAGGAAGAACCTGCACTCTGGCTGGCCTGCATAAGAAACACCATGCAGCATTTTAAAATAAAGCATGCACACACACACTCATACACAGCTCCTGCATGGCTGCCAAACCTCGGCATGAGGCCGTCTGTGCTCGCTTTTGTCAGAAAATACACACATTGTTTTCCTTCACTGTCCTCAGCATGCTGTCTAGTGAAAACCAGCATTCGTCAACACTGAAGACTCTGGAGAGTTTTATGACACTACAGTCAGCGCCAGACGGTTTACACTCCGTTAGACAGCCTCGAACGAGTCTGCGAAACCTCACACTCAACTGTGTGTATGTAAACACAGGCTGTCCAGAAATCCCAGTGTATGTGTGTGTGTGTGTGTGTGTGTGTGTGTGTGTGTGTTTGAGTGAGTGAGTGCGTGTGTGGGCACTACCTATTCTGGGTTTGCCTTTAGCCACAATACTACAATCCCATGCAATGAGCATGCTAACCCAAACAACTCTTGGTTCTCCAGAGTCTTGGTTCCACAATACGTTCATAAATAACTCATTTGTGCATGATTATTTCTGTTTTTTTAGGCTAACACTGGGGGACTGATGACATCATCCAGAAGGAATGTTCCCATAGGACAGCCTTTCTGCTGGTTCTCATTAGTGAACCAGTGGATGACAAGGAAGGAAGTGAACACTGATGTGGCCTGTGATATAACACCTCGAATCCTGGATGTTGGTTGTTGTTTTTTTTGTTTTTAGTTTACTGTACATATGGGACAATGCCATAGTATAAATATTACATGGTCCATTTTAGTGACCAAATTCTGTTTATTTTCACAAATTGTATTAAAGTTGTTCTTTGTAATGTTCAAAATAGTTTCCAGGCCTGTAATAATAACAGTGGTGGAAAGAGTACAAAACATACTGACTTAAAAGTACAGACAGTAAATTATACTGAAATAAAAAAAACTGACAGTAAATTATATTGACACAAAATACTGACAGCAAATTATACCGACTTAAAAGCTCTGATAGTAAATTATCCAAACTTAAAAGCACTGACAGTAAATTATACTGATTTAAAAATACTGACAGTAAATTATACTGACTTAAAAATACTGACAGCAAATTATACTGTTCTGTAGTAATAATTCACTTGAATAAAAGTAAAAGTAGTCTTCAAGAAAATAAGTCATCTGGTGATAAACTACTGTGCTAGTGTCTAAACATATAGCAGACCAGATCAGGACCTTGACCTTGGCTCTCTGGGGGTTTGACCTCTCAAACATATGGTACATTGTAACCTATAAACATGAAATGAGCTAAAATCAGCTCTTATTGCCCTCTTTTAATGTTTTTCCACCCAATTGTAGCACTAAGTAGTCTCACATTTCCTTGAACTCTTGGTCATTAACAAGCAAAGCTGCTGCCTAACCCTGGTCCGGAAGGACTTATACTCAGATACAATTGCAGACACAGGACCCTGCTTACATGACGCTGGTGCTCAGATCATGTTTCCTTCTGTCGGCTCAGCTTAAGCACAAAAAAAATGCCCTTCTGATGAGTGCGCATTTGGCAGCTGACCACCTGCTTGGGCTCTTCATGGAAAAAACTCCTATTGTTCCCAAGCTTGATTAGGATCAGCAGTCTTCCGGCTCTGTCAGCTCCACAGGTGGAATGTTTTTCTTATTAAGTTAATGGTCCAACACTAAGGTCCTATGTGTCATTTGACCTCTGGCAGTCTCTGGAGGTTGAGCAGACAATAGAAAGCCCAGGAAGACCTCCACCCAGCATAGAGATGGGTTTGTGCAGCTGGAGCCAGACACCAGAAGGAGGGGTGAGAAAAGAGTTGGCTGTGCTATTCCACTGAGTGCTCAGTCCAAACATGAGGCCACGTGGCCCATTTTGAAGCTCACAGCCTTTGGGCGTGAGCCACACAAAGACGCTACTGTACAACATGTGCCAGAGAAGAGCTGTTGAGAAATAAGAATAGCCCTGTTTGAAGCCAGAAATGTCGGAAGGGATGCAGGAGGTCAAATAAAATGCAGATCAGATCATGATAGGAGTGTCAGCCAGAGGAGAAGGGTGAGGAATTTCAGCTGGGTTTGAAATGCTGCCAGCTCCTCTAGGCTGGGAGGAATCATGGATGATTTGAGCTGAATATACTGGAGAGATGTCAAGGACGACAACCGCTACAGGGGTGTGCATCCTAGCAGCTGACCAAAAATGCACTGTTGTTGCAGACACTTCTAGGAATTTGTTAGCTGATATGCATGTGTATTCAAGGTTGCGTGGATGCTAATGACATTTGAACAGATGTTAAAGGCATTAATAGGGACTACTTCCTGGTTTAGAGATTGACTGAGGATTGCTAAGTCTTCTAAAATGTTCTACAGGTTACAAATTCTTGGCCCATAGTGTCATGCTACTAGATTTTTGCTGCATCACTTTACCTAATAATAGTGGTTTTTGGCACTGCAATACTGCATCTACAGCCATTTCAAAGCAAATTGCAAGTATGAACCAGTCTCTATGAATAGCTGGACAGTGAATTGACATTCTCCAAGAATTTTGTTAGCATGATGACCAGGGTGTGTTTGAAATATGGTACATGTTTAGACATCTGCCTGGTTTTGGGTGTCAAATTTAATTACATTCATTCATGAATACTGCCAGGGATTGTTATCTGGCTGAGGATGAGGAAATATTGTGCATTCATACACTTAAGGATGCACATTCTGTACTCCAATAAAGGTACAAACAAGTGGAATACACCTTCTAATCTAAGAAAAATTAATTACCAAGAATGCAACTTGTTTTGGATGAAAAGTAAATTTAATCACGTTAGTTATACAAAAAAGTCTGTAGCCAGCAGCCAATGTTATAGTATTGCAGAATGAGTGTTATTTGATCAGGTTAGTCCATAAATAATGACTGTTGTGATGCTGTATTCTTCTCTACAGTGTCTTGTTACATCTCAAATGAGTGACAATTGCTGGCAGATGGTAACAATGACAGTGACTGTGGTGTTGAGCGGTGTCAAGTACAGCTAATAAATATAAACCACTTTTGTTCTATAGGAGCCTAGATATTGGTGCATATATACTGTACATGGTACATTTGGATCTGAATACTTCTGGGGACTACTGGCCAAATGACATATTTTGTTAACCTCTGCAGCAAACTATTAAAATGATTTTTGTTCTGTAAATATTAATGCAGAGTTATTTTATATTTTATGAACTTAAAAAACAGGAAAAAATAAAATAGTAATTGTGGCATATACAAAAGTTTGTACTCTATAATAAGTCAGTATTTAGTAACACCCCCTAGTAAGACAGCATATTTAAGATCTACCCGCATCTTTTCAATGATCATCAAGTCGGGGGACTGCGAGGGAAATTCCAAAAGCTTCGGCTTGCATTTCTTGAAGTAGCTCATGGTGGGTTTGTAGGTATGTTTTTGATGATTGTCCTGTTGTAGAAGCCTTAGTGTAACTGAAATGATCCACGCTCATGCTTAATAGTTGCCAAAGTGCTGTTTTCATCAAATGCTGCTCCTTTTTTCTCCTTTCTACTTCATCAGTCTACAGTACTTGTTACCAGAATGCCTCTGGCTTAACTAGGTATTGTTTTGCATACATCAGACATTAACTTTTGTGATGAGGTTGCAGGTAAGGTTTCCTTCTGATGACTCCCATGCAGATCATATTTGTGCAAGCAACACTGCACAGTAGAATGTCATATGGGGCACTAGTTTTCTTGGTCTTCCAGATCTTGCCTTCACTTCCATAGTTCCCATTAGCTGCCAACGCCATTTCTTAACGACATTTCAGACAGTGGAATTTGTGAACCAAATGCACTATGTGTGAAAAATTAACATATGAAAATAAATTTGTGAGAAATTGTGTGAAAAAACAACATGCACTACATGTAAAAGGTTCATTACATGTGAAAAATATGTGAAACATAACATGTATAAAAACATGTGAATCATGTGATTAGTCACATGTGACTTTTCTGTAAGGGACTCCAACCCATGTCATGTGTAGTGGCTGTGCATTGAAAGGTCAGTGGCAAAGAGTACATCCAAACATTACACAATTTAACCCCTACCCCCAAAGAAATCAACTCATCATATAGATTAACTAATTAACAGAGTAAAGTAGCCAAAATATCAATATGTGCACACATTTTCATTGGCTATACCGTTTAAGCAAACATAGTGCTAGTCTCTTGACAGACACCCTCTTTTCACCAATTTTACCATTAAAACAAATTGCACATTCTGATCAGTAATGAACAGGCAATTTTTAAAGCCCCGCTTACATAATATGCACAAGACTACAGGCCATAGAGCGTCCTAACATCCCTCCTTTGAGCAGGAAATGGGCGAAACCTTGGTCGAAATTATTACACCGACGGTTTGTGCTGTGAAGGAAGCCGCTCCTGATAGCAGAGGCCGTTCAGTTTCCTGTTGTGCATAACAGTTTTGGTTTTTACCCTGAGGGGATGAAGAGGACAAAGGGATACAGGTCACTGACTACTGAAAAGCAGGGGCAGTGCAAAAGCATGAACTGCATGTGTGATTATGTTCATATAGAAAATCCTTTACTAGAACAAAGATGTTACTTAAGTAAGGCTTATTATTATAATAATAAGCCATTGATATTCCTAAGAGAGCTAAAACAATCAAGTGTGCAGTATGGTTATTTATACTCATGTCTGTGGGATGCTTGTTCCATGTGTGGTGGTGGCATAAATATTTAGACATGATGGACTTCCATATGCTAGAGCTTATCAAGACTTCAGATATCAAACAGAACAAATCTGGACTATGTTTAGGTAGGATATCTGTTTAAGAACTCTTTAAAGTCTAGTGAGTCATTAGGTCTAACCCTCCTGACCCTTATCAAATGGAAACAGATACAGTCAGGACCATAAGTATTTAAACAGTGACACAATCTCTGTACACCACCACAATGGATTTGAAATGAAGCAATCAATACATGATTAAAGTGTAGACTTTCAGCTTTAATTCAGGGGGTTTTGGAGTCCCTCCGAAAGTAATTGGACAACTGACAGATAAGCAGTTTCATGGCCAGGTGTGGCCTGGTTCCTCATTACTTCATAACATATTAAGGAGATAAAAGGTCTAGTGTTGATTCCATGCATTGAATTTGCATTTAGTAGCTGTTTGTGGGAACTCTCAATATGTGGTCCAGAGAGGTGTCCAGGCAAGTGAAGAAGGCCATCATTAGACTGAAAAAACAATAATAACAAACATTTTTGTTAAACCCCTTGAATTAAAGCTGAAAGTCTACATTGCAATCACTCAATCAATCAAATGGAAATTCAGCACATGGAATCAACTCCAGACCATTTATTCCCTTAATCTGTCATGAAATAACAAGGAAACATGCCACACCTGGCCATGAAATTGCTCACCAGTTAATTGTCCAATTACTTTTGGGCCTGTGAAAATGAAGGAACTCTAAAAAAAATGGGTGTAATTTCTAAACGGTTAATGCAATATTTTTTGTTAAACCCCTTGAATTAAAGCTGAAAGTTTACACTTCAATCACATCTTAATTGCTTCATTTCAAATCCACTGTGGTGGTGTACAGAGGCAAAATTATGGAAATGTTGTCACTGTCCAAATATTATGGACCTGACTGTATTCTCCAACACAAACTAACAAAATGCACCCTCATGATTTTTTTTAATAAGACAACTTGGATTCATGAAACAAGTCTAGAAAATCTGCCTTAACTTTGATCAATTAAAATTCAAAGAAAATGAAATAAATTCGAGAGGCATACTCTAAGTGAAGAATAAAACATAACAGGGTATGCTGTTATAGGAAAATAATCAATAATGAGGAGAGATGGGTGATATGATGATATGATGTGGCCCGACAATTAAGAGGAGTTACTGGTACCACCCCGAAATTGGTTATTTTTCAATAACAGCATGTCCTGAAGTGTTATATTCCTCTTATACCACAGCAATTTCCCAAAACTACCAGTTTTTCATTTAATAATGAATAATGGAATGTTCATAAATAATGTTGTGGAATGTCTTTGAGACAAGTTAGTTCCTGTTATCATTTATATTAAAGCAGTTATACACAGTCAGTCGTTCCCTCACCAGCTGTCTAGGAGTTAATAACGTAAAAAGAGGAAGAAGAATAAGTCAAAAAAAAAAAAGCATAAAGCCTTCTGTCCTTGAAGGAAGAATTACAGAGAGTTACAAAGCACTGACACTGGAGACTCCTTTTATAAATGTTAAATAAATCTCCTTACAGAAATATTCCTCATATAACAATTCTTTTTTTTTTCTTTGTTAAATAACAAAACATTTTTATTTGTTATTGGCCATAGATTATGCAGAGCATCTGTCATACAAGTCCCTGATGAGCTGTTACTATAGAAACAATAATATATTAGAACAAGCACAATAATATAAACTTGTTATTTGAACTATAGGTAACATTGCAAGAGCTGCTCTTATAGAAAATTATATGATATATAAAATGCTGAAAAAGGTGATACTAGAGGCTTCAACCTTCTTAAAGGATTTTTTTTTTCACCTTGAATCTTGTAATCTTGCAGGTTGCTGGATACGTTAAATATTTCACACAATTTCCATAAAGATTTTATTGAAGTCAGATAAAAGTAAAAAACTAAGGGTTTCATGAATATACAATATATTGATCCTGCTGCTGAAAATCTATCGACCCAATGACAAAGAAGGGCAGCTGGAATTGAGAGAGGATGTCGTTTCATTGGTAGCTAGTTTGCATCCATGTAATCACAATTTTCAATCTGAAATCAGATTTTATTTCCAACTAATTCTCCAGATTCCTCAACTGTAGCTTACAGTGGGTGAATGGTGGCTAGCTATAGTGTATAGGCTTTGTACTATAGGGATGTTGTTTCAAATACTTGCTTCAGGTACAAATAGAAATTGAGTTTAAAAATACTGTACTAGATAATGAGAAGAGTCAGTTCTATCCCTTTCATTTATTTTTACTTTAAAGGTGCATTTACTTTTTTACTTTTTCTTTTCAGCTACGTAATTTTTTTCATCAATTCTACATACATGCATGTTGTTCATTCAAGTTTTTTTCAATCCCTCTGGGATTTTGTGATTTTGCGATCGCAGAAAGTAATGCAAAATCAAGGAAACATTAAAATATTTGGAGGAGCTTGCAATTTTTCTAATTACCAGATTTTCTGCAGATTTGGGCCAATACACATCATGTGACATCATCACAACATGCGTTCAATTGTTTGATTCACGTGCGTCGAATGTGAGTAGAGATAAAAGGTCTCATTTACCAACAAACATCATTGGAAAGACCATGCAGAACAATTTGGTGCAATTGCAATTTTGCCAATTCAAGTAGTTTTCCACAAAAAAAGCACAAAAAACGCCGCAAATGGTATCACAAATTTTGAAAAAAAAGGCTTTTTTTCAGGTTGTTTTTCAACATCCTTGAAATTCTGTACGGACTGTTTTGTTTGTTTGTTTGTTTCTGTAGTACCAACAAATTTAGAGGGACTTGTTTGGCAGCTGTCCACATAATCTAATATAATAATCTAATCTAACAATGAAAGAATTAAAAATGTACTGTTATTTAACAAAGAAAAATGTATGATCGTTATGTATGATCATTGATATGGTAAAGCTTTCTGCAAGGACGTTTATTTATCATATATATGTAAGGAGTCTCCAGCGTCAACACTTTAACAGTCCGGAAGGCTTCCTGGTTTCACTGTAACATGACAAACAAATATTTTTTTGTCATGTTAACTCCAAGAGAGAGATGAAAAAGAGAGGTTGGTGAGTTGGCACTGCTTTAACTTATGTGATACCAGAATCTAACTTGTCTCACAGATGTTCTACGAGGGCGAATCAAAGGAAAACCTTAAGTGCAATGTATTAGAATGTAATAAAACAACATTTCTAGCGGAACCCGGACACTTGTTAAGTGCTGGAACACGTAAAATTAGATTATGTAGCACAATGACACTTTTGTGGCACCCATTTGCAATAAACAATGCAAAATTAAATAAATATAGAAATAAATAAATAAATAATGCCTGAGACGAGTTAGCTTCTGTTACTGCATAACTTGTAATGGCTATAGACAGTAATTCCATCACCAACCTCTTTTTTTTTTTCTCCCCTGGAGTACAAAAACATGGTCTTCTACAACATTACTCATAACTATAAACAGATCAAATGTATGACATGTCATTCTTTAATAAATAAAAATTGTTTGCATGGGCAAATTGCTGTGGTGTGATTATTTTCTTATAACAGCACATCCCAAAGTGTTTTATTCCTTACTTAATTCAAACCTCTCGCATTTAGTATTTCCAAACCACCATGCAAGCCTACATTGCATATTTCCTAATGGAAAAAGAGATGATGTACTTCACACACACACACACACACACACACACACACACGTATGTTCACACAAAAACGCACCCTTTTCAATTCAGCTGCAAAAGTATTTGTTTCCTCACTGATTCCACATTATAAAATGTCACTGGGTATGAGCCTCCCTGAGGGTTAAACTCTAGAATCACTATCACTTAACACTGACATTGACATCCTGAAGATCAATCAGTTTCATTTCTCCAATCATATAATTACGAATTATTAATATTCCCTCCCTACAGAGTGCATTTCTAATGAGAGAGACATCTAACAACCTTCGTATGAGAACCAACTTTTTAATAAGTTGAAATAAATACTCCAGTACATGCATGATCCAGAAAAAAAAAGCTATTGTAATTCTGGTAAATAGTGTAAAACCTATGGCACACACTCACAGCAGCTTTAATCCAAAAGATTCACACATTGGAATACAAAGCATGAACAAACATCCCACCCTCACTGCATTTCTTAATAACATCCACCACACATCAGACTACAACCATTACTCTGTCTGTTGCTCTCAGACACTAAAACTGAGGTAAACTTTCCACTAGTTTTCCTTTTAAGTTGAGAATTTTCAGTACAACATACAGAATCACCACAAAATCTGTGGCTACCAGTGAGTGAACACAAGTTAGATATATGTTGTGATGTCAGTTTTGGCTAGGTTTTTTATTACATCCAGTGCAAAAAAAACTGCCACCATGGTTGCCCAGGAATAGTTGAACAGACATATTTTTACAAATTCACTACATTCACTCAATAGGATCACACAACATGGGGTTAAAGCATATTAGTCTCTTTGGTACATTGAGAAAAATATCTGTAATGGGCTTTTAATTGTTTAATTCACAGAATGCGAGTTGACCGGTGGTAGAGTCCTGGGTGAGGATCGTTCCCTGAGCGCCTGCGAGAGCAATGTGCATCCATCAGAGACAGCGCAAGCTGACTGGCGCAGCCTTTCTCGGTACGTAGGCATCTGGGTGCTGTTCTCTGCATGCTGGGATACGTCCCGGAGACCCTGTGTGAGGAGAACGCAAGCCGAAACTACACTCATGGCGCCTCCCAATACAGCCGTCTGCACCGCTTTACCATCGGTGCTAACGTTAGCTGGTTTGCCCAGGAAGTGGGGCTCAGTGGCAAATCCCACCAGTGCGTTGACAGCCTGAACAAGCGGCCCACTGAAAAGCACGCAGCGATTACGTGTCAGCTCGCTTGGGCTCGTCTTCACCTCCTTGACACAGGCGAGAAGCGCGGTGGCACTCGTGCTCATGCACTTTACACTGGCTTTGAACTGCTCTTTGGCAAACCGGTCCTTGGATTTCTCACTTGCCAGAGACGAGGCCTCTGTGAGAGTGGTCAGGTTCCTCCGGATGTTTTGGGAAATTTCCAGGAGGAGTTGGGGAGTTAAATCAGATAGTGGAGTCATGCGCAAGACTGCACAAGTTTGATCCACCTCGTGACGGCATCGCGTCACTTTGTAGCGATCCACCAATCCAGGAATGGCAGCATGCGAACCCGGTGTCTCCACTGCCGCCAGGTATGCAGCATGAGCTGAAAACTCCGTTAGAGACACCACCAGATTGCCCATTTCCACTAATCGCTCCCCGACCTCCGTGAATTTCCCCATGTTAAGCTGGCTTTGAATGTCATGAGTGATGATGGACAGCTCCTTTGTCCTAGCAATCACTGTATCCCGACACTTCTCAAAAGTCTCTGCCACTGGCGCACCATCCGCCGTCATCACCGGCCTCGTCTCACTGGACAGCAGAAGCAAATCCGCCACCAGCTGCATCTTGCTTTTGCACGCGTCACAAACAGATGAGAGTCTTTTCCGCTGCTGCAAGCTGCCACTCGGGATGTTGGACGTTGGAACCTCGCTGTCTGACTTTCCCGAGCCACTACTAGCCATAGTACGGTGGTCAAGCTAATATTCTGGATTTTCTTTTTTGTACAAAATATAGATTACACCACACATTCCACAGTACAAATTCATAACTTATATGACAATGTCTTCAGAAATAATACCACACCTTCTCTGAGAAACTGGCCAAAAAGTGTTGTCCTTCAGAAAATATACTAATATCTATCCACTGTTTACGATCTCAAAATCAATTTTTTTAGTAAACATTTGCAAAATCAGAAAAATAGAGGATAATGCAACTTCACTCAGGGAAATCGTGTTCTGTGCGATTTTTTTTTTTTTTAAATGAGTGAATGAGGTCAAAAATCAAGGCTACATTTAAAATCCCTTCAATATATTGATGCAGAACTCCTTAATGTTTATGCAATTTGACAAAATCACATCATGGGTACATCTGAACAGTTTCACAGGTTGTTTTTCATCTATCTAGGTCCAACAACAAACACACATATATATATATATAGACACACATACAGACAAAAAAACACAAAAAACAAAAACTAAACCATACACTTACTGCAGTGCCATACAAGAGATCAAATCAAGGCAAAGTGCCAGCTGATTGCAGACATCCAGAAATCAACTTATGCCTCATCAAAAACGCTTTCTCTACTGAATCTGAGGGTGTGAAGAATCTATTGCCACAGTTGTGTCAGCTTTTTTTGTTAATTCATGTCAAGCAGACGGGCGTTTAAAGGTCCTTGCCCTTCTCGTGGTTGCAGGAGGCCAAATGAAATCCACCAAATGACTAAAACCAGATGAGCCATTGTTAATTTTGATCCTCCAGTGGAAAGTGCCTCTGAGGGTCATGGCTGTAACACAGCGGCAGTTTGAATGAAGTTCTCTCTGATGGTCCTCCACTTTCAGCACCATCATCCCACAACGCCTACTGTATAAAGACTCCAAAAAAGCACCAGGCTGGACTTTCAACCTCCAAAAGACCAGGCTTTGACTTCCCTTGGCTTATACCTCTTCCTTTTTACTCGTAACCCAGTGATGTTGGCCAGTTCTTTCTGATGCTCGGGTCCGTTATGCATTACTGTCTATTTCTCATGCACCTTCCTCAACAAAAAGCATGGGAACCACGATACCATCCGGCACACACGCTGCTTGGTTTTCCTCTTGGTACACATCTCATTTAAATCTGTTTTAAACAAATATCCCGTTTGTTTGTCTTTTATTTAACCCATCACCATCCAGTGGTGTTTCAGGAGACCCAACATGAGGTTTATTCCAGCTTTAAATGTGTGTGTGGGGTCTCTTCGTCTGTAAGAGGAAGCAAACTAGAGGGTGCGGCTTTACTTCAAATGGGAAACAAGGCGTTGAGAGATAACAGACGGTTTCCTTCGAAATTAATGTTTGTTTCTAAAATGAAGCTGTATTTCTCCGAGAAATGCGAGTTTTGTGTGAAAATTTGTAGCTAGCTTGTTGGCTAATCCGTCAGAGGGTGCGGCTGCGCTTCAGTTGGGAAACAGAAACACGGCGCGCGAGGGAGAGCTTCTTTCAAAACTGCAACGGTTTTTTCTTCCGAATAAGCGTCCATTATTCCCAGAAAGGAAGTTTCGTGCCGAAAAGAATCCCATATCCACTCAGTTCCCTCTGTCGCTTCCTTCAAATGATAAACTTTTCACTCGCTCGGATGATGATAATTTGTCTTCAGTTGTAAAGTTGGTTCATTTCCACACTAAAGCCATCAATTCCCGAGGCCCCGACTACCGGCGTAAGAGCAAAATTACACCCGATACGTGCTGCTAGCTCCTCCAGCTTCTCTCTTCCTTCCTTGTTTTTGCTATTATTCCACTTCTACAGTCTTTAGGGTCATCACAGATTTGTAGTCTAGGCAAGAACCAGGCCATTCAGGCCAACCTTGCCACTATGTTGCAGTTCACACATGGCCACTGATAGTTTATCGTTAGTTTTAGCCTAGCATAGCCTTTAGCTCGATAAAATTGTGTTTCTAGTACGCGAATGCGCTGATATGACTTGACCAATGGCTCAGACGTTTAATTAGAAAAAAGAAAGAAACATAGCAATAAATTTGAGAAAATTAGATCTGTGGTCGCAGACTTCATTATACAAAACTGTACTTTACCAATATATCAAATCATATTACAATGTGTCAAAGCTTGTTTCATGCTAGTGACAACAGGAAGACTATGTTACGGTTATGTTTAAAATTGTTTTAAGTGTTTTTGTTGTTGTTGTTGTTTTTGGTTAGCATGCGGAATCAATAGGCGTCTGAGAGTATTATCGGTCATCACTCTGAGTTTCTGTTTCAAATGAAAACTCCTACTAATCCTACCTCTCCAAAAGGACCAAAACTTATGTTTAAACCACTAGATTTACTCGTGGGAGGTGAAATCGGATTCTGAAAGAGTGTGACGTTTTACTTTTAGACCACTTTTCATTGGACGGAAATGCATTTCCAGGACGCTTGAAGAGCCAATCAAATAAAGGAGGGAGGAGTTAAAAGCCGGGTGGGAGAAATCTTCACTTGTTTCCTCTTGCTGAAAATTCAAATATTGAACAAACCAAACAAGAAAAAGAAATGAACTTCGAGCTCAAATACGTAACATGGAACACAACTCTGGCTTAATAAAATTAGATCAGACGATAATTAAAGATGATTTTGCAAAAGTGTATTTCAAGTATGTAATTTGGTTTGCAAATACCAAAAATGTGAGAGATTTGAATCAATTAAGTAAGAAAGAACATGCTATGAGACGTGCAATTATAAGGAATGAATCAACAACAGGGTGGTGTGATGTGGCCCAATGAGAAAAACTATTACTGTTACTATTAGTTATGTTTAATATAGTGGAACATCAGTGCAACACCACAAAGTTGATTATTTTCTAATAGCAGCATGTCCGCGCTAACCATTATTATTAATTTAAAAAAAAACACACACACACATTGCACGTTTTTTTTTTATCCCTTTATAGCTATGTTTAATATGGAACATTCGTGCAACAAGTTAGTTCCTGTTATCACTTATTTCAGCAGTTATAAACAGTGGATCACTCAACAACCTATCTTTTTTCACTTTTTTGAAGTTAATAGGACAAAAAATGATGCTTGTTATCGAGAAGCCAGAAAGTCTTCTGTCTTGGCAGAAAGCTTACTGGCCATTACAAGCCACTAACACCAGAGACTCCTTCCATGCAGCCTAAATACATGTCTCCTTACAGAAAGCTTCACCATATCAACTATAAGTTTTTCTTTGTTAAATGACATGATTTTAATGCATTTATCATTAGCCTTAGATTATGTACAGAATCCACCATTCAAACCCATGTGAATGAGCTGTTACTATAGAAACAATCAAGTTTTAGAATGTGCACATTAATGTAAACCTGTTATTTGAATTACAGCTGGTACTACTGTCAGAGCTGCTGTTATAGAAAATAAGTCAATACATTCTTACCAATAAGATTTGATAATTCAACAGCGCAGTGGTTTATATGAAAAAGTGCTATATGATATTCTATAATATCTCATGCTAAACAAGCTACAGTTTTAAAATGTGCAGTTACTTGATTCATTAATTAGTCCAGAAATGTATAGAATGTGGGATAATGGGCGCTTAAGTTGTGCAGGGTAAGTTGGAAGCGCACGTTCTGCTTTGGTGGGTTGTACAGCTGCACAGGGCACAGTGCCATTTGGGTGGAGTGTCCTGAGAGGAAACAGTTCAGATTCTGTTGAACGAGAGTCACACTTCACACGCTTTTCACACAGAGACACACTGAAAGGGACGGGCCAGAGAGCAGCCCAAAATAATTCAGCACACTTAATGTGTAGGCCTATTTATCTAACAGGTTTAATGTTTAAATAGACCAGGTACAGCAGCTTTTTAATGGTGGCTTGAAGTTATAACAGAGTGGTTATTTTTCACTCTTAACTAAAGAGTAATAAGTTACTTTGTAAACAGTTAAAGAAACATTGTCACTAAAAGGAACGTCACTTTTGACTTAATTAGATTGTACAAATGTTATACACATGTACAGAAGGGGGAAAAACAATAATTATTATCATTTCTAATATGCTCTTACTTTCCTTCAATATTGATTTGCATTTCTTCTCATTCAAATATTTCTAGTTCTTTTTTTACTTGTTCACTGTAATTATCATATTGTTCAAACGTGTTTTTTATTTTTATGTATTGAAAACCAATATAATGTCAGAAAAGAAGCAATTTTGAATAAACTGTATAATTAGCCATCAGTCGTTAGTCACGTGAATTATAGTACCAATCAGACACGCCCACTTTCGGAATGTGTGACTTTGAACAAACCGGAACCAATCAGCAAACTCCAAGCCGAAAGGTCTTAACCAATCCGCGAACACAAGGTTGGAAAAATGGCGTCTTCCATCGGATGGAGATGTGTATCAGTGTTGCTTTTTGCAGTATTTATCCTGTCGGTTCATTGTTCGGACAGTAATCCTAAAAAGAAGAAGGATATTCGGGATTACAATGACGCGGATATGGCGAAGCTGCTGGAGCAATGGGAGGTAATTCGTATAGAGCGGCGCCGGACATTTCTCCAGCGTTAGCACTTTGCATTAGCACTCGGCTTTAGCACAGTTTGTCGCTTTGTAACTCCTTATGCTAACAAGCTAACTATGTGCAGCATTATAATAACGTAATATAACCATGTTTTACAAACTGCACCCAATATGAAGGCAAAAAAAACCTTCACAAACTGCGTGCATAAAGAGGAAGCTGATGGTGTGGTTCTGCATTCTAGATAGTGTGCCAAACTAGTGCGCAGTTAACTCTAGAGTCCTAGCAACCAAACCTGGTTTCATATGAGTAGTAGTAGTAGTAGTTCTTCAGTGAAATTAATCCAGTGATGGTGAAAATATTTTGATTGTAATTGTACCGGAGGCTCTCAAAGAATTGGAACACGCGCTGTCTGTCTGTCAGTGGGTCCTGTTAATGTGAAAAATATGCCTATGCTTTCCCTAGCCACTTAAATAGGAACACATGTACACCTCTTCACTCATGCAGTTATCCATTCAGTTGATTATTGATGCTGTAGATTTGACTTAATTAAAAAAATCTTGATGTTTATTATAGAAATGTCCTCTGGTACTGCAATATGATATTTTTGTCATATCGCCCAGCCCTATTGGGTGGAAATGCTTTGTTGATGATAGAAGTCAGAGGAGAATGGCTACAGACCGGAAGGCTACGGTCACACAAATAACTACTCTTTTCATCTATGGTGAGCAGAAGAGCATCTCAGAATGCACAACATTAAAGTTCCAGTTGGTCAGTTAATGTCGGAGTAGAAAACACCTGCTCAGATCTTTCCTGATTAATGTGTCAAATGGCTCCTCAGTTTTATTGGCGAGAAGAAGAGTGCCCTTTTGTTATATTTTTGAGTGATAACTCGTACTAGTGTACTTACGTGGTGCTCTTGCGCCAATGGATAAAGGGTGGCAGCCATGCTAATATAATCAGAGTAACATCACTGGATGTCATTGGCAGTGTAAAGATGATTAAATTGTTATGTATGTGTGTGTGTGTGTGTGTGTGTGTGTATATATATATATATATATATATATATATATATATATATATATATATATATATATATATATATATAAAAGCCTAGTGTACAGTGATTTCCTCAGTTGGGAAGTATTTTTTCAGTATGTGATCACCGAACATGTTGCCTTGCACGTCCGGGGTTGGGGGTTCGAATCCCACTTCTGCCCTGTGTGCGGAGTTTGCATGTTCTCCCTGTGTTTCTGTTGTGTCTTCTGGGTACTCCGGTCCAGTCCAGGGTGTCCCCAGGGTGCCTTGTGCCCAGAGTCCCCTGGGATAGGCTCCCCCTCGACCCTGTGTAGGATAAACGGTATGGTATTGAAAATGGGTGGATGAACTTTTTGATGAAGTACAAATTGGCTATTTTTATACCAGGCAGTATTAGAAAATGTCAGAGTGGATCACAAAATCTATAAACATTTTACAGCTAATGCAATACTATACCTTTTTTCTGTCATTCACCTTATTCAAACTGCAGTCACTGGGTTTTATTTCATTGCTATAGTTCATTACTAAAATGCCATTAAATTACAAATATAAGAGATTGATAGTTTGAGTCACCACTTTATTGTAAATCACAGTTCATTTGGAGTTTTTACTTTTAATTTTTATTTTTTACAGTGACTAGCTCAAGAGACAGACCTTGCTTGGAGTAAATTTTACCCTGAGAAAGATAACCACTAACCACACAGTAATGGATGTTGTATTTCTTGTTTGTTAGATTGTGTTTTTAATTGCTGATGATGGTTGAGTGTCATGCTGTGCAAAAAAGAAAAGTTTTAATCTACTTTATGCACTACTAGTTCAACATACTTTTAGTGTCTGTGGTGCAACCGAAATTATACAACACTATGTTTGTTTTAAACTCGCTCCTCTCAGTGCATGGTTTAGAATCGCCTTTACACCCTAAATTAAAAAAAAAAAAAAACTAAATTACAATCAGTTGTGCAACTGGATGCAGCACCATTTAGTTTTTCCTGCTCTGATGCATCAGATTGAACTAAAAAGTTAACTTTAAGGTTTACTGTGTGTTTTGAGCATGAAAATATCCTAAGTAGGACCAGAGGAAAACAGCCAGTCTCCAAAGTATACTTAAGATAACCCAGGATTCTGTTTACCCGGGGTTTAGAATGAACCATTCTAAACTATTTCATGTGTGAAAAGCCCTTGTTTCACTTTTCACACTGCTCACACTTTACCTGGGGTTAACAATTAATCCTCTGTATTCATAATCTAACATTTAACAGTGTACATTCCTAAACCCTGGGTTAACCACCTTATTTGCGTATTTGCAGTGTCAACAAACATAATTGGATAAATACAGCGCATGACCGGTTTAAATAACTGCTTGTCTTGCACATTTGCAGCAGTGAGAAAAAATGTCGCGTAATGATCAGGCGTTTGTTGATATCCAGCTTCCGCCAATTGTTCAGTCAGTTCCTTAAATACTCAGTTATTTCTGACTGTGCCATCCATTTTGTCCTGAAAATACTTTTCTGTCCATAACTCTTCGCTTCAGTTGACGCGTTTTCCATAATTTTCCGTCCATTCAACATTATTTTTTTTATTTTTCCCTCAAACGTTGCAACTACTGTTTACACAACATGCAGGGTTTCTGTTACTGTACAAAGCACCTGATATGAGGCATGCACTGTTCAATTTCTGATTGGGTATCCGTTGCTAAGCATCTAGCCATTTGAACAGCACATTGTTTCATGTTGTACAAGTTTGGCACCGCAAAGCGGGGATAACAACAAATGTGGTGCTGCTTTGGAGCAGGGTTTCATAACCCCTGGTAAAAAGCGGCACTAAACCTGATTCTAAATTACAAGTGTGAAACGTTCCTCTACCCAGGGTTAAAAGCGATGTTTAGAACGACGATAACCTGGGGTTAAGCACAATGTGAAAAGCCATTTAGATGTATAGATTATATTTTGTTTGCAGCAGATTTCTTGAATTTATGTTTGGTTGTCCCTCTCCTATTTCTGACTGTTTTTATTTTCACAGAAAGATGATGACATTGAAGAGGGGGATTTGCCAGAGCACAGAAGACCCTCCCCGCCCATCGACTTCTCCAAGGTGGACCCTTCCAAACCCCAAGATCTCCTGAAGATGTCCAAGAAGGGAAAGACCGTGATGGTGTTTGCAACGGTGTCCGGAAACCCCACAGAGAAGGAGACCGAGGAGGTCACCAGCCTGTGGCAGGGCAGCCTCTTCAATGCCAACTTTGATGTTCAGAGGTATTGTGTTACATACATGCGACAGTTTTAAGACAAATCAGGCTTAAATTTTGCCTGAATATAGCGGCCATGGAGTGTCACTTGCTCTCGGGTTGGGTCTAGATTTGTCAGAAAGATTGTGTACCTACACATGCATAAGAATACCATGGTGTTTGTGTGGCAGTCTGTAAAATTCCTGCTCAAATGTAGACATTTTTTATTGTGTAGTTCTGAAAATTACAGGCTTTCCTGAACTGATACAGTTGGGGAAATAAGTATTGAATGCGTCAACGTTTTTTTCAGTAAATATATTTGCAATGAGGCTGTTCACATGAAATTTTCACCAGACATCGGTATTAACTCAAGAAATCTGCAAATAGAAAGAATTCACAACATTAAATAAAGTTATGTGTAATAAAGTGGAATGACACAAGAAAAAATATTGAACACGCTATGAAAAAGCAGTTCTCCAAAGCAAGGAACCAGCTGAATTCCGGAAGTAATAATCCATAAGTAATTATACCCCCTATCTGTGCAAATTAATATCAGCTGGGTTAGTAAATTGATTGTCTATAAAAAGGCTTTTGGTTACCATGGTGTCACACAAGAAACATCTCATGATTGGTAAAAGCAAAGAGCTCTCCCAAGACCTGCGCAACCTTATTGTTGTGAAACACATTGATGGACCCGGATACAGACTTATTTCAAAGCTTTTGAATCTTCAAGTGAGCACCATTGGGGCCATTATCCGCAAGTGGAAGCAGCATCACTCTGTCATCAGCCGGCCACACACAGGAGCTCCTCACAAGATTTCTGACCAGGGAGTCAGAAGAATAGTCAGAAGAGTAGCCCAAGAGCCAAGGACCACTCGGAAAGAGCTCCAGAAACACTTGGAGGCAGCAGGTACAATCATCACAGAGAAAGCAATAGACAATGCACTCCACTGCTCACGCTCCCCCGCAATACTCCATTACTAAAGAAAAGGCATGTCAAAGCTTGTTTAAAGTTTGTTATAACTCATTTGGACAAGCCTATGAAATACTGGGAGAGTGTAATCTGGTCAGACGAGAGCAAAATTAAACTTTTTGGCTGTCATACTACA
The DNA here is from genome assembly GCF_023375685.1 of Ictalurus furcatus. Lineage (NCBI taxonomy): Eukaryota > Metazoa > Chordata > Actinopteri > Siluriformes > Ictaluridae > Ictalurus > Ictalurus furcatus. The sequence goes on from NC_071264.1 coordinate 21,078,024, forward strand.
CACCATGTTTGGAGAAGAAATGGCACTGCACATCACCCTAAAAACACTATACCAACAGTGAAGTGTGGAGGTGGAAGCATCATGGTATAGGGCTGTTTTTTGTCGCATGGTACACGCAGACTTCATATAATTTAAGGAATGATGAATGGAGCCCTTTACCGGGAGATTCTTGAGAAGAACCTCCTGCCATCAACCAGGATGATGATGAGATGTGGGTGGACCTTCCAGCAGGACAACGAATCAGAGCATACAGCAAAGGAAACTCTCAATTGGTTTCAGAGGAAAAAAATCAAGGTGTTAGAATGTCCCAGTCAATCACCTGACTTGAATCCAATTGAACAAGATTTAAAGACAATATGTTTAGAAGAATGGGTACGAACTACTCACTATTTGACCAAAGTAGCATGAGAATATATTTTCTGATAGACTAGGAAAGTTAGATGTATGACTGTAAATGTATGATCCAGCCAGAAGACCGGATAAGATCTGACAATACAAGGTGGTTAGTATGGATGATTTCAAGCAAGGAAATCACACTTCCAGTGTTCCTCACATTCTAACAAACATATGATATTATTACTCACATGATAACACTAGTTGTGTCATGAGGCCAGTAGCTTAGTGTAATGTAGAGTTTCCATACTCTAGAGAAGGTTGTAATGTTTTCTCTGTGACTCAGGCCATTTCAGTGAAATGTGTTTTTATAAAGTGAAGTGTCACAGTGTGCTTCATAACACAGTTCAACTAACAAGTAGTGAAATTCATTGCCAGCTTATTTTTATTATCGATTTTGATGATTAGTTGTTGCAGTTCTATTTGTGGGCACCTTCACTACCCTTGCATTCTACTCATTTAGAATTTTTACTTTGACCAGATCCAAGTTTATGTAAAAAGCTATTAGAGAAGTTACAAAATAACTGTGAAGGAACAAATGTTACGCATAGTGGTGTAGAAGTTGAATCAAAGATGAGTTGCTGCTGCGGGTAAAAAGAGTTCAGCATGGAATGGGTTTTGTTTATACAGTACCATAAGAAGCTGTGCTATCATCAGGGTTTATCACCAAGATGCTTCATATAAACATCAGTTGTCTAATATGCAAGTACTGAAAATCACAAAGTCCCCTGTACTGAATACACATACGTCTCAGAAAACATTGGAGCTGTGTATTTGTGGTCTTTGTATTCTGTTAGTGTTGATCCTATGTATGAAATACTGTATGAAAAATGGCTTTCCTTCCTGTTTCAACATCCTTTCTTTAGGTTTGTGGTGGGCTCCAACCGTGTCATCTTCATGCTACGTGATGGCAGCTATGCTTGGGAGATTAAAGACTTCCTGACCCTCCAGGAGCGGTGTGAGGATGTGACTGTTGAGGGCCAGGTGTTTCCTGGGAAAGCGGCCAACAAAGCCAACAAGGAGAAAGCGCAAAATGAGACCAAGAAGAAGAAGGACAAGAACGCAGCCAACCGTGTAAATAAAAGCAAACAAGATCTATGACCGCACTGATATTGACGAGGTTTGTGGAGCAGAACAAAGGGGAATTGATGCCTTAAACGGAGACTACACTCTGAGAAGAACTAATGAGCCCAGTTGTCAAGAGTGTTTCAGGCACTATGTTCAGACATGTAGTGCCTCATTACTATACATGGTTAAATCAGTGATACCATGCAGCTGCTCCTACATCATTATTTGCTTACAGAAGGTACTTGCTTTAACATCTGTCAGAAAGGACTTCATTTAGTATACTGTTATCTTTTTTGGTCCCTCACTCTTTATTCAAGCATTGTTCCACTAGATTGATCTATTCATTTTAAAAACAATTGAAATGAAAGGATGCATCATTAAAATGATTTGGCCTTATCATATAGTCCTACTTGTACTTCACCATTATAAGTACCTTTAGATCAACATATTGCATTTTGAATCAAAATAAAAACAGATTTGTAATACATTACTGCAGCTTTATTGTCTTAAAGCCTTCTTAAGACTTTATTGTATATTCTTACTAGAAATAATGAGTCTCCCCATGCACCAATTTGGGCATGAACACTACTGGTGTCACTTTTCCACTATGTCCACTTATTATAGGTGCCAATTATAAATGGTAGCTAAAATATTTAATTAAACATTTAAAGCATATTTAATATTGTCCTATCATATGCTTCTGTACTCATCTATTTTTCTTTTCTTTTTTTTTTTTATTCCTTTAGGGGTCTAGCTCTATATCTGAATTTATCTAAAGCTACTTTGTGTAAAAATGAAAAGCTAATTAAAGGTATAAGAATTGCCTTCAAGTTACAATGATGTACATTGCATCCGGAAAGTATTCACAGCGCTTCACTTTTTCCACATTTTGTTATGTTACAGCCTTATTCCAAAATGGATTAAATTCATTATTTTCCTCAAAATTCTACAAACAATACCCCATAATGACAACAAGAAAGAAGTTTGTTTGAAATCTTTTCAAATTTATTAAAAATAAAAAACAAAAAAAGCACATGTACATAAGTATTCACAGCCTTTGCCATGACACTCAAAATTGAGCTCAGGTGCATCCTGTTTTCACTGATCATCCTTGAGATGTTTCTACAACTTGATTGGAGTCCACCTGTGGTAAATTCAGTTGACTGGACATGATTTGGAAAGTCACACACCTGTCTATATAAGGTCCCACAGTTAACAATGCATGTCAGAGCACAAACCAAGCCAAGAAGTCCAAGGAACTGTCTGTAGACCTCCGAGACAGGATTGTATCGAGGCACAGATCTGGGGAAGGGTACAGAAACATTTCTGCAGCATTGAAGGTCCCAATGAGCACAGTGGCCTCCATCATCCGTAAATGGAAGAAGCTTGGAACCACCAGGACTCTTCCTAGAGCTGGCCGCCCGGCCAAACTGAACGATTGGGGGAGAAGGGCCTTAGACAGGGAGGTGACTAAAAACCCGATGGTCATTCTGACAGAGCTCCAGCGTGTCTCTGTGGAGAGAGGAGAACCTTTCAGAAGAGCAACCATCTCTGCAGTACTCCACCAATCAGGCCTGTATGATTGAGTGGCCAGACGGAAGCCACTCCTCAGTAAAAGGCACATGACAGTCTGCCTGGAGTTTGCCAAAAGGCACCTGAAGGACTCTCAGACCATGATGAAACAAATATTGAACTCTTTGGCCTGAATGGCAAGTGTCTGGAGGAAACCAGGCACCAGTCATCACCTGGACAATACTATCCCTACAGTGAAGCACGGTGGTGGCAGCATCATGCTGTGGGGATGTTTTTCAATAGCAGGAACTGGGAGACTAGTCAGGATCGAGGGAAAGATGAATGCAGCAATGTACAGAGACATCCTTGATGAAAACCTGCTTCAGAGCGCTCTGGACCTCAGACTGGGACAAAGGTTTATCTTCCAATAGGACAACGACCCTAAGCACACAGCCAAGATAACAAAGGAGTGGCTACAGGACAACTCTGTGAATGTCCTTGAGTGGCCCAGCCAGAGCCCAGACTTGAACCCGATTGAACATCTCTGGAGAGATCTGACAATGGCTGTGAACCGACGCTCCCCATCCAACCTGATGGAGCTTGAGAGGTCCTGCAAAGAAGAATGGGAGAAACTGTCCAAAATATGTGTGCCAAGCTTGTAGCATCATACTCAAAAAGACTTGAGGCTGTAATTGGTGCCAAAGGTGCTTCAACAAAGTATTGAGCAAAGGATGTGAATACTTATGCACGTGCTTTTTTTGTTGTTTTTTATTTTTAATAAATTTGCGAAGATTTCAAACAAACTTATTTCACGTTGTCATTATGGGGTATTGTTTGTAGAATTTTGAGGAAAATAATGAATTTAATCCATTTTGGAATAAGGCTGTAACATAACAAAATGTGGGAAAAGTGAAGCGCTGTGAATACTTTCTGGTTGCACTGTACCTTAAGTCAAAGATGGATATATGTATAAATAATATCTCAGTTGTGCCCAAAAGTTTGCATACCTCTTGCAGAATCTAAATCTTAATACTGTTAACAAAATAAGAGGGATCATAAAAATCCCATGTTGTTTTTTGAGTATTGTCCTGAATAAGCTATTTCACATAAGTTTACATGTTTACATATAGTCCACAAGACAGTAGCTGAATTTATCAAATTTACACCGTTCTAAAGTTTACGAGAAGGTATGATGATTGGTGTAAATTGTTTTATTATTTTGTTTTTCCCATTTAGTACTGCCTTTCAGATGCTAAATAAGATATTTACATGTCTCCCAGAACACAAAATACTAACAATTTACACCGATCATCCTGTTCAAAAGTTTACATCCCCCTGGCTCTTAATGTATCGTGTTGCCTTCTTGAGCATCAGTGAATGTTTGCACCTTATGTAATAGTTGTGTATGAGTCTCACAGTTGTCCTCAGTGTGAAAAGATGGATCTCAACATCATATAGCCAGTGTTGCAAAGCGGTCAAATTTGCAGAATATACTGAAAAGCAAAGAATGTGCAGGACGTGGAGGATTTTCCTGAAGAACAGTAGACAGTTTAACTGCTCAGGTCAAAAAGGGGATTCATGAACGACTATCACAAAACAAAAAAACAGTAGTGGATCATCTAGGCAATGACACACCGTATTAAGATTCAAGGGTATGTAAACTTTTGAATGGGGTAATTTTTATAAATTCAGCTATTATCTTGTCTTGTGGACTATATGTAAACATCTGTTATGTGAAATAGCTTATTCAGGACACAACTAAATAAAAAACAACATGGGATTTTTATGATCCCTCTTATTTTGTTAACGGTATTAAGAATTAGCAGATTCTGCAAGGGGTATGCAAACTTTTGGGCACAACTGTGTGTGTGTATATACAAAAAGGTGTCAAAGATGTATCCTTGTGGGGCGTTTACCATCCCAGCGGCAAGGTATTGTTTAACTAGCTAGATATATATTTTTATTTTATTGAAATATTAGCTGTTGATGCTTAATTATTATACTCCAAATTCTTTTGTATATTTAATAACAAGCAACCATGTTAACAGTTAATGCATATAATGTTTTTTTTTTCTTTCTTTTTCTCTGGACACAGTTTTTCAAATTATGGATCTGTGCCATACTCTGCTTCTTAAAGCAAGCTCTGGAACCAAGGGTCTACCTACCATGGAGTGTATATAAAAATGGCCCACATTTTTTATCTGTAATGAAACTAGATTTCAGCGTTATCTCTTTTATCTGTGGTGCGAGACAATGACATGCTTTTGAGTTACAGAAAAGAAACAAAGCCCAAAATGAAATATGGAGTCTTTATTTTAAGTAAGAATGTGTTTGTGCCCTGGAACAGAGGCATAACGGAGATGAAACTCAAATAATCCAAACATTTCGAACATGAAATCCACCTGGAGGTTTTAAAAGGAATTAAGAGAACTCCAGACGAACGAGGCCTGTCACAGCAGTCAGAGGAACTCTCCTGAGCCTTAATGCATTCATTCATCATCTGTTCCCTTCCTTTCTACGGGCTATTAAGGGGATATAAACTCAGCATTGCTTTGTAGAGAAGACACACAAAATGTCCCATCTGTACTGCTAAGGGACACACACACTCATTCCCTCTCTCTCTCTCTTTCTGTCTCTCTGTCTCTCCCACTCTTGCTCCCTCTCTTTTTTTTCTCTCTCTCTGGCTACGGTTATGTTCTGCAAAAGGGCTTGAGGGCTGTGTGTGCATTGGCTGATTGTAGGTCTGGTGTGGCCTCAGTAACCCTTATGCTCCCTCAGCATCTGGTAAAGAGCGAAAGCATACATCTTGTCCCACCCCAACCTGAGACACACAAACTTGTCTTGCTGTACACAAGAAGAAGCAGAAGAGCTTAAAGGCAAATATTCAGAAATATAATTTTGAATGTTTGACAGCTCATAACAATTCAGTTAATTGGAAAGTAGTATGTATGCAGTGTTCGAAAACAAAGTAGGTAGTAACTCGGCAAGATAAAGAGAAGTAAGTAGTAACTCAGCAATATAAGAAAGGGTGGCAGGTAGTAAATAAGCGATTTTAGAAAGGGGAATATATAATAACTCAGCGTGTTAAGAAAGGGAAGTAGATAGTAATGGATGCAGACAGGAAACAAGCAATAGAAGAAAGGGAATCAGGTAGGAGGCAAGTGATGCAAGAAAGGGAAGTAGTTAGAAAGCAAATGATGGAAGAATGGGAAGCAGGTAGGAAGCAAGCCATGCAAGAAAGGGAACTAGTTGGGAAGCAAGCCATGCAAGAAAGGGTTCCCTTTCCCTATAGTTAGGACGCAAGAAATGGCAAGCAGATGGGAACAAGCAAGTAAGGAAATGGGAAGCAGGAAGGAAGCAAGCAATAAAACAAAGGGATGCTGATTGTAAGTAAATGATGCTAGAAAGGGAAGCATGTAGTAAGTGATGCAAGGTTGGGAAGCAGGTAGTGAGTCAGCAATATAATAAAGGGAAGCTGGTAGGAAGCAAGCGATGGAAGAATGGGAAGTCAGGTCTGCATGATCAAGGCAGGGATAAACCTTTGCACTGGACAGCAGATATTCAGTGTTTGTATCCTGAGTCAATTTACATACAGTGCCCTCCACTAATATTGGCAGCGGTAAATATGAGCAAAGAAGGCTGTGAAAAATTGTGTGTATTGTTTAACCTTTTGATCTTTTGTTCAAAAAAGAAAATCAAAAAAATACTCTGCCCTCTTGGATATCAAACAACTACAAACAAGACAGGTTTATAAAAAATATATATTTGTTAAATATAGGTGTGCTACAATTATTGGCACCCTTTAGTCAATAATTTGCCAAGATAACAATTCAATTCAATTTTATTTGTATAGCGCTTTTTACAATAGACATTGTCTCAAAGCAGCTTTACAGAAATAACAGCTGAGTCTTCTCCTTTAATACCTGATGAGGTTGGAGAATACATGGCAAGGGATCTGAGACCATTCCTCCATACAGAATCTCTCCAGATCCTTCAAATTTCGAGGTCCATGTTGGTGGACTCTCTTCTTCAGTTCACCCCACAGGTTTTCTATGTCTTTCAAGTCAGGGGATTGGGATGGCCATGGCAGAACCTTGATTTTGTGGTCAGTAAACCATATTGGTGTTGATTTTGATGCATGTTTTGGATCATTGTCCTGCTGGAAGATCCAAACACGGCCCATTTTAAGTTTTCTTGCAGAGGCAGTCAGGCTTTCATTTAATATCTGTTGATATTTGATAAAGTCCATGATTACATGTATCCTAACAAAGCTTCCAGGTCCTCTGGCAGAAAAACAGCCCCAAAACATTAAAGAGCCACCACCATATTTAACCGTGGGCATGAGGTACTTTTCCATATGGCTGCCTCTCTGTATGCACCAAAACCATCTCTGGTGTTTACTGCCAAAAAGCTCTATTTTGGTCTCATCTGACCATAGAACCCAATCCCATTTGAAGTTCCAATAGTGTCTGGCCAGTAAAGGATGAGAGTTGAAGCTTTTTTTCTTGAAACCATTCCAAATAACTTGTGATATTGGTCACTTCGGATTGTAGTTTTGGAGACTTTCTGACCCCAAGACACTTCACTTCACTTCTGCAATTCTCCAGCTGTGATCCTTGGAGATCTTTTGGCCACTTGAACCATCCTCTTCACAGTGCGTTGAGACAATATAGACACACGTCCAATTCCAGGTTGATTCATAACATTTCCAGTTGACAGGAACTTCTTAATTATTGCCCTGATGGTGGAAATGGGCATTTTCAATGCTTTTGCTATTTTCTTTTAGCCACTTCCCATTTTGTGAAGCACAATAACCTTTTGCCGCACATCACAGCTATATTCCTTGGTCTTACCCATTTTTACGAATGATTAAGGGAATTTGGCCTATGTGTTACCTCATATTTATACCCCTGTGAAACAGGAAGTCATGGCTGAACAATTTCCCATTCCTAGTCATTTGGGTATACTAAAAAAAATCATCACTGGGAATATACTTCAAATATATTTTTCTCATATGAATTCCAAGGGGTGCCAATAATTGTTGCACACCTATATTTAACAAAAATTTTGTTTTATAGAAGCCTGTGTTGTTTGCACAGAGTATTTTTTAAATTTTTGTAAGAAAAGATAAAATAATAGACATTCTCTCATAGCCTTTTTTGCTCATATTTACCAATGGTGCCAATATTAGTGGAGGATACTGTATTTTATGTGTTGACAAGTATACAGTGTACCTGAATAAATAACGTAGTAATGGTAATGTAGTAACCCTCACTACAATTTATTATTTGTGAACAATGGCTATTTCTTAGTATTACTCTTTTTATAGAAATACTAAACACTTAACCAGGAAGCCCTAAGTGACCATGCATTATTATTTTTCTCTTTTTTGGTTTCTCATGATCATGACTTAATTTTCTTGTGATATTCACATAAGTGTTTTCAAACAAAAATGTTTTCTCTTTAATAATAATGCATGGCATCTTATGCTTCCATAATGGAGAACTATAAGGTGTGTTGTTGTTTTTTTTTGTTTGTGTGAGGCTGTGGTCAACAGGCTTTATTCAACACACTTTCTACCTCACCTATATGTTAAAATTTGAAATACTTGGCAGTCATGATCAAAGCACACTTCCTTTGTACCCCCACCCAGAGCTTTACACTTTCTGTGATGGTAAGTTCATGGCTGAAAGCTAACACAGCTACAGTTTTGTTTTGTTATTTCTAAATGCCTTTTGCACTTCATGTGAAGGAGTACAACATTCCACATGGTTTCTAACGGCACTAAGACCCACACCCATAGCACAGAGGGTGAAAACAGCACAACATCCATCTACTAACTCCCCTTTAAACACCGCAGCTGATCAGAATTTTATGTTGCTTGACTAAATGTTATACGTTCTTAGGGTGATGGACTATTATCGTAACAGGAGGCATAGCCTCTGTAGTTGTCAGCTCCAGTGAAGGTGGTGTATCTTCTAAATCTTTTTTAAAATATAGCATATATTTGCATCAAAATCATATTGTTATGAATCTATGGCTACTTTCATATGTCTCTCAATGTTCACTGCATTCAGAAAAAGAGATCCACATGAGCACACGGAAATTAGATATACAAACAACAAAATAGCATGAAGCAGTAAGACAAGTCATATCTTTATCATTTATTTCTGTACAAAAGGTTTGATTCAAAGTGATACATTACTTTAAAATCAGTCACATTTACAGCACATCAAAGTACAACTCAAGGGTAATGTATGCAAATTTCCAATAATACAAGAAAGTAGAATATTGTTAAGATGCATTTTTTACAGATCGGACAGAATTACATTACAACTTAAAAGAGATGTCCATTCTGAATTTGCTCAATATTGCCTGTACAATAAATAAGTAGAAAATATATCTCTGTTATCAATCTGAAGGTTTTTAGAAACACATAAAACATACAAATCACTAACAAATCATGACCTCCGAAAAAAGACCAGCTATTTCGGCTATTTCCCTGCCTGATGGAATACACGTTGTCAAATCTTTTCACAGGTTTAAACCCAAATGCATATACATAGCTGTGCTTTTTTCCCCCCCCCTATGCAGCCATTCATTAAATCAGCCTGCATGCTCTTTTCCTTCTGGTTCTCTTGTATGCTACAACAAACTGACCACAAAATCCGGTATGCTATAATGAAATGGCGAAAACCTCAGACCTCACAACATTTACAATCTGAAAAGTTTTTTTTTTTTTTTTTTTACAGGATAGAAAACATGATTGGTTTTTTTTGGAATGACAAACACCACATAGAGAGAGGGCAGAAAGAAAAAAAAAAACAAGGAATGTGGTGCGTCTTTCTCACATTTTTCTCTCTCATTTTGCAGAAATTATATTCACACTGACAACACAATCTGAAAGAGTCACATAATGTCCACATTATCACGTACATCGACATCACACACCGATCCGGATGAGAGGAGTGACGCGAACGCATGCTTGCTTTAGATTGGCCGTCGGAGTTCAGTAGTCGTGGCTGTGCTTAAGTGATCAGGGGCGGCACTGGAGGATCTTAGAGCTTCATTGCCCGTACAATGGGCACTGGTAGCACCTGGTGAAGCTTGGCATGCTCTTTATCCACTGCCATTCTCACCCAGTCAGGCCGGAAGCTGCCTTTAAAACCCACAAATGCCAGTTTATCTGCAGAGAAACAGAAAACAAGATTCATTATCACTGCTCTACCTCAGAATGTGTGGGTGTGTTGTGTGTTCTTTTTTGCTGTGATGTTAGAGGTTGCAATAAAAATGTCCAGATGTTAATTTTCAACAACATCTGCCTATTTAGAGCACCAGGAGGTGTTCCACTATGGGAAGGGCAGAAATGTAAAAGTGGATGTACAAGGTGCCAACTCATCGCAGGGCACAATTGCACATACACATTAAGACACTATGGACAATTTGGAAATGCCAATCAGCCTACACCGCATGAGTTTGGACTGAGGAAAGAAACTGGTGTACCCCTGAAGGATGGGGAGAAAAGGCAAACTCCATGCACACAAGGCGTAGGTGGGATTCGAACCCCCAGCTGAAAAGATGCAAGGCAAGCATACTCTGACCTACACCATGATGTCAATTTCCACCATATTGAATTCAGTGGCATTTAGATTTTTGTCAAATACTTTTTTTCACTTCTTTCTCCAGAACACGTTTGTCTAAAACACACAAATTAATTTGACGGTGGAGTGGCCAACCAGAAACCGAGGCCATTTCTCATTTCTCTGCTTTTACATATTAACACCAAACATGGAACGTATGTTTACCCAAATGAAACTCGGGCGGGCTACAGGAAAAACAGGAAGTGAGGCAGTATCTCAGGATGGCAGCATGTCTTGGCATGTTGCCATCAAACTGCCATCCTTGGGAACAAGTACTGAATGGCATTTGGTCTTCCCCCATGCAAAAACAGTGGCTGAGCAAATAGTGTTTGGCCCCTTAAGCTCTGCTTGCAGCTATGCTTGACATGATTACTTTCTACTTTGCTTTACTTTCTACTTTCTACGTATTGGGTCGTAACACTAATTCATGTTGTTTAGGTCAAATATCCAAGAATATCATGAATTTTGAGCTTCAATCTCACACACACCCTTTCACTTTGTTCAGTAGATTTCTCCCTAAAGAAATAGAGTATAAATTAAGCTATGTTCTGAGAAGATCTCATGCACTGAACATGCAGAAATTTCCCCAGGGAACTGAGACTAACATATGTTAGTAGGATGAGAAGGGAGGGGCAGGAGGAAAAATCCTATGGCTTCAGCATGTGGGTCTGCACATTCCTCTGTTTAACACATATGTGTGGCATGTTCCTTTCACATTTTGAGCATTCTGGGAAATGTTATGAATTCCATAGCTATATCTGAGCTTTCCTGCTGAAAAAAAAAAACAAAAAAAACAAAACACTGAATTACTGAGGCACATTCATCAGTGCCTTTACAGTTTCAGAATTCTCAGCACAGCTGTTGGTATGGTTGTATTTTTTTTCTGCCAACTGGAATTTGGGTGAGAGTCTTCAGGACAGAGAACTTTGCATGGTTCTTTTCTATAACAGTATTTTCCAAAGTGTTAAGCATGTAAGACAGTTATGTGAATGTATACTGTAAGTGTATTGATAGGCCAAATGTGGCTCAGCTGCATTTAAAGTTTTTAATGATATTTCGAATGTTGGCCCAAAATAACCAAAATGTAACCGATGCTAATGTGGCATTTCAGTTTTGGAGAGAGAGCGGCCCAGCTGTAAGCTCTGTTCTGAGACACTGCCATCAAAGCATGTATCTTTGCAATTAGATTCAGTTTATCAGTGTCATTCAATGATGGTATGAGGTACATGTGGACCTTTAGTCATTTGGCAGCACGGGTTATATGGCATGCGATCAAGTGCAGCAAATGATAATATCATGAATTTATTATAACTTTCCATTATTTCCATTTCCATATAAACAGTAACAGTAAGGCCATAAGGCTTTCTATTTTCTGTCCACAGAAGTAAAGCATTATTGCCCCCTAATGTCCATGTAAGCTATATGCAATTTAAAATGTATTAGTTCACAGTATTATATGGAAATATATGGAATGTGCTGCAGTAGCTCTTCTGTGGGATCGGACCAGACAGACTAGTCTTCGCTCGTTACACACATCAGTGAGCCTTGGGTGCCGATAACTCTATTGCCAGTTCACCGGTTGTCCTTCCTTGGACCACTTTTGGTAGGTACTAACCACTTCATATCGGGAACACTCCTCAAGACCTGCCGTTTTGGAGATGCTCTGACCCTGGCTCTGATGGCTCATCTAGCCATCACAGTTTGGCACTTGTCACTCAAAGTCACTCAGATCCTTATGCTTGCCCATTTTTCCTGCTTCCAACACATCAACTTTGAAAACTGGCTGTTCACTTGCTAACTAATATATCCCAACCCTTGACAGGTGCCATTGTTCACATCCCCTGTCAGTGGTTTTAATGTTATGGCTGATTGGCTGATTATCTATATATAAATGAGATTAACAGAATGCAAATAATGGACCTGCTTCAAAACTGTATGCAAAATGGATACTTTAATGTATGGCTTTACTGATCATCACTAGCAACATAAATGCTCATTTGCATTAAGATTAATAATACTGTTTGAATTTCAACAGTTAATATACAAATATTATTACTAAGATAAACAATATTTCTTGATGCACAATTGTTATCATTTTTGCCACGCAGTGTGCATGATGTTAAACTGGCAGCTTCCCTTACTTGTTAGTTACATAATCCTAACTAAAGAAGTAAATGTCAGACACCAGTCTCGGGTTACGCTGGAAACATTTCATTTTTGCTAAACAGTTTAAGCAGTTTACAAAACGAGGCAGTTTAGCCATTTTTGTTCAAGAGTCTTATTCAAGGACACACCCATGGCTAGCTGTAACTGAGTGTGTTGTGAAAGTAACACACTAATTGTTTACTAATTTTAACTTTACCTTACAGTTACTAGTGCCTTTTAACTGCTCAGCTACTGCTCTCCTATATCTTCATATATTACCAAAACAGAATGAGTCCAAGAAATTTCCAAGTAAATCTTTAGAAACGTTGTTTGTTACCTTTCAATTTCACATTCGGGTCAGCACCCAGCTTTTCAAGTATCTTGGTCCAAGGTCCTCTAGTAACCAGCTTGCCCTTGGAGGTAATCATCACTATAGAGCTGGAAATGCACAAAGAAGTTGTTGGTTTAAAAAAAAATGTTACTGTGTCCAGAAATACAGATCAAATTAAACTTACAGCAATAAATTGATCTACAATTTGCCACTTCAATATTCAGTCCACAGAGGAAAAAATATATAAAATGTATGCAAACAGAGATTCTCTCTCTCTTTCACACGCACACGCACACACACACACACAAAGATGCTAACTGTATACATACAAGTCATAGTGTATAGAAATATCAATATTATAGCATTATTTGACATTATGTTTATTGTATTCATTAGCTGTTATGTATTCAATAATATTTTTATTTTATTTTTTATTAAATATTAAAGCATGCCTGTCAGCTGTATTGACAGTGTATGTTTGAATCTGGCTATGATTATTTCTGATTGCTTAGTTATTTTATTTACAGTCGTGAACATTATTTCACTCCATGTATGTTCACTGTAAATCACAGTATGTGCTGGAAAAATGGTATGTGTTACAGAATGATGAAAAATACTGTTACAATGTGCTCTGGCACAGTAGTTACTAATAAAAATGCAGAACTATTCAAACCCTGGTCAGGTACCTGTTTCGATTTTCCCATCGCATAACAGTATCAATGAAAGGTGGAGGATGGGCATGTGTAGTTAATTGAGTATTATTTATACAACCAACCAACTGATCAGTAAATACTAATCAAGTCAGGTATGGCAATAGAGATAATCTAAGGTAATAAAATTGAACATTAAGGAATTATTGCCTTGGGCAAACAACTAAAAACATATCTCAAATGTTTTGTTGTATAATAAAATTGTGATACTTCATCTAAAGCCACAAGAAAAGACATTTGAAAAGACAGTAATGCTGTAGTCTATTGTTCAGGAGAAAAGCTATTCTGATTAGAGTTAAAGTCCACAACTGCATTTGACCAATCAGTGGTCTGCATTATTTCTTGCTCCACCCATACTCTACATCCCCGCTTTTGGTACCCGGGCAAATATTTAGCACAGTTATGGTACAGGTCATTTGGTAAGGGGTCAAGTGAAATGGGAATGCAGGTTGTCTAGGAAAAAAGTGCTATAGTTTAAGGCGTGAAAGTGTGTACATACTCGTCGTTCAGGCTATTGATATAGTTCTCAATCTGAGCGGGAATGCCCATCAGTACAGCGTTCCTGAAGCCTTTCGTCTCAATAACTTTGCCACTGTGGCCATCCAGCACTGTCAGATGGATTCCATCTTCTGACTGGTAGAGCTTCTTACCATTGGCCTGTATGAGCAAAAAATGGCCAAGATCTTTTATTATCAATCATTACTTTTTTATTTCGGTTTTGGATAGTTCATATACAATCTTTTGGAATAGCTGCGTATATACAGAATATAGTGTGTAACAGAAATAGATGAACAGAAGAAATGTGAAAGCATATGCAATTTATCCTATGCATAAAAAATAAGGATCTATTCAGATATTAACTGGATACATTAACTGGTTATTAACGTAATGTACATGGTTATGGCTGATATGTGTAAAATGTGTCTGTCTCTTACCTCAGTGTAGGCAAAGTCCTCTTTGATGTGGAAGAAACGAGTGGTGTAAGACTCCACCTTGACTTCCAGAAAGTGCTCAGATGTTTGAGGCTGTAAGAAGACAAAAGGATCATTTCAAAACTGAACTGAGCTGTGATAAAGGTTTCTAAATAATAGCAGCAGATGTAATATAAAGTATGATAAATATCCATTAAGTTACAAAATTATGTATGAAATTAGGTGTGAAATAAGGGAACTTATAAAGGACCCACTACCATACTGAGAGCTAGATATGACTAAATTGGAAACATGGAAGGATATCCATAGTAAGCTATTTAATAAAAGACTTTCAGATCCATCTTACTAGGCTGGAGTGGGATAGTTTCTTGGGCATGGGTACATCCACTACGGGCATCTCGGTATATCTGGGATAGGCCTTTGCCATGCAGTCACTAGGGCCACTGCCTTTCGGGATGCTGGCCTTGATCTTCACTCTCTCACAGCCCTTCACCGAGCAGAATGCAAAGGCATCTCTGTTATTGTGAGCCTGGACCTTGAGGAAAAGCAACCTGCACAGAGCGATACCAGCAATTAAACACACATCAACGCTTCACTGGACAACTCCAAACATCTCAAAATTGTACTATTGTTATTACATGTAGTATTTGTTTAAATAATAATAACAATAATAATACGCTTATTATTATTTATCATATTATAGAATATTATTTATTATAACACAATTAATAAACAATTCAAACATTAGTACTTATATAAAACACGCTGAGAGCGGAGGGTCTCTTACCCAGTATCCTCCTCCCAGTAGTAATAACCTCTTGTCTGGTGTGTGTGGCTGATCTTTTCCCTCTGAGCTGTTTTCAGAAACATCCCTGTCTTCCTCGTCTCCTTGGTGAGCCGGTTATGAAGGTCAGAGATGATGCTGAACGTTGTGCCTTTCGGGTAACAGAAGCCAATGTTTATCCAGTCGTTCCTGTCAAGAGTTGGCAGAGGTTTGGAGAAATTATGGTCACTTTAAGTCAGATGTAGTGTTTCTTGCTGACCTTCCTTATGCACACTAGGTGGTGGGAGAGAGCTATTTTTATTGCACACGTTCATCAAAATATTAGACAAGATGATGATCTTTTACCTAATGACCTTTTGAAATATCAATAATCATTTTTCTTCAAGACATTCTGATCATTTTGATGAACACAGTGAAAAAATACATTTAAAAAAACTATTGCAGTACTGCATTATAACCAACATAGTTTTGTGCTCTCATAACAGAAGGCTTGGTGAATAAGTATAATTTTTGTAACTACGACGTAACATTCTGGGAATGTTCCCATTATTTAAAAGGGGAACATTGTCTAACCCGTAATATGCAACAAAACACAAATGCTATATTCACATAAAGAAAATTTTCTGGAAATTAGAAAGGGGGGAAACAGGAACATAAAAGATTTGTTTTCAGAATGTTTTAGGAACCACAAACAAATGTCCCTATTGTCCACAACATTTTGGGAACCAATAACTGTTAGCTGGGAAGATTTAAACATGGCTTGGTCGATCAGCTACATGCAATATCAGAGCAATATGCACATTTCTGACATGCATCCATTTCATTGCATAAACTGTAAAACATACAGCATTTAAAAGTCAATATAATCTAATTCTTTACTGCTCTTAGTTAATGAAGAATGATGAATAAATGAATGAGTAATAACATTAGATTTTTTTTCAAAGAAATCCTGACTGTATATAAAGTAATAAATGTCCAGTGGAAACTAGTTGTGGGCGGCTGTGGCTCAGGTGGTAGAGCGGGTTGTCCACTAATCGTAGGGTTGGCAGTTTGATTCCCAGCCCACATGACTCCACATACCGAAGTGTCCTTGGGCAAGACACTGAACCCCAAGTTGCTCCCGATGGCAAGCCAGCGCCTTGCATGGCTGCTCTGCTACCATTGGTGTGTGAGTGCGTGTGTGAATGAGACACAATGTAAAGCGCTTTGGATAAAAGCGCTATATAAGTGCAGACCATTTAGTTACGGTTTTTAGTTGAGTCTGTTGTTACTGACCTGTTGAAGTTGATAATCCACACAGTGACTTCAGCCGGTGCAGCCGCATCCCAATGCACCGTGTAGCTCTTAGCCAGCATGACTACAGGCTGAAACTGCTGGTAGTGATGCTTCTTCCCAAGAGCTCCTACCAGCTCCAGCGGTTTGTCCGGATACTCATCCTTCACCATCTTCAGATTTAGATTTGCTGGGTTCCTGGCCTGGATATAAATCTAAGGCACACAGTAATTGAGCAGGATTTAACTATAGATATATGAAACCTAGTTGCTGCTTAGACCTAAGAACATCTAAGACGCCACTGAGGTGAACTGAACTGGTGAAAATGCCATCATGTGCAGCATTTGTATGTAAGAATCATTGAGTCCTGAAAGCAAGACAACAAGCAATTACTTTTCACAGGAGAAAGCTTAGAGAACTGTATGTTTTAAATTTATGAGGTGCTTCATGCTGGAGTTCAGACAGGCTGGCTAGATGAGTTACTGTTTATTACTTTTTAATACGGTTTTATCTTCTCTTTAAATCAAAATAATTTCTTAGATAACGGTCTTAATATTTGGTAGGTCATATTAAATTTGGTAAGATTAGGTTCGTGATTTTTGCTCTGTTTGTCAGAGAGGCTGTGTTTATCATGATGGAACCAGGCTAGCTTCAGGTGTCCTTCATGCTAACTTAAGCTTACATTATGTATGCAACAAACAGGCCTAAAGCTGGCTTGCCTGCTAGGTCGACTTTTGCCACCAGAGGGAGGCATGAGCAGTCCACCAGCTAATTACTCTCAATCAGCCTCACCTGTTCATGGCTCTATTTAAGTTACTTGATGCTCAGATTTGAGTTCACTAGAAACTAGTGCGGGCCAGATTGACCTTGCCTTGTCAACCTAGCCATAATGGTGGGCAGAGTGAGGCTTTGTGGAACACTGAAGCAGTTGAAGCAAATGTGCAGTATTGTGTTAAGTTTTCGAAACAATCTGACACCCATCTCCATGGTGACACCTTGTGGTCACTTGCAGGTATTGATCTGAAACAACCTTGACAACCAGTCAGACAAGCATTGACGAATTATAACCTACACGTTGTTTGTGTCAAACAAGGAAGTGTGAGGGGGAGTTGATGGTGTTTTCGACCAGTATGCTGTTGCACTGGGTTTGAATCTTAGGGGACATGTGCCTGTCCACATCGTTGTAAGAGCCATTTAAAAAGTAGTATTTTTTTTTTATTGTTGTGGGTTTTTTTATGTGTTGAGTTTTTAACATCTGTCTGACAACAGATTAATAAATGCAAAACTGTCCAAATTCTCTCTCTTCTACGTAATAACCCACAACATCTGGTCATGTCTTCTTTATTTTTATCAGGAAATTTTGTGGGATTTCACATCAGATGATTAATAAGGCATCCTGAGGCAAACACTGACCATGGATCAGTGCAAACACTATTGAATCATTTCAGTTTTATAAACCTATATAATAAAACTGACCGGAGAACAGTTCAAATTATTTATTAAACATTGTTTCACCTGGAGATCAACACCCCCTAGTGGTGAACCATGGAAATTTTTTAACATTTCGGAACAGTAATGATGTAACAAAGCCTTGTTTGCTGAAATCACGTGACTTGCCCAATTTGATACACGCGCCAAACCACTTATTTGAAACAAAACGTTTGCAAAGGTTTCGAAGCTTCATGAAGCAGTGTTTTGAAAGCGCCCATCACTATTTTCAAGTTCCTTCTCTTGAGAAGGAAAGAGACAAAAAAACTTCCTATTTTTGAGTTAATATTTTCCCTTTGTTTGTTTTCAGTTTTCCCTAGTTTATTATCTTCAGTTTTACAAGTGCTCTATCCACTATGCTACCTGTGCTTTGGCAGTGCAGTGGGTAGCATGTTGGGTTCAGCAGGTGGAAACAGGAATCCACTGAAAATATATTTACTGAGTGATTAAACTCTAACCAATTGAGTCAAATTTTCAAAGTTTCCTCTTGCATTTTAATCACTTAAGTCAATTCTGTGCTTGGGCCCATTACAATGTTAACAATTTACAATGAATATGCATTTGTAAAGGTATTTTTAAGTTATGTGAATACTTCACGATTATATTTAGTCATGGTATGTGACCTTCCTTTTATCTGAATAAAAAAATATATATTTTTGGAATCTCTTGTCTGATTTATTATTAGTAAGCTGTTGTTGTAACCGGTTTTAATAAGTGTTAGCAACTTTCCTCACTACAGGAGACTTATTTTATGATTTCTTTCTGACAAGTTGACAGCTCATGGCATGAATAAACATGTCAAGTGAAGGTTTTTTTTTTTTTAGAGGTGTGTGTCTGTGTACACCCTAAAAAATCCTAGTTGGCATCAGGGTTAGCTCTTACCTGGGCATAGTGCCCACTGCAGATGGCAGCCCTCCAGTCTGGCACGTCGATGCAATCAGGGTTGCGCAAGAGCCAGTTGTCCTCTTTGACCAAGAAGGCACCAGGGTACTCGCTTACTGAGCCATCCACATCATGGAAAATGGTGGTCTTATCCCCATCCATGTGCATCTCACTGAACCAGGGACCTGGTTCTCCAAAGAACACTCGAGACGTGATCTGAAAGCACAATAGAAAAGAAGAGAAATGAAGAGAAAACGTAAAAAGAGTGGATGCGAAACAGATAATGTGAATGCAAGTGATGGAGAAAAGTGGATGGTAAAAAAGGAGGTAATGGAGAAAAAAGTAGAGTAGCTGGGGGAGGTGAAGGAGACAACATAGTTGGAGTCAAGAGAAGTTAAAAATAAGAGGATGCAGTGGATGAAATTGATGGGGACCATGTGTAGGATGTGATGGAAGTAATGGAGAAAAAGTTGATGCTGTGCAAAGAAGCAGTAGATGAAGTGGGTGAAAATGATGCAGGAACAATGGATGGAGTGATTGAGAAAAAGTATTTGGCATGAAAAGAAGTGATCGAGAAAGGTGGATGAAAGTATTGGATGGATGGAATGATGAAGGGAAAAAGGGATCTTGGAGTAATAAGAAAGAAGTGCATGGCATAGTTGGAAGAGGTGGAGAAAAGTGAATAGAAGTGATTAAAAAACAGTGGATGGGAGTCACGAAGAAAGTTGATAGTAGTGATGGAGAAGAAGTGGATCCCATAGATGAAAAAACTGAGGGCAGGGGGTAGACAGTGAAATAACTGGATGGACGTGTTGCAGAATTGGATGGCACTGATGGTAGATGGAAGTGACTGAGAAAATGTGGATAAAATAGAGTGAAATGAATAATAAATGGGGTGGGGGTGTGGAAGTGATGGAGTAAAAGTGGAAAAGTGTAGGGAAGTAATCAAGAAAAAGTGTGTAGAAGTTAAAGAAAAGAAGTGAATGATGTGGATGGAAGCGAGTGAGGAAAACGTGAATAATTTTTGGTGTGGATGGAAATGATTGGGGGGAAAAAGTGCATGGAGTGGATGAAAGTGATGGAGAAAAAATGGATGGTGTGAAGTTTTGTGATATATTAAAACCCCATTGGTAACACCTGCTCTGTTATTCGGAGGTAAGCACATTCCAGAACTTATATTTTGGAGTGATAAATCATGCATCTCTTCTCTCTATTGTCAGATCATTCACAGCTTAGCCACATAACTTCCTCATAGCTCAAGGCCAGTGGCTCCATGCAGTATTATGAGAAGCTGAGTGTTCTCAGAAAGAAATGTGATTTGAATGTTGGCTCTCACCGGAACATCATCAAATGTGATGTCGGTGACATTGTTGTTGGGACAGCTCTGCCATGAGTTATTGAGGCGAAAGCCGAAAGCACTCGTATGCCGTCCATCTAGAGCAACGTATTTCCGGAAGGTGCAGTTCTGGACGTTTATTGGGCCATCGTAGATCTGCATGCCACGAATGGGGAAATCCCTGCAGGACACATAATAGTGATGGCTGAAGACATTCATACTTGATGCTACTGGCCTATAGAGATTCACACCTAATTCAAGAAGCTAATAAAATTTGTATTAAACCACATCAGTGTCTGTAAAGAATGTTTAATGACTTTCCAAGACTATCTCTCTTGTAAATACATAGCTTAATTATGTAATTTTTTTAATTATTCTACCAAACTGTTTCTTTAAAACACAAAGTTCACATTATTTGATGCTAATTTCAGAAGAGAGACCATCCTGGTCCTTTCAGCATCCAAAGAGAATGCCTTTGTATCCATTTGTAGCTACAACTGCAGCAATATCTGTGGTGCTGATGAGCTACACTGATGAAAAATGTCAATACCAGCAGGGGAGAAAAGAATTGTCAGAACTGTAAGTGCTTACACTCCTCTCGGAAGAGTCCTGCCACTGTGGTCCAAACCACTCGGTCCCCAGATGCGGCCATCAGGGACAGGCATGCCTCGGTTCTCGCTCTCTCCAACAAATAGCGAGTTCTTCACCTCTTGCCTGGAGCCGTCATCATCTGGGAAGGTACCTCCACTACACACACAGACGCAAACAGGCAGTGTGAGAGAAACGCCCAGATAAATGCGGCCCCCGCTGTGCATGCTCATCAGGTCCCCGAGCCACTAGCTTCAGACCACTGAATTATTTTCACAACTGCTCAAAATCCCCGATTTCCCCAATGCATCTCACGAAGCCTCCCATATATGGCGTTTTCCAATTACAGCCCCAGCACAGTGGCCTGGGCTGCATTCGGCAAACATAAAGGCATCTATTTTATTATGATTGCAAAATGTGTGTGAGGGGTAAAAAAAAATAAAAAATGAACGATTAGTACCCCTACCTGGCTAGAGTGAGGCCGATCCCATTATCGGCAAACCTGCAGACAATAAAGACACACGGAGTCAATAGCGGACAGACAGCACACATTTTTTTTTTATAATAAGGCTAAACACAATTTATTCAAATTATAGCATGCAGCTAATATTCACTGAGTGATATAACTAACTGATAACAATGGTAATCATAATGACGGTGTTTTTTTTTTTTAATTAAATGATCTTTTTCATATATTCTTTTTTAAATTTGATTTCTGCCTCGTAAAGCACTTTGAACATTTCTGCTGCATGAATGATGAAATATAAATAGGGATTATGATCATAATTAAACTCTCACTCTCTCTCCAAGGTTAATTGAGGTGAAAGCCGTGGGTTTGAACAGTAAAATATGTTGTAACTAAACATTTGACGTGGATACATACAAGTTTCCATTTTGGTGCTGTGTTCTGACTGACAGACCAATAGACAGACAAATACATCTATTGATTGATTCATTCACTGATTGTTTTCTGGTGCATTATGAGCATTAACAAGGGAAAAAGAATCACTGGTGGTTCACTGTTTTCTTCTGTCCTTCAAGTGTACTTACTGGCAGTCATCGAGCCATATGTCTCCTCCCCTGAGCCACGCCCCATGGTCCTGGTTCTTATAGGCAATGAAGTGGTGGATGAGAGCAGGCACTCTGGGTTTAAAGGGGTCGGCATCCTGATGAGGGCTATACCTGTCCAACATTACAGACAAGCCTTATCAAACTAAAGCTGGAGGAGGAAGTGTGACTAATCACTTGTCACTATACAGTAACAGCTGATGTTGGCATAGAATAAAAGGAACTGTCCTGGCTGTTGTAGACTTGATGGTCCACTTTTTATTTTTTAACATATTGAACAGGGACAGGACAGCTTTGTGGTGCAGTGGGAAGCATTGCTTAAAGTTTAAACTTACATTTAAATAAAATGATTAAACTTAAAGTACCATGGTCTCCAGTTCAGTCCTGAGCTTGGGTTATTTTGTGTCTTGCATGTTTGCATCATGTCTGTGTGGGTTTCCTACCATCTACCAAAACATGCTGGTATTGTGGATTGGCTACTCTAAATTGCCCCTAGTTGTGAATGAGTGCGAATTTGTGTATGTATGGTGTCTTGCCATGGCCTGGTGTCCCATTCAGGGTGACTTCCTGTCTTACACCTAGGCTGCATTTGAAATCGTGTACTGTGACAGTACCTACTGCATTCGATTCAGTACCTACTGCTTGGCCATTGATACACTATGTACCGATTAGTATAAGTGTGAAGCATGAATACAATCCGTGTATACTACATCCGCACTACATGGATGTTCGGGGGACGTTTATAGAGGCCATTTAGGGGACGTCCTGGGGACGTCCTGGGGAGCTGGGTAGGCTCTAGATTCACCATAGCTAAATGAAATGGTTACTGGAGATGAATGAATGAATATTGAGATACATGACCAATTGAGATACTTGACCAGCCTCAAGCAGTGGATATCTGAAATGTACAAGGTGTGTAGATGATACAAGTCTTGGGTTTGCAACACAAAACAGCTGTAGTTGTACTGTGCACAATTTTGAATGATGTTAAACTGATCAAATTATAACATATCCACCTCAAAAGACATAATTTTACACAAACAACATCCTGCCATTTGGTGTAAGAGAACTAGTGTGTAAATGCCATTTTTGGTTGAACTATGGCTTTAGGAACATTTTCTGACACTACCTCTAAAAGCACTGTGTGTGTGTGACTCACCTGGCCCCTATGAGCGACAGATAGGGTCTCTTGTCCTTAGCATTAGCTTCAGTGGTTTTTACACCATTGTCAAGGATCATCCCCGCCTGCAGAAAAATGCACAAAAACAAACGAGTGCAAAGAGTTACAAAAAGGGCCTTGTTGTAGGAGATTTCTTTTTAAGAGGTTGTCCATGTTCTTGGGGCTATTACTAATCCTCAAGGCCGCCCGATTATACAGAATGACTCTAAATCTTGCCTTGCCTTCAAATTTAATGAGTAAAAAAGGGAGAACAACATTTTCTGATGTAAAAATAAATAAATAAATAAATAAATAAATAAATAAACAAACAAACATTTCCACTGAACAGCTCTTCATTGTGAAGCCGTGTTGCCTAGGGCGACTACATCATAGCCAAAAGCATTTTTTACACACGCCAACTCGTGGCTTGAGATGAATTGGAATTCAATTACATTTTACATTTATTCATTTGGCAGAAATCTTCACCCAAAATGCCTTGGAAGCAGAGTCCAATCCAAGCGTAAAACCGAGTGGTTGAGGGGTGGTGGTTCTCTCGTGGGATTTGAACTGGTCACAGAACCTTAACCACTGAGCTACCACCCCCCCAATTAAGAACACATCTGAGATGGGTAATCAAGCGAATATCGTTTCAATATCGTGGAAAAGTTCATTTTTTTCCATAATTTAATTTTTAAAAATGGAACTTTCATATTTTATAGACTCATTACACATACGATGAAATATTTCAAGCCTTTTTGTCTTTTAATCTCAATGATTTCAGCTTACAACTCATGGAAATCAAAAATCCAGTATCTCAAAATATTAGAATAAAGAATTTATAATACAGAAATGTCGACCTTCTGAAAAGTATATTAATTTATTCACTCAATAATTGGTCGGGGCTTTAATCCTTTTGCATGAGTTACTGCATCAGTGTAACGTGGCATGGAGGCAATCAGCCTGTGGCACTGCTGAGGTGTTATGGAAGCCCAGGTTGCTTTGATAGCGGCTTTCAGCTCGTCTGTATTGTTGGGTCTGGTGTCTCTCATAGATTCTCTATGGGGTTCAGGTCAGGCGAGTTGTCTGGCCAATCAAGCACAGTAATACCATGGTCAGCAAACCAGTTACTAGTAGTTTTGGCACTGTGGGCATGTGACAATTCCTGCTGGAAAAGGAAATCAGCATCTCCATAAAGCTTGTCAGCAGATGGAAGCAAGTGCCCTAAAATCTCCTGGTAGATGCTACATTGACTCTTGACTTCAGAAAACACAGTGGACCAACACCAGCAGACGACATGGCACCCAAATCATCACTGACTGTGGAAACTTCACACTGGACTTCAAGCAACTTGGATTCTGTGCCTCTCCATTCTTCTTCCAGACTCTGGGACCTTGATTTCCAACTGAAATGCAAAATTGACTTTCATCTTCCCCATGATTGTGGTTGTGTGTTCTGAACCAGACAGAGATTAAAGGATCAGGAAACCTTTGCAGGTGTTTTGAGTTAATTAGCTGATTAGAGCTTTTCTCAGGTCGACATTTCTGTATTATAAATTATTTATTCTAATATTTTGAGATACTGGATTGTTGATTTCCATGAGCTGTAAGCCATAATCATCAAGATTAAAACAAAAAAGGCATGAAATATTTCACTTTATGTGTAATGAATCTAGAATATATGAAAGTTCCACTTTTTGAATTAAATTATGGAACAAAAGGAACTTTTCCACGATTTTCAAATTTTTTGAGATGCACCTGTATGTTATGGTTAAATTTGGTTTAATTTTAATTTGAGTTTTTATTTATTTATTTATTTATTTGTTTGTTTGTTTGTTTATTTATATTTTTAAATAAAGGCTTATTTTTCAGTCAAGTATCACCATAGTCTTGATTTTTAAATGTCTGCCAGATAAGCATAGGGTTTCTTGTCCTGCAAGACCATACATAATTGCATTGATTATCTTTACTAAAACAGTCAACTTTCCAGACTTGGAACAAAGTAAGACTATTAATTTGAAATAACTGAAATAACTGTGCCTTGCTAACATGTTTCACCAGTTCAAGAGAGCTATATTAATAATGTCCATCCCTATACTTGAATCAAAGAGCCAATTTATAAATAATGCTTTTAAATCCACTAATGATTTCAATATTATAATATTCAGAGCTGTTTTGGTGGTGTGATTCAGTACTGTGCTGGCAGTTTAAGAAAGCTCTCTAGGGGTTGTCGGTCAGCAGGATTTGGCCGAAAGAGCTAAGCCAACAAAAGCCGTAGAAATCGTTGGGATATTCTTGTGACCTGCAGTTATTATCATATTTCTTTTGTGATGTTGGGCTACCTAATGTTAATAATATTCCAGTTAATCCTATACTGCTAGGTAATCCATGGGATTTTATTGACTTAAATATATACATACATTCACCAAAACAGAATCAAAACAGGATTTCAGCAAAGAATAAAAAAAATCTTTTCTAAAAGATCAACAAATATCATATTCGAATAATGATCTTAGTATTATAAGGTTCTGTCTCTGGGAAGATTGAATGCCAGACAGAACCTTATAATGCTAAGGTCACAAAATGACATTTGTGTTTATTAGAGTGATTCTATTTCCAGCAGTGGTGTAGCCAGTAACTGATTTCAGTGCACGGATGAGGGTGCACGGATGAGGGCGTTCACATATGGAATCATAAATATGAGGACATTGTTTTGTGATGTAATTGTGCCATAATGTTCATAAAATGTGTGTATATATAATAAGCTGTGCTGTATGTGTATGTTATCTTATTTATTTACAGGGAAACATTTTGAACTGGAAAATATTTAAGTGGGATTCAAACCTAAACATAAAATACACCCCCATATCTATGCCTAGTTTTCTAGATTTCTATCGATCATTTGTTGGCGGCACTTAAAGTATGAAAAAAATAGTTTATTTATTAATGTTTTGTCTGTCACATTGACTTGTGAGCACCTTATAATAATTTGTAAATTGAACTATATTGTTCCCACATTGTTCCCTTCCCTTGTCTCCTAAATCCTAGTTTAAACCATACCTAGATCAAGTTCCGGTTTCCATCGACCCCCAACTTTTGCCTACATGTTGTGTTGAATGAGTTTTGCATATCATGCATACTGAAACCAGCAAAATGTACTCGGCTGTGTTTTTCCTCCCCAGAAGGTTCAGGTGTGTAGATGAGATGAAGGAAAGATGAAGAATTTGCAAGCATTCTCCTTCACACATTGATCGTAAATCTTTTCCAATAGCATCCTTGTGAGATTGACTTTGTGTGGATGCATGCATGCATACATACTCTCACCCTATAGTTAGAGTGGGCTCGATTGTTGATGAATTTTCCCATCGGAGTGTGTTCTGTTTTGCCTGGTGAATACATGCCCTCTGATGGACCGGTGGGAACGTGGTGGAAAATGAACCAGAAGCCTGTTTCCTGTGGACGGACACACACACACAGTATGTGTTCAGCATGAGACCCATATGAGTCTGCATTAATGGCTTCACATAATGATACCAAAGGCAGTCAGGGAGAACACACAGCAGTGGGCAATAACAAACACACTTTTTCTGGCTCATCCTCCCTTTCTGTTCCTTTCATACCCACATACTGTCTTTTACATACAGTACTCTTACACACAAAAACAATATGAAACAAATAGGTTTTCTGTAAGGTGCCAGATGTAGCTGTGTTAGCTGTTCAAGCTCTCACTGATCCTAAAGGTCATTAATCACACTTATCAGTGGTGTACCATCACTCACCTCAGAACCTGCAGCTACACAGTCGATCAGGTTGTTATTGGGGTTAGCGATCCAAAAGGTGGAGGTGGCACTGAAAGACAGAGACACAGTTGTTGGGTGGGGGGAAAAAGAGCTTTACTGTCTTAATTGTATGCATACAAGATGGACCAAAAAGGTGTGGGTGTCTAATGAAGTCGTAAGAAGCGTACACAGTGTTTAAATCCCAATCAGCACTGCAGGATCTGACACGATTGTACCAGAGCCTATGGGACCCTGGGTGAGATTTTGAAAATAAGCCTCAGTATTATAATTCTAGTTCATACCAGTGGCATTATTAGGATGCCATTCTGGGGTGAGCATTTACTGTATATATGTAGGGTGGGCAACTAAAATCAATATGACAAGAAGAACTGTAAAAGATGTAAAAACTATAAAAGACTTTGCCAAAGAAGGTATGAGAGTTTTTGCCTCGATCAAGTAAACATTGCCCCGATCTCTATCAAGTGCACACTTCTAATTTGTGTACTGATTCTTGGTGAATGTGCTCCTTTTTGTCGCCACCAAACCTGTGACATGCAGAAACTTGGGTACTGGAGTACTCTAGCAGTCAAGAGCTGGTTCCAGCCTGCTCCAAAATGTGTTCTGTGTAACTTTCCAAAATTAGTAAAAGAATTTATGGACTAAGTTTTCTGCCCTTCAAAGAGTCAAGGTCAGGTACATGCTCGGTATAGTCTGAGGTCATGGAAGACCATTTGAATAAGCCAACTATGCATGCTTTAATTGTTTTTCTACGGCCAATAATCAATTTGAGAAAATTCACTCAATCATAAAAGTTCATCATAAAACATAAAAAAATATTTTTTGCTATGAAATCTGTCACAACACAAAATATCCATGTAATCAGTGCAGATGTATAGTACTTTTCATTTATATTAAAAAAGGTAACATTTTTTTTTAAATAAGACACGAATACACATGAATTGCAATAAACTGGAAGTATACAATTCTAGAGGCAGGAAGTATACAATTTTAGGGGCTGGAAGTATAAAAGTTTAGAAGCTTTTTTTTTTTAGAAATCCCTTCCAAACAACTTGTGGTAATGTAAGTGACTTTAGATTGTAGTTTTGGAAACTTTCTGACCCCAAGACACAACTAACTTCTGCAATTCTCCAGCTGTGATCCTTGAGTTGCATTGAAACAATATAGACACACATCCTCTTCCAGTTTGATTCATAACATTTCCAACTGACTGGATCTTCTTAATTATTGCCCTGATGGTGGAAATTGGCATTTTGTTTGCAATTGTTTGATATCCATGAGAGCAGAGTATATTTGTGATTTTTTTAACAAAATATCAAAAGGTTAAACAATAAAGACAATTTTTCACAGCCTTCTTTGCTCATATTTACCAAGGGTGCCAATATTACTAGAGGGCACTGTATACATACAGGTGAATATTTGAAGGATAAAACAATGTTAAAACAATGTTGAGGGCCAGATGTGCTAAGCTGATGTAGAAAGCTGTTTGCACCTGTGTCCAGGGATCATTTGGTCACATTCTGCATGAAAATGATTTGTGTGTCATGTACAAAGAATGCATACAAGCCTAACCATAAAATTGACTTTGTTTCATGACCTGATTGAAAGTGTTGGTTTTGGGCTTTGTGCTAGCTTTGGTTAGAGGGCTTGTGAGCCTTAGAACCTGCTGAATAAAGGCACTCTTCTCAGAGTTTGTCGTTAAGTGTGCTCAGAAACATCTTCATATCTACAGATAGTGGGGTATTCCTCTGGTTTTTAATTATCATTTTGCAGAATTCTGACTGATGCTCTCCCATCTAGTGTAGCTCTGGTGACTGAGTGGAACCCAGACTTCACTTCAATACAGCATAATGAGATGGACTACATTATCAAATCTATTGCACCAGATTCAAATGATTATGTCAATGTTATGATTTTTTTTTTCTTAGAATTTGCACGAAGAGCTTTTTTCTTTAATACATTTCCTTGCATGCTATAACCCCCGAATGCAGTGATTATGCTGAGGTAAAATTGTACTCATTGTATCTCGTGTGCTTTAGGGCATTGGTACTTATCTGAACTTAAATCTGTGCTTCTAGACTTATTCAGGAAGACCATGTTTGGTCTTTTTGAAGTTTATTATCAGCAGGTGAGTGACAGCAGCACCAGGTCATCTACATAGAGCAGGATTTTCGCTTCTCTGTCATGTAGGATGAATCTGGGGGATGCAGGCCTTTACGGTTACAACTGCCCTGCTAGCTCAGTAAGTACTTAGCTAACAAACTGCAATATTAAGCTGTGTATCAGTGCTACTACTATGTTCAGAAGGTTCTACCACCCAAATAACATCTGGCTGTATGAAGAAGCCGTTCCACTGATGTACAAGGTAGAGGGAGGACAGATTATGTATGCATCAGATGGGCTACAGACTGTAATTACAGACCTATTAATTAACCTGTCTGGTAGGTGTAACTAAGAAACTCATTATATTGCATAATTGCTGATTAGCACACGTGTGGATTGGACTGAAGTGTTTCTCCACTTCTAAATTAATGAAAATGTACCGCTGTTAACAAAAACAATGGTTTGGAGAATAGACTGAGAGGTGCACACACAATAGCACACATTAACAGACACAATGTCATCAATTAAGGCAGAAAAAATAGACGCCTGTTCTAGGCATGCCTGCATTGTTGCAATAATCACTTGTGTGGCGTGTCTGGTATTAGGTTGTGGCTTTTGTGCACAAGTGAGAGAACATGGTCAAAGTAATTACAGAGCTGTAGCTGCACGCGCTTGCCTCCATGCTGTGACTGGCTCTGAAATTAAAACAGTGTTTATCTATGCACACTTTGCAGCTCACTGCATTCCAGCTGATCTCTCTCTCTCTCTCTCTCTCTGATACACACACATTTTGCACGTCAACTCAAAGGCGACAGTTTGGAAAAAGTAATCCGCTGCTGCGGGGGCTCGGGTGGCTCTGATCAATGTGTGCAGCCTACATGCGCTTCATCACATTACTCATCTTCAGACGTGAACATCAATATGCAAAGTGCTAAACTCCAAGAGCCTCCCCCTGATATTTATCAAGTGTATATGTGGCATTTCTGCATAATCACAAGGCTGACTACCTTGTAGAGCTGGCTAGCATTTTATCATCCTTTGCATAAGTACCAATCTGTTGCCTGTAGCGGTCTCCTGGGACTTTCGAAGAGCTCATCCAATTTATAGTTTTGAGTTAGCTATTTATCTAGGTTATGTAGGAAGAAGATAATTGTTGAAGTGTCTTAAGAGTGTCTTATTTAATATCCTTTTTATTTAATACTTTATTCTAGAACTGATTCCAGTTGCTAGCTAACTATTTAATTTTTTTTTTTAGTCAAACCAATCTGTGTTGCTCAGGGGCATTAGCTGGACTGTTAGCCCAGATTCTTCTACATCAAAAAACTTAAAAAAAAAAAAAAAAAAAACATTTTAAATAGATTGTTTCCATGTATTTTGCTTTCCTGCATGTGAGGGCTAATTGCTTAAAAATATGTGACAATTGGACAAAATCCATAAAACTTCATAAAACTTGCCTCAGGTGTTATCACCATTTGCAGGACTAACAGACTGATAAAATATTAAACTTTTTGGCTATCTAACACTAGACTAGGTTAGTTTGGTGTCGCTAGCCAAGGGGAGGCACAACTAATCTATCATTGTCTGAGTTTAGCTGCTACAGTGCCATGCAAAGTACGTTAGCTGTCCTTATGCTCTGCTCATATCATGTTCATGTAACTTGGAACTCATATAGACATTTACACACCTTGTTTTCCTGCTCAGCATGAGAGGATGTGAGGGTTTCAGTTTCAACCCCTTTACTGGTAAAAAATAGATAAATAAATAAAAATCAGTGTGTATCCATTTTTCCCCTCACACTAATTGACTGTGTGAGAAACTGACATTAAGAAAATAGTTATGGATGAAAAAACTCACTTTTATTACTTGTAAATATAGCCAAGAGAGTTTTAAAAAGGAAAAATTGAAAGAAGTGCATGGGTTGCCAAACAGTGGTGATTAGTGATTGGTTGCTGGGAACATCAACTTGCAAAAACACAACTCAGTCATGGTTTACAGACTAGAGGTGAGTCGATCAGACCTGCTCTCTCGTGTCATGTATCCAGTAGCTGTACTGTTTGAGAGCCATATCTACTGTAGGACATCAAGACAAATTAGTCTCTAGGCACTTAAAGGCACTCTATTGAAAATCTAGATATGTTGGTAACACTGACTCCAGTGACAACTCATTGGCATAATGATATCCAGTTAGTGGTATTTAATACTAGTGATTATTTTATGGAGTGAATAGGTAGCTAGCTATTTGTTAGCTAGTTTATTTAGTAATTTCAGCTATGAGTTAATTAGAAATGAGTTTAGAATGGTTAAAAATATATTTTAAATTAGGTGATGCTGCATGATTTTTGTATAAGCAACGTAGGTAACCATGTTGCAACTAAAGGAGCTCATGGAATGAATCGACTAGCTTAGCAAGAAGAACCAACATGTTGGAAGCAAGATGAACATTTGCACATTTGTTTATGGTTAACCTTTTACTCCAGTGCGAAACTAAAGTACAGTAGTAAATAGCATGGCTCAAAGTATATTTGAGATAAGAGGAAAACTCCTCTTAGTAATTTGGCCTTTCATTGAACTACTCTTTTAAAATACGTAGAAAAGGAAGTGACAGTGAAGCTAAACAACAGATAGATACTTATAAAGTTTTGGTTCCAGATTAGGATTTTATAATAGAAGTGGGTTCAAATGTGCCAAAATAACGACACTTCAATTTAGGACTCACCCCACACATCCTAAAATTAAACATGCCACTAATTTATCATTTGAACTTCATTTTGTCTAGTCTTTGCTTGTTGCCACACATCTTGAATTAAACATTATTCTGCATTAGATGAGTGGTTGAGAGAGAATATTAAGAGCCGACGAGACCGCCAGAGTTCAGTGACGCCTTTCATGCTGAGCTGATCAACTGATTTTAATTAGTGGAGATTAAATGAGGTCCCAAAACATATAGGCCTAAGTATATATTGAGATAAAAAATAATTATGTAGAGATGCTGGAGTGAAGAAGAGCTCGTTAGTATGATCGCAGAGTTTTACTGCATTTAGGTGGAGAGGAATCTAGTGGCAATTAGTAATGGGACTGTAACAGTTCGATGAGGGTAATGAGTTATGTCGCATCACACGATGGCTCGAGAGTTTGAACTTGATTTCAAAACATGACTGACAAGTTTTAATTAGTTTACAGCCTAATCTCTGTTACTCTGTCTGTAAAACATAAAAAAAAATGTGGCTGGTGCTGGAACATTTCTCTATGAGCGCAGACTGGAACACACACATCATTTGTTTCAATAATCTCCTTCCATTAAACCTTATTTTCTTTTTAACTATACACCACAAAAGCACACACTTTTATTTTGCAATATTTAGTAGGGATGCACCAATCCAAAACTGAGAACTAGTGTCATGGCTTCCTCCTTCGTGTCACTGTTCCCATGGCAACAAACACCATGTGATCATGTTTGTTGCCCAGTTGTGTTCATTTATTCTGTGTTAAGTAGTTCTTCATTGGATTATAGATTGCCCTGTATCAAGCCCCAAAAAGCCCCGGATTTGTGGCCAATAAAGCTCATATTGTACCAAGCCTATGCACCTGTATTCTGCCTCTCACTTCACATTACACCTGGACTAAAATCTGGTCCAGATTGGACTTGATCTTTTTTTTTATTTTATTCATTTATTAATTTTTTTTATAAATGCTTTGTTTGTCCTTTTATAAATGAATGTCAGTGCTACTGACTGTCAATTTTCACCTTTTTATGCAATTATATTGCTCAGATAAGATCTCTCTTTTCATCATGAGCTCATAATTAGCTAAAAGAGAATAATGGCAAATAGTGAAGTCCCCTTAACACCTTCAAAACAGCTTGGAGTCAGTGATCATTGATTATCTAGTGTATTAATTATAGAAAGCTGAAAAATTCTCTCAAAAGAGAGAGTACGTAAGAAAGAAAGAACTTTATACTATTGACTGGTTTTAGTCAATTTTTGACATTGCTAAAAAAAAATATCCATATGTTTGAGTTGTTAATTTAATCAAAAAAGTAATTGTTTGTAAAGTAAAGAAACGGGAAGTAATTTTCTTGTAAACTATTAATCTGATATTTATGTTTGTTTTTCTGGAAAGAAAATCAGATTTCACAAGTTATTTCTTTAAGTTATTTCAATAAAGTGAATTCCTAAAAAATATTTTTAAATGCTATTTTTTGTCACATTTTTCACTTCCATTCAGGGTTTATTATGTGCAAATTCAAAATGAGCACAAAAAACATGTGGTTGGAAACAGCAGTTTTGTAAACGGCATTTACTCTGTACTACTATGCCATTTGCACAATGCGTAGTTGCATGTTGTTTAGCCACTGTCTGTGTCACTATGATTACTATTTCAATATTTACAGCTCTCTTACCTGCAGTCTTGCCGTGGTTTGGCCACGTAGCCTGGATACGCTCCGTTTGTGATGTCTCTGCACATCCTGCTGTCTCGGTCAGAGGGAAGTAGAGTGCTGGCCTTGATCAACAGGCCGAGACAGTGCTCAAACGTGTTCCTCTCCTCTGGGCCATCCTCAGTAAAGAAACAGTGGCCCAGAGCATCATAACCCACCACATCCTTTACCTGTAACACAGATTAAAATGTCAGTGTTGGTAATACTCTCTGATGAAAAGTGTTCACTCTATCATTGGAAGATATTTGAATCTTGATGATTCAGCCATCTGTGGCCAGGAGTCCAGAGTGTAACTGGCATTGCTCTGTGGGTGGGAAAGATGGCATACTCCGTCCCTTGTTGATTAGAGTGAGACTAACAATCATGGGTGTGTCTAAGGTCATTTATATTGATACCGTTTGAAGAAGGACTGTTGGCAGAGCTGCACATTGTCTCAGAGGAAGCAGGTTCTAGCCCTCGCACTCCCTACTTGTAGCTGTCATGTGATAGCGAAGAGCTAGCTAGTGACTGGGAGTTGACCAAAGTGGGAGAAAATGGGTTAAAAACAAATAAACAAATAGGTTTCTGGCTGCATGATGGGGGTCCTGCGGGGTCCTGCAGGGTCCAGGAACCCTGGTTCAATCCTGAGCTTGGTTTACTGTCTGTGTTTGTGTGTACATGGTGCTCTGCAATGGACTTATGTCTTTTCCAGGGTGTATTCCCACCTCAAGCCCGGTGTTAGTGGGATAGGCTGTGGATGTACCGCAACCCTGACCAGGGTAAAGTGGTTATTAAAGATGAATGAATGAATACAATTTCTGATGAACCAGTGTTTAGGGTTTGTGTTATAGTTGGCTTTCATACTGGCAGTTTAGTCTGTGACCAAGCATGGTTTACATGAAAAATTGGTAACGTGAAAGCTGTCATGCGGACCAGGAAGCGCACCGCGTACCAAACCCGAGACTACCTATAGGAGGTAGTCTGACCTCGGGTGTACTGGAAGTGTACCCCAATTCCTCTGAATGTGAACACGACTCGTACTCAGGTCCGCACTTGTTCAGGAAGTAAAGTAACCTGCACATGTGATTTAGCTGATAATGACATTAGTTTCTACAAGTTTACCATGAATGGCAGAGTGGGAGACAGAAGAGGTACACTGCTGCGCATAATATCTGCCGTGCGTAATAGCACCAAAATAATTTTAAAAAATGGTGAGTAGTGTTGTGTTCTCCATGCACATTTGTGATGACATAAGATGAACGATTGAGTCAAGTGATTCTGAAACTAGAGTCAATGCAAAATCCACCACCATGAACCATTTGATTATTTTGATTAGGTCTAGGGATTTCCTACTATAACCCTTGTGCTCTGATATCAATGGTCCTCCAAATTGGAACATGCAAATGGAAGCAATATATTGTACTGTAAATGTACAGTATGATGACAAAAAAGGCATTTGAACTGCATTCATTCCAAGCATTTGATATCAACATGATTCAAAATTCCAAATTAAACTAGAAAATGGGAGCTTAATGGGGATCCATGTTAATATGCATTGTACATCACTGTGCAATCCCCAAACTACACTATATCTTTCATATTTCAGAGTTGCCAGCTCAAGAATACCTACAGTATCTAGTACATAACTGGCATTCAGTTTAACTGCAAAGTTGTTTTCCATCTTGGATACTAAACCCATGAATATCATAACTGACGTTTCAGAAACTCCATCGCCACTGAAGTTAAGCACATTACCACACATTATGCATCTTCTACTGAGGTGATAAAGAACCAGCAAATTTGTATCTCATAGCTTAACGCACAGACTGCCTTTTCCAGTTCAATTGAGCTCCAGGTCACAATAGCATTGTTAGACAACTCTTCTTCTATTCAGATTGAGGAATTCAGCCACTGCTGTCTATGGCACACTATAAAGAAGGTGAATGATGAAAAATAAACAAAAAAAAACAAATGCTGTTTTGAAATGTCACACCTGGATAACAGGCTGTGAGTGAATGTGTGTGGTAAAGAGTGTGTGGTGAAGCTTGTTAGGAAGGCAACTGGGAGGCAACAGATGGCAGTATGATTGTGTGGCAAATGGAGGAAATGTCAGGCCACACAGCGCTGCTTTTGCAGCAATCCTGGTGTTTAGGGTTAGGGTTAGGGCGCATGCACATTCTCTCAGCGCATGCACATTCTCTCTTTCTTTGCTGTTTATGTTTACAGCTCACAGTAGTTTGATTTCTGCCTGTTATAGGTACTTCATATTTGTATGTAATGAATTGAAAGAAAACAGATGTCCAATTGATAGGGCCATGTCACCTTCTGAGAGAATACAAAGGCCACATAACATTTACAGGGACTAATGGACACAGAGGCCATGAACACAAGAATCTCCACAATATAGTGCTATATTTATGCTAATTGCCTGATCTTATATAATTATCTGATTATTAATGTGTTGACCATGGTTCAACTCATGGTCTCACCATGGTTCTTGTTAATAGACAGACGACCAGAGAGAGTCATGTGACTCACCAGCAGACCATTGGACCCATGTATGGTGACGCAGCGGGAGAAACTGTGATGGATGGACAGGTCCTTCACATAGGTGGGTGGGTCGTAGCCTCCTCTCTCATCCACATCTCCGTTCATGTGGAAGTGCACAGGGTAGTGACCCATAGACTGCTGTCCCATGTGCATGAACTCCACCCCTTGAATGTGCACTGCTTTAAAACCATGCTCCACCTGAAATAGAGAGACTACAATGTTCAGCTACACTGTAAGTTTTTGCACATTTTTAAAGATTTGGCTCATAATGTGACCTAAATCACACCAGCGAGTCTGTGTGATAGTGTGACAAATATTTTTAAGAGAGATCAGAGCCAGTTCTTGGCATAGGTTACATAGCCATCATTGAAAGGTCATTTTACTGACCTTTTAGCTATATGCATCCAATAACTATGCATCCAAACCTAAAGTCAGAGTTTGGAGTTGACAACCAAATTTACTAATGAAAGTGTCTGAAATGGTGCAGAAATTATATAGTCTGATATAGTCCCCTAACAGAACTTAGGGGAACGGGCACTGTTCCAATTCTCTTTCATGCCTATATCCTCAAGGACTTGTGTACCACCGGGTTTTGGCAGTTTCCCCAAAGTGTAGATTTGGAGGACTACAGGTCTTGGGCCATCACTTGAGACAGGGCCAGAGCCAGTTCTCTCCTCCACGTAAATAAGTTAGCTAACTTAGCAAAAGAGTTTTCATTGCTCTCTAATCAAACAGTAGCCCTCTTTTCCTAGATTTTAATAATATAGAATCTTGACTGATAGCGTAAAGCCTAAACAATCAATGAATTACATTATATTGTACATCATATGTGGGCAGCTGATGTTGATTAAATCCATGCTATTTATTCTGATATCTGATGTTACCTATACTGTATGACTCTTTTAAAAGAATGAAGTGGAAGTGTAAATAACCATTTCAGAAGCTGGCATATCATTTCATATATATGTTAATGTTAAAGTTATTAAAGTTGCAATTCTGCTGAAAAGGGGGAGTGAAAGTACAACCTTTGTCTAAAATATAGGCATAATTTAAAATATAGGATGTAATTTGAAGTTTTCAAGGTAACAATATGATCTAAGTTTCAGTCCTACTGTAATAAATCCTGGGTGAATATAACCTTATTATTAATA
Source organism: Ictalurus furcatus (assembly GCF_023375685.1). Classification (NCBI taxonomy): domain Eukaryota; kingdom Metazoa; phylum Chordata; class Actinopteri; order Siluriformes; family Ictaluridae; genus Ictalurus; species Ictalurus furcatus. Next base: position 21,115,343 of record NC_071264.1, read on the forward strand.
TTACAACAAACCCATGGAGGATGAACAATGAATCAAAAACTATGGCTCTGTGGTGTGGAGTCTAATCCTTTAGTCTGGAGAGTAGGCAGAACTTTTTTTTAGGTCATAAAAGGTGAGGAGTGGTTTTATCTGTAATTTTCCTGAATCAAAAGAAGCTGTCTTTTTTTCACTGCAGAATTTATTTGCTTATCAAATCTGAGATTTCACATTAAAATGGCACCAAGATTTTACACCTAAGATTTTATATATATTGCCAATGTTCCCAGACATTTTTATACCGATTGCAGTTGATAGATTTTGGCGGATCAAATAAAACGACCTTAGATGTGCTTTCATGCACACAAAGAAAATGACTATACACTTTTTAATATCCTCCAAACATGAATATAGCTTCCTCAAGGAACATTGGATCATTGGGTTTTAAAGGTAGATACAGCTGAAGAAAGAGCAAGTAAGAGAAGATCCAGAGAGGAAAAGAGAGAGAGAGAGAGTGGTAGAAGCAAGTGAGAGAGGATGAACAGAAATGAGAGGGAGATGTGATGTGACAGAGTAGAAGGAGATGAGAAATGAAAGAGAGAATGAATGAGTGGAAGAGAGAGTGTTTAAAAAAAAAAGAAAGCGAGAGCAAGATTAGGATGTCCTAAGCAGCAATAAGCAGTGAAAAGGGCAATGGGGCAGTGCAATAATAAGGGGAAGAGAAGAAATTAATGAGAATGGAAATGTGCCTGCATTGCACTGTTTGCATATTAAATATAACATGCATGTATGAAGTTGAGATCTGGGTCTTGTGTCAGCCCTTAGAAAGGAAAAAGTGACACCCAGGACATCTTTGCTGGACCGAGGAATCAGAATGCATGAAGTGATCCAATGCTTCCTGAGGGACGATGGACGAAAGGACAATGTGTTTCAATTCTTTTCCCCAGCCAAGGTGAGTGTCTGACCTACATCTCACAAGTGTCTCTACACTATATATAGATCTACACTACAAGTTAAAAGTCTGGACATGTCTGCTTTACCTTGACACTATGAAATAACACATAAGGATTTATGCAGTGACGAAGAAAATTGTTAATCAAATCAAACTATTTATTTCATGAAAGAAATATTCCATCAGTATGCCTGATGTAGCATCGTCTCAACCAGCTTTTCCAAGGAATTTTTCCAGTTCCCAAATACACTTCTACTTGCTTTAATTTGTTTTGTGTCTGAGTTGGTACTGTCATATTGATATTTGGTACCTCCCAGTTTGGTGATATTCCAAGTCCCATTATTACCAATAAGTGGACATTTCTAGGTAAAAGATGCATACCAAAGGTGCAAAATGTGTACTCTTCCCCCACCCACATGGTACCACCCCAATTACAAATAAAGTTACAGTTTTTAGCACACTTTGTTTCATTTGTTTCCAAGCTTACATTATTGATTAACCTACTTGTTTTGGAGTTACTGAGGTTTGGATTGAATCCATTTACTTAAAGTGACCAGTCAACAAGGTCAATAACCATAAGACCCTGATAAAAAAATAAAACAACTTTTATAATGTTGGGCTTTATGGATTCCTGGGAGTTCCTGAACCACACTATAAGAACCACTAAGCTATAATATCAAACATTCACACAACACTCGTCCTTTTTATCTCTTTTTCCTCACCTGCTTGCACTGTGATACCGTACTTAATGTGTCCTTGATAACTTGTCCCTACTGTTCCCTCTTGGTTAAATCCCTGCTTCCATCTTAATGGCCGCTCCATCATGTTAATTAGCTAAACTGAAGTTTCTCGGATGATCAAAAAGTTAAGTGAGTCAAGTGAAAATGATTGTAGACTTCAGGAGCAGGAATAAACCAGAACCACTGCGAGCTGACTTCTGTTTCAAAACTGTGGACATAACGGTTTATGTTAACAGTAACAGAAGAATATATTTGGTATTCATTTACATAATATAACCGACCATCTGAACTGCTGCATTAAAGTTGGGGTCTATGTAGCCAACTACGCCACACAAGCCAGCTGGTGTAACTGCATTGCTTTGTTTTAATGGCTAGTCTGTGCAAATGATATGATATGAAATGGACTGCAAACTGGCAGAAAATTCACTTCAGCAAAAATGTGCAAGAGAGGTTCTGAAAGAAAAAATGCACTTCCTGAAAGACAGACTCTTCCCCTTGGGCTGCAAGAGCATACTTACAGTGTGTTGTAAGTGTCACACTCTTCCAAGGTATGAGGGATTGAATAAAAGTACATTAAAGAGTACTGAAGCACAGGAAGATACACATATACACAGGGTGAGTGTGCCACCCTGTCTGTGTGTGTCTGGATTTTCCCAGGTTGCATCTGACTTGCCTTTAACTTCATTAAGGCAACAATCTGTTTACTGATAACAAAGCATAGTAGAGAAATGACTTTAAAATCCTTTATTTGTGTAAGGGTTGAACGTCTGACATGGTTAAAGACAGCATGGTTAAAGTCTAGGGTCCACATACAAATGAGCTTACCACTCATATGATTAATGGTCGAGTGGAAAAAAATCCCATACCAACAAAAAATCGTAAGCCAGTAGAACAAATTAGCTGCCAAAAAGTCCCTATTATTTTATCTCCATTATTTATGCTTTAATTAAAACCATTTCAATCATTACATTATTTTAATTCAAGGAGACTTTGACTTTCTACTTGAGGCAATCCTTGAGGGCTGCCAACTTGGAATACTTCAGCTGATAAACGTTGTGCAACAACTATTAAAATGCTTCCGACACTATAATTGGATAATTATGGTCACACCATTTGTAGTTCTTAAGAAAACTGGAAAAGGGCCAAGAGATCAGTATTCCTATGAAACAGAAAGAAATTGGTATTAACCTACTTTGACTGTAAGGTCACAGGCTTATTCATGTGTGTATCTTGTGAAAATTCCAATTTGTTCAACATGACAAAAGATGTTAATAATAATAAAAAAGACTGACAGGTTTTCCATGGCTGTAGCAGAGAGTCTTGTTTAACAGATTTTTTTTTTTTTGTTAAATGCAGCTTGCTTCCAAAACTCACTTGTGGTTGAGCATAATCACTGCTCCATGAACCAGAACAACATGGTCAGATGTTCAGGAAAAAATATAGTTCAGAAAAAATAGGACTGTGTCAGGGACTAGACAATATTTAATATTGTAACATTAAATTTACATTAGTATATTTTTCTGACAATATGTTTGTCATGCCAACAAACCAAAATCTGTCTGCTAAGATAGAAAATCTATATCTTTGTTGTATAAGCTGCAGTTATTTAATACTCTTTGTTTTAATTGTAATTAATGTTACAATTGATTACAATTACAGCAAGGCTAATAGCAGAATGTAATTTATTATTCTACTAGTCAAAAAAAGGATCAGTTGCATTAGGATTCTCTCTTGAAAACGATAACCAATGTAGCAAATTACTTCTATTACTATTATTATCAATTTATTATTAATATGACTGTTTATTTTTATTTACATATATTAGGGATGTCACGATACCAAAAATCTAGTAGTCGGTACCGATACCACCAAAAGTACACGATACTCAAAGTCAATACCACGGTGTGGTATAAAAATAAAAATTAAAAAATTTAATTAAAAACTCTCCTGTAGGACATCCTCCTCTGGCTGATACTGGCAAAGAGGGAGGGAGGGAGGGAGAGAGAGAGAGAGAGAGAGAGAGAGAGAGAGAGAGAGGGAAGGGGGGGTATTTTAGTTATCAAACACTGTCTGACAATGAGTGGAGGTGCACTCCTAAACACGTGCGCACGCACACACACACACACACACACACACACACACACACACACACACACACCTTATACTCTAAATGCAAGCATTAGTTTAAACTTACTGATATGGTGGCAGGCCAAAAAGATTTATTAAAAGCATGAACATTTGAATAATTATTAGTGACATTAGGCTACATTTAGCTGACAGGACATGGGCTGAATGGCGATGCATGGTGGCCCATTAGGAGGTAGTTCAAAACATAGCAACGTGTTAGCGTCGTGAACAAATAACTGGCAACCGCTAACATTACATGGAGCATAACGTTAGCTGGTTTCACGGCTACAATGCCAGCTGCCTCAAACAAACATAATATAGGACCGTCTTTCAGCTGCTTCGCCAGATTCCAGGTGTTTCCTTGCTTTGTTTGAAATGAACGATAGCATCGGTTGCACACCGGAAACCGATACTAGCTTTCCTCTCTTTTCCTCTCAACGAGTCGGGGCGGAGCTACACTTGTTAAATTAAGCTAATCTTCTGTAGTTTTTCCCGTGTCCTTGTAGGCATTCTTCTTCTTCTTCACCACTTGTGGATCGACTAAAACACTTGCGGGTATTTGCTGCCACCATCAGGTCCGGAAGAATGCAACCTCAGTACCTCCATTAGAATCGGTTCCAACAATAGTGCAGAAAAACAAGTACCGTCACGTTTTAAGAATGTTAGTACCGACTTGGTACTGAAGTATCTGTTCTCGTGACATCCCTTATATATATATATATATATATATATATATATATATATATATATATATATATGAAACGCTTATTTTTCCAGCCTTTTGTTGCCCCTGTCCCAACTTTTTTGAGACATGTTGCGGCCATAAAATTCATAATTAGCCTTTTTTTTTCTTTAAATGGTAAATTTACTCAGTTTAAACATTTGATATGTTACTATGTTCTATTGTGAATAACATATGGGTTTATGGGATGTGCAAATCACTGCATTCTGTTTTATTTACATTTTACACAGCGTCCCAATTTTTTTTTTGATTGGAGATTTTGTGTGTATCTGTGTGTATATATACATATATATATATATATATATATATATATATATATATATATATATATATATATATAACTATATGTGTATATATATATATATATACACCCTAAGTGGGGGAAATAAGTATTGAATATGTCAACATTTTTATTCAGTAAGTATATTTCCAATGAACCTATGCACATGGAATTTTCACCAGACATCAGTATTAACTCAAGAAATCCAGAAATATAAAGAATTCACAACATTAAAGTCCATAAATAAAGTAATGTGTTATAAAGTGGAATGACACAGGAAAAAAGTATTGAACACGCTAAGAAAAAGCAGTTCTCCAAGGTAAGGAACCTCCAAGGAATTACTTACGGAACTGAATTCCGTAAGTAATTATAACTCCTATCTGTGCAAATTAATATCAGCTGGGTTAGTAAATTGAATGTCTATAAAAAAGTATTTTCGTTACCAAGATGTCATACAAGAAACATCTCATGATGGGTAAAAGCACAGAGCTCTCCCAAGACCTTCGCAACCTTATTGTTGCGAATCATATTGATGGAACCGGATACAGACATATTTCAATGCTTCTGAATCTTCCAGTAAGCACCATTGGGGCCATTATCTGCAAGTGGAAGCAACATCACTCCGTCATCGACTGGCCACGCACAGGAGCTCCTCACAAGATTTCTGACCAGGGAGTCAGAAGAGTAGCCCAAGAGCCAAGGATCACTCGGAAAGAGCTCCAGAAACACTTGGAGGCAGCAGGTACAATCATCACAGAGAAAACAATAGACAATGCACTCCACTGCTCTCGCTCACCCCGCAAGACTCCATTACTAAAGAAAAGGCATGTCGAAGCTCGTTTAAAGTTTGCTACAACTCATTTGGACAAGCCTATGAAATACTGGGAGAGTGTGGTCTGGTTAGACGAGAGCAAAATTTTACTTTTTGGCTGTCATACTACACACCATGTTTGGAGAAGAAATGGCACTGCACATCACCCTAAAAACACTATAACAACAGTGAAGTGTGGACGTGGAAGCATCATGGTGTAGGGCTGTTTTTCATCACATGGTACTGGCAGACTTATAATTGAAGGAACGATGAATGGAGCCCTTTACTGGGAGATTCTTGAGAAGTATCTGCTGCCATCCACCAGGATGATGAAGATGAGGCATGGGTGGAACTTCCAGCAGGACAACAATCCAAAGCATACAGCAAAGGAAACTCTCAATTGGTTTCAGAGAACAAAATCAAGGTGTTAGAATGGCCCAGTCAGTCACCTGACTTGAATCCAATTGAACAAGATTTAAAGACAATATGTTTAGAAGAATGGGCCAAAATCACACCTGAATACTTCGGCCGATTAATTTCTTACGGCAAGCATCTTGAAGCATGACAAACAAAGGCTTCTCCACTAAGTATTAAATAAATTTCAGTCTTCAATACTTTTTTCCTGTGTCATTCCTCTTTATTACACATAACTTCATTTATGGACTTTAATGTTAGGATTTCTTTATATTTCTGGATTTCTTGAGTTAATACCAAAGTCTGGTGAAAATTTAATGTGAATAGCCTCTCTGGAAATATATTTACTGAATAAAAATGTTGACGTGTTCAATACCTATTTCCCCCACTGTATATATAATTACTTAAAATGAATATATATATACACATATCTATACACACACACACACATATATATTATTTGTGCTTAAAGGAAAGTGCTTGTCTTTAAAGCAGAGATAAGGAGTTTTAAACTTAAGTTGGAACCTGTGAGGAGAGATTTCCATCCAGCTGCTCTTGCATTGACCGACTTTCTTTCCATAAAGTGCCAACTCTGTACTACTGTTGACTTGTCCAGTAGCCTACTTTCAGCAGAACTCATTACCTTTAGGTCATTAGCAGGTGGAGTTGTGACCTAGTTGCGCTGCATAACACAGTGATTTTCAGGGGGTTTTTTCAACCACAAGGAAAACCAACCTTCCTGGTGACAGCTAAGGTGAGGAGGGAACAGGAGCAGCAAGATATAGAGCAATTACTGCAAAAACCAGCTGCCTCTGTGACCCTAACCCCCCCCCACACACACACACACACACTCACTCAATGACAGCATCTCCAAGCAGCCCAGTTTTGGCACAGGAGTCGTTCTGGCCGACGTGTGTGACAGCACACTAACGTCTAGCTTTAGCTGCCATCTTCACAGGCCCTCACTCCCTAAACTGGAGTGCACTATTATTATTTTTTTTTCTTTCCCCAAACATGTCAAGCATTCGAACAAGAGCAGAAAGCATACAGGGTGTTGTGTAAGAATGTCGTACCTTGAGGTGACCGCCAAAAGTGTCGAAGCTGAAGAACTTGCAGGATTCAGAGCCATAGCAGGAACGCTCCATTTCCCCTCGGATAAGGATGTTGCGGCTCAGGAGACCCACCTCTGCCCGCATATCCACACCATCCACCATCTCGCCAATGTGCAGGAACACTGGTTTACCTACACACACACACACACACACACACACACACACACACACAATGAGCTGTTATACACTGACTTGTATTAGACATGAACTCTTTCTGCTTGATTCAGTTTCTCTAATGCCATGGTTCTCTCATGGTTCTCAGTTGTCCATGAAGCATATCCAGGGGTCTGCCATTAAAAAAAAAAATAAAGTAGTGGAAATCACAAGTATAAATGATAATATTTATCACTAAGTACTTATGGTTATTATATCCATTTTATTGGTCACTTAAATTGAATGGGTTTAATTCAAATCTTAACTTAAAAACAGATTGCCTATAAATAATGTCAACTTAAATCTAATTATAACAATTATAACAAGTAGAACTCGTAGCAATGACAGGGATGCCCCAGACACCTAGAAGTCTAGTACTTCTTGTTACTAATTTGCCTCAACAATTCCCTAAAATATATAGGGAAATTTGGTTTTTGTATCAGGGAAAAGTCATTATTTTGTACTATTTTTGGAATTTTTTTACCCTTGGAATATGTTTACATTATGCGGGCATGGTGACTTAGCTTAGTTTGGGGATACTGGGTACTCCAGTGTCCTCCCAATGACATGCACTATAGGCTGACTGGCATTTCCAAATTGTCCGTAGTGTGTGAGTGTGTGTGCGATTGTGCTCTGCGATGGGTCAGCACCCATTCATGGTGTCCACCACTTTGTGCAGCAAGTTCCCTGAGATAGGCTCCAGGATCCCCCATGACCCTGTGTAGGATAAGCAGTATGGAAAATGGATTGATGCATGGATGTTTACATAACATCCATAGATAACCATGTTGCTATGTATGTAATGTCTATACAGAATCAATGATCTCTGGTCTACACTGAAAAAAAATCAGAATAGGGGATTCAAGAGAAAATCTTATGAATAGGTTACATAAAAATATGTAATTTTTCTTCAAAACGTGATTTCATTGCTTATACTCAACTTAATTTAAACAAATAATTTGAATGATTGTAGAGTGAGTGTATTCAGTTCACAGTATTAACGTGATCCAATTACGTTATGAAATCTTGCAAGGATGTTGGCACTGACAAGAAGAAATGATTATAGTACTAAATTAACTTGATTCATGTGTGGCATGATAGTGTGGTGGGTATTGCTGCATCCTCACAGTGCCAGGGTCATGGATTTGATTCTGTGCTCAGGTTACTGTAAGGAGTTTGATTTTCTTCCAGGGCTTTAAAAATCATGTTAGATGTACGAAAACAAAATGTGTTAATGTAACTCAATTAATTCATGTAGAACTGATGTACACGTTTGAATTTTGTAAAATCAGTGTTTTCTTCACTGTTGTTTTTTTAGTGTATGTTTACATAAGGCTTCAGATCCTGTGCAAGATGTGCATTACAATGAAAGTCATACCTAAATGCATATACAGTGTTATCACCTCCGGTGTTCTCATTAGCAGAAAATATTTTCTCGCTACTCTAAAATAAGAGCAGGCATAGCTGCACCTGCCGAGTGTGATTCTGTCATGATCTGCTGAGAAGAACTTTGGTGCACACAATCTTTGAGCTACAGAGATGCACACAGCAGATTGAGACACACAAGTAGACATACACACGTACATCCATTTGCTCTGCAGTTGTACAGTGTAATCAATCATCCGGCGACGCTCGCTGTCCTGTCTCCCAGCCATCCGCCAGTAAGAGACATCGGTGACACCTCATAACCATTAAAACTTAAAATTTGTCTCTCACTCTCTTTCTATGTATGTGTGACACCTGCTGCCAAACAGAGTCTTCACCCAGAGTGATGCAATGTGACAGCAGAAGGTGTGTGTTTGTAGGTGTGTGAGAATGAAAGAGCGAGGGAACAAAAGACATAAGCCAATGATGAAAGTAAAGTATTGAAATAATGATATGGAGCTCATGGACATTTCTATACCTCAGATTGGATTGAGAGGCAGAGGGCACGAATGATTAGGAGACAAATCAAGAAAGGGAGCGATGTACAGAGAAGGAGAGATAATAATGTGGGTTTGGCTGGCTTATACTGTAGGTACAAGAATGTCATGGCTTGGCAGTAAGTGGGAAGACAAAGTAAGAATTTAGAATCACTTCATTAGGTATATTATGTATTTATAGAGAGAGAGAGTGGCAAAGACTGAGATGGATGGATGGATGGATAACATAGATTCCAATAAACCCACTGAAAAAACAATAGAAACATCACAGAAATTCTAATGTTTTCCACTACAAATACTATTACAAACCATCAGCTAACCATTAAAACCATTACTAGTCATTTGTTGTCTTCTATTGGTGGCATGTTGTGTCTAGTGGATACCATTAAAGACCAATAATGGTAATGGTAGAGACCCATGGGGACCGTTAAAGTTTCCATTAAAAACCAATACAATACCCAATATAACCATTAAAACCATTACAAATTATACGAGGGTTTCTATTGATATTTTTTCTACAGGGAAGTTAATGAAGGAAAAAAACTGTACACTATGGGCCCACATCAGTTAAATAGGCCAGTTTAGCATTCAATTATTGCAATTTAACATCCAGTGAAGTTAATCAATGAAGAAGAACTAAATAAATCTGACATTTGCTGTGACATTCTCATCCTACACAATGTAGTTAGCGCCATTGCTATATCCACGTGTTTGAAGATGGATAAGCCACAAGAGTGCAATGCCTTGAGGGTAGAGTATTTAACCTCAGGAAAATGTTTCAATATGCTAGAGTAAGCAAATTCGCTATATGGCCAACAGTTTGTGGGCACCTGGCCATCACCCCATATGTTGTTCTTCCTGAAAAGTTTCCATGAAGCAAACAATTTTATAGGCTTTGTAGGCTGTAGAATTACATTTTCCCTTCAATGGAAGTAAGAGGCCCAAACCTGTTCCAGCATGTTCACAAAGCATGTGATGGTCAGCTGTCTACAATCATTTGGCCTTATAGTGGTGCTTGAAAGTTTGTGAACCCTCTAGAATGTTCTGTATTTCTGCATAAATATGATCTAAAACATCATCAAATTTTCACAAGTCCATAAAGTAGACAGAGAACCCAATTAAACAAATGAGATAAAAAATATTATACTTGGTCATTTATTTATTGAGGAAAATGATCCAATATTACATATCTGTGAGTGGCAAAAGTATGTGAACCTCTAGTATTAGCAGTTAATTTGAAGGTGAAATTAGTCAGGTGATTTCAATCAGTGGGATGACCATCAGTTGTGAGTGAGCACCCTGTTTTATTTAAAGAACTGAGATCTTCACAACACTTGTTTGTGGAAGTGTATCATGGCATGAACAAAGGAGATTTCTGAGGACCTCAGAAAAAGAGTTGTTGATGCTCATCAGGCTGGAAAAGGTTACAAAGCCATCTCTAAAGTGTTTGGACTCCACCAATCCACAGTCAGACAGATTGTGTACAGATGGAGGAAATTCAAGACCTTTATTACCCTCCCCAAAGATCAGTCCGTGAGGTCACAAAGGAACCCAGGGTAACGTCTAAGCTACTCTCAACTCTAAACACCTCTCTCACATTGCTAATGTTAATGTTCATGAGTCCACCATCAGGAGAACACTGAACAATTATGTTGTGCATGGCAGCGTTGCAAGAAGAAAGCTACTGCTCTCCAAAAAGAGCATTACTGCCCATTTGCAGTTTGCTAAAGATCATATGGATAAGCCAGAAGGCTATTGGAACAATATTTTGTGGATTGATGAAACCAAAATAGAATTGTTGGTTTAAATGAGAAGGTTTATGTTTGGAGAAAGGAAAACACTGCACTCCAGCATAAGAACCTTAGCCCATCTGTGACATATGCTGGTGGTAGTATAATGGTTTGGACCTGTTTTGCTGCATCTGGGCCTGAACAACTTTCCATCAATTATTGAACAATGAATTCTGAAGTATATCAACAATTTGTAAAGGAAAATGTCAGAATATCTGTCCATGAACTGAATCTCAAGAGAAAGTGGGTCATGCAGCAAGACAATGGCCCTAAGCACACAAGTTCTTCTACCAAAGAATGGTTAAAGAAGAATAAAGTTAATGTTTTGGAATGGCCAAGTCAAAGTCCTGACCTTAATCTAAGAAATGTTGTGGAAAGTCTTGAAGCAAGCTGTTCATGTGAGGAAATCCCAGAGTTGAAGCTGTTCTGTACTGAGGAATGGGCTAATATTCCTCCAAGCTGATGTGCAGGATTGATCAACATTTACCAGAAACATTTAGTCACAGTTAATGCTGCACAAAGGAGTCAGACCAGATACTGAAAGCAAAGGTTCATATACTTTTGTTACTCATAGATATGAATTATTGGATAAATGACAAAAGTCTCATTTGTTTAATTGGGTTCTCTTTATCTACTTTTAAAACTTGTGCCAAAATTTGCTAATGTTTTAGGTTTATATTTATGCAGAAATATAGACATTTCTCTTCTGTACTCCTATACAATGGGGTGTCTCATTTGTCTCTCTAGATGGCATGGACTCCATCCAATCTGGAAAATGTTTAGGAAAGTTTCACAAATGTAACTAAATTAGCCTGATTTCTTTGCTAATGCCAAGTTAGACTAGCATCCATGTAGCTAACATAGCTGGCTAAGCAACAAGTCAAATTCTAGTTAATGGTATTAAGTTACTTACTTTCACTTGAGTACATTTTTGAGTGGATAATTATCTATACTTTCGCAGTATAATTTCTCAGTACTTTTTCCACCACTGGCAATGTTGACAATGTTGACTTTTCTCAGTATGGCTGAAACCAGGGAAGTTAGGTCATTGTTACATGTAAGTAGACTGTAAATTTATTCAAAGAGACATTTTTCTTACTAAAACATGTGGATACTCCTGACAGTTTTCTCTCATTTCTAAGCGGTCACTTTGTCAAAAATTACTAAGCTATCAAAAATGACTTAACAGCTACATGCTACTTAGATCATTAGCCTCAGTTATTAGCTAGCTCATGCTCATTTTTTTTATTTCCCAGTTGCCTAGCAACAGTGCTAATACTACGTTAACAACAAGAATGGCAAGTGGAATGTGTTCAGCATGTGAAATGATTAGCAATCATTGTTTGGCTCCTACGAACAACTTTTGGTTTCACAGATCTGGCTGCATTACTGCCAAATTAGGCAAGGCTCAGCTGGCTAACGCAGGTGCATTAGCATGTGGGTGTCTGAACTCAGACCTGACAGACACAGGCCACCACACAACAAATGCTACTGCTCAGCTCTCGTCTGGTGTATATAGCACCTTTCACCCAGGCATGAGTACACAGTCTCGGTCTCTCTCTCTCTCACACACACACACATACACACACAAACTGCAATGCCTAGGCGAGATCTTTTAGACTTGACAATCCCAAAAGTCATAATTATTAGTGCTAATTTCATATGATGGCTCAGTTCATAGTGCATATTAAAGATGAGTACATGTGTATGCATATGCTAATGTCCTTGCCACCATACATACATACGTACACACACACGCACACACACACACACGCACTGCAATGCCCAGGCAAAAAAAAACTAGGACAAACTTGTAATATGGACATTATTAGCATATTAATTTATGTTAATTTAGAACGCTAGCTCACTGAGTTCATACTGCATATTACAGATTAGCACATATGTGTGTATGCTAATGTCCTTTCTAGCATACATACATACATATATACAGATATAACATATACAAGTGTCATAATATCATCATGTCTTACACACACTCTTTCTCTCTCTTGCTAGAACTACAATGGCATTTGCATATAATGCATATCATGCATGTGTTTATGTGTGTATGACAAAAACAATGCGTCAGAGAGACAGATGCTGCTGCTCTCTCTACCTTCCTGAAAGCGCAGTGTGTAAAATGAGTCGCTTCAGGCTCGCTCCGCAACTTCTAATGACTCTCATTACGACTACAATGTTTTTAAAATGAGACAAAAGAAAAAAAACACAATAATACAACACTCTCAGGCATAACACAAAGCTGGAGCTGTCACCTCCCTATCACCCACAGACACATAAATCCTCGGCGGCATAAATACATATCGCGCACCCACATCTCGACAGTGAGGCAGGGGCATAATGAACAATACAACAAACTTTTGGGTGTGGGGGCCATCTCTTGAACACATGATACACACAATGTTATGTGCCCTCATCTCAAGACAAATTACAGCATGCAGATAATGAGGGTGTGATCTCTGAACTTTGCTGCCAAGCAAAGATTTCAAATATGCAGGCACAGGTGAGAGAGTGTGTGTATGTTTGTGCAAGTTGGGACACATACGACCTAAGTCATTAGACCTTTCACATACCTGAGACATCATTAAAGCACATAAGGAGGACAAACACCCCTATACACATATATGCACACATCAATACAGCACTCTATGTATGTGTGTATGTATATGTATGTATATATGTATTTGTGTATATGCATGTATGTGTGTGTAATATATACACAGTTGCAATCAAAATTATTCAAACCCCATTGCAAATCAGGTTTATTGTCAAAATTTACAGACTTTCAGCTGTTTGCAATGAACAAATCAAACAAAAGCAAATTAAATAGTTCAACACAATGAATGCTTCAAGTGGTTTCCCTGAATTCAAGTGAAAATGCAGCTTATAATGACTCCTCCAGTTTCTAAATTATTCAACCCCTGAATAGAATGTCTCAACACACCTGATGCAACTAATCAAGGGCTTCGTTAGTTGCACCAGGTATGCTTGAGCTGGAACACATGAAATTCGTGAACTGGCTAGGAGCAGAAAATACATTAAATTCCTGGATGGGGCATAAAAAGGAAGCTATAAACAGCTGCAACCAGATTTCTGACAAGGCAGGTTGTGAAAAAATATTGAATGACTGCAAAATACCTGCAGCAAGACTTGGTAGCAACAGGCACTGAGGTTTCAGTGAGCACAGTAAGGCACGTACTAAACTCAGAAGGTTTCCATGCCAGAACTCCAAGACATACACCACTACTGACTCAAAAGCACAAGAAAAGTCACGCAAAGTCATATAAATAAGCCATAGACGTTTTGGGATTCTGTTCTGTGGAGCAATGAAACAAAACTGGAACTTTTCGGCATGATGGATCAGCAGTATGTCTGGAGGAAGAAGAATGAAGAAAGAACATTCTGTCCACAGTCAAGCATGGTGGTGGCTCTGTGATGCTCTGGGGCTGCTTTGCATCCTCTGGCACTGTAAACCTGCAGTGTGTGGAAAGCAAGGTGGATTCATTGAAGTATCAGGAAATCCTAGGAGAAAACCTCATGCTGTCTGTGAGGAAGCTGAAGCTGGGGTGTCATTGGACCTTCCAAGCATACCTCAAATTCCACCAAGGCTTAGTTGCAGAAGACATCCTGGAAGATTCTACAGGCCCATCACAGTCACCTGACCTGAACCCCATAGAAAATCTCTGGTGGGATTTGAAGAAGGCGGTTGCAGCGCGCAAACCCAAGAATATTAATGAAATGGAGGCCATTGCTCATGAGGAATGGGCTAAGATTCCTCAGGAACGCTGCCAGAAGCTGGTGTCTGACTATGCATCTCGTTTGCAACAGGTCATAACAGCAGGGTGTTCTACTAAGTACTGAAGATGCTTGCCATGAAGGGGTTGAATAATTTTGAGACTGGAGAAGTCATTATAAGTTGCATTTTCAATTAAATTTGGGGAAACCACTTGATGCATTCGTTGTGTTGAACTATTGAACTATTTCAATTGCTTTTGTTTGCTTTGTTCCTTGCAAACAGCTGAAAATCTGTACATTTTGACTAAACCTGACTTGCAAAGGGGGTTGAATAATTTTGATTGCAAATGTGTGTGTGTTTGTGTGTGTGTGCATGTATATACATAGATAGATATTACATATTACACATACAGTAGGTATTTCAGTTACATGAGCCATCCTTAGATTTAATGAGGCGGTGTGTGTGTGTGTGTGTGACCTGACTGCTCTCAGTCTGAGTGCATGGGGCTCATTACACACTCTTCAGCTCACATCATTGGTCTGAGGAGAAGGACTAAGCAGAGATTTACACACATACTTTGAAGTATCCAAACAGTTCCCTACACAGTGAATAACAATGAAAAGTATATTTTAATTACATCTGGTGGATACGTTTAAACAAAGTAAGGTCCTTGCTCAAGGGCTCATCAGTGATACTCTGAAGTGGAATTTGAATTGATAACCTTTTGGTCATTAGAACTGGAACTTAACCGTTGAGCTACCACTCTGGATCTAAGGGTGCGTTCACATATGCAGTGGTTAAACTGTGGTCCATTTCCCCATTGCCCGAGACCGTCTGAGTGAGCTGTAAGGCAGTTCGCTTGCAGTGAGAAAGCGATTCAACTCTGAATCGACTCAACTGCAGAAAGTGAACTAGTGTATTTTGGGTTGAAGTATTTTTTTGGATGCACAATGCAAAGCATAAACTGATCCAAAGTACACACTAATGATGTGTTTTGAATATTTGGACCAACAACCCAGAAAAACACCGAATGAGACATTGTTTTAAAGTAGTTATTTATACACTCACCGGCCACTCCTGCTCATTCGTGCAATTATCCAGTCAGCCAAGTGGGAACAGGTTCATTGACACTGGACAGTTGTAGGTTGTAAAAAGTCACCTGGTCTTTTTTTTTCTAATTTTTAACTATCCAGTTTGGGTGAGCTGATTCCTGTTCTTGGCTGACATGAGTGGAATTCAATGTGGTTAATGTAGTCCATCTGCCTCAAGTTTTAGCATGTTGTGCATCCTGAGATGCTTTTCTGCTCACCATGGTTGTAAAGAATGTTTATTTGAGTTACTGTAGACTTCCTGTCATCTTGAACCAATCTGGGCATTCTCCTCTGACTGTTCTCATCATGCCCACAGAACTTCCACTCACTGAATGTTTTTGGAGTCTTTGCACCATTCTGTGTAAACTCTATAGACTGGTGTGTGTGTGTGTGTGTGTGTGTGTGTGTGTGTGTGTGTGTGTGTGTGAAGCTCCAAGGAGTTTGGAAGTTTCGGCGATACTCCCACCACCAAAATCCATGCTAGGGTTAGAATAAGTCGACCTGTAGCTGCATGATTTTATGCATTGCGCTGCTGCCACATGATTGGATGATCGGATAATTAAAGAACGAGCAAGTGCACAAATGTTTCTGATAAAGTGTTCTGGTTCTCCATGATCACGTTATTTACCTTTTTTTGGTCATCATATTTCTGACCAATGAAGAGTTTCACAAGTTTACAGCCCCACATGCCCCTCTGCCAACCTTTATTTATGTGCATTGTCAAACTAAACCGAACCAAAAGTGTCAATTCCGTTCTGATTTGGACTCGGTAACTATACTTTTAGGTGTGAAAAGTGCAAGAGCCTTGCTATAAGTCTCAACAATGGTTATTTGTTAGTCCAGGGATTTAAACTTGCAACCTTCTACTCTACACAACCATAACCACCATAATTTAACACTCAGCAACTGACTGAATGAACAAGATGAATGACTGCTGGCAACGTAATGGAGGCTATAAAGAGTTTTAACTTTTCTGACCATTAACGGATGAAAGCTGGATTACTCAATTGCTTAAAAAATTATACACATTTAGATCTTTCTGTACAAAAGAAAGATTATGCATGTGAAGGTTGGCAATTCTCCAGCTGGGTGCTACCTGGGAAAACATGACAACCAGCAGTAACTCAGGAACCCCAATTAGTGGCATGAGGAGAAAAAACATTTCTGCCATGGGGAAGATAGGCTAAACTAAAATTATTTTGAACCCGTGCCTAATTCTTGTTGTCGATCCGAATCCATCACAGCGTTAACGCAAACAGATCAACATAAACGGATTACAAATAAGCAGGCATCTAATCAAAGCCAGCCTTCATTCACCTGCATTACACTGGCACAGTCAGCGACAGCAAGTGCTTCTAATTCCACCCCTCTTCAGAGCCAGGAATAGACCTGATGAGGTTTTAATGTAATTGCCAGCATCAGCATGTGTGCACTGTTTAGCAGTGATGAATCACGATGGGGAAGAATTGGAGGAGGTGCGAGCCTTCTGCGCTCTCAAAATAGAGACACAGCAGGCAGAGTCTCAAGAAGTCACATGGAACTATAGGAAAAATTCAGAGATCATGAAGGAAAGACACTCGGTTTTGAGATCTTACAGGATTCCACCCAAATGTCCATTCAAATCTACAGGAAATGCTAATGGGTATATTTCTTTTAATATGATGAATATTATGAACTGGAGCAACAAGATGATGTCATCAAAAGAGAACTATATGATACCTTTCAGGATAAAAATTTTGCCATTTGGGTGGTACCATTAAGGGTATGTCTTGTTCTTTTTGTACTGGTGAATGTAACATACTACTAAAACTTATCAATGTACTTACAGTATATCACTGACTCTTAAGGTCTACTCGAGGATACATTTATCTTACTTGGAATAAAAAATGTACCTGTACCATACCTTTTTTGACAGCGTGTATCTCAAACACTAGGGTTTGAAAAATGGATTTGCAATAGTTCAGTCCAACAAATCAACAAGTAACAGTCGTTTCAGAAATAAAGGTGGCTGTCAGTGCACAGTGTGCATCGATACTACATCAGAAAGAACAGTTGCTATAAAATGATAATTGCTTAGCTAACACCCTGCTAGCTAAGAGGTAAATTATCTGTTAGTAAGATAGCATGCACAATTAATTAACACACTGACAAAAAGCACAGGGAAATTTCACAAATATAACCTTTACCTGTTTAGGTATATAGGTATTAACACTTTACTGTGTATCCGGCTCGAAGTACAGCTTTTGATATATCGCTTTGCTTTTATTTCCTCATTTGTATGCCGCTTGGGCTAAAAGTGTCTGCTAAATGAATAAATGTAAATCAGAGTGTCTTTTCTTCCGCTGTTACAAATAACCTAGCTATCATAATGTTAGAACTTGTACTGTATGCTACAGCTAGAACTGTAGTCAGAGCTAATCCATCCAGCCATCCAATTTCTGTACCACTTATCCTACACAGGGTCGCAAGGAGCCTGGAGACTACCCCAGGGGACTCAGGGCACAAGGCAGGGGGACACCCTGGACGGGGTGCCAATCCATTGCAGAGCATAATCACACACACATTCATACACCCATTCACACACTACAGACAATTTAGAGATGCCAATCAGCCTACAGTGTGTGTCTTTGGACTGGGGGGTGGAAACCAGAGTACCTGGAGGAAACCCCCAATGCACGGTGAGAACATGCCAACTCCATTCACACAGGGAAGAGGTGGGAATTGAACCCCCAAATATGGATGTGTGAGGCAAACGTGCTAACCACTAAGTCACTGTGCTCCCCTAGTCAGAGTTAATATTATAGATAATTAATCAACACCTTCAGATTCAAGGAATTTTTCCATTCAAACCCAGACAAACTATCCAAAAGACTTTAGAAGTGGATTGCATTTGTTCTACCACAGGGGTGTCAAATCTTATCTGCAAATGGCCATTGTGGGTGCAGGTTCAAATCAAGCAGGAGCCACACCTGATTCCACCTGTTTAATCAGTTGATCTTGGACTTCAATAGACTCAAGTGTGGCTTCTGCTTAGTTGGAATGAAAACCTGCACCCACACTGGCCCTTTCCAGATAAGATTGGACACTATCCTAGCAATCTTGTACACTATGGTTTGGGATGGAGCATATAATCTCCCCCCCCAAAAAAATCTTGGTGTTTCCATTTAGTTTTCCACATAGACAAATATATAATCTTTTCAGGTTGTCCTAAAAACTGATGGATGGACAGTACACCAAAGTGATAAGATGGACTAAGACAAAAACAGGCCAAGACATGTAAACAGAGAACCCAGATAAAAGATGGAAGAGTGTTCTTTAAAGGTCAGGCATCCTCCTTCAGGGTGTCTCCTCTATTAGCCCTAAGATGCCAAGAAAGACTTGAGAGTGCTTTTAGTAATATGACTACTTGTTGGACACTGCATTCTCTGTCCTGCAAAGAGGAAAATTAAGTAGCGATTTGGAGAGAGAGGCTGAAAGCATTCTTTCCCCTTGGCCTAAAAGCTTCCCCTCCTTTGCTGAAGGTATACCTTCAGATCTTGCTCATTTCTTCCTGCTAGGCAGTGTGCACTCCCTACATCCAAGCAATTCAAATACCTAAGAGACTATGGCCACTTCTAATCAGATTACATACTAATGATACAAATAAATTCTTTCCACTTTCCATCACCAATGGTCCCTTCTTGATCCATGTTGAGATTATTAATCTTTTTTTTTAACATTCTCCACTGTCCCATTTGTTTGCAGTTTCCCGCAGATGTGCTTTTCAAGCCGGGTTAAACGCACCTCTGGAGGTGAAATAAGCAATTACATCCCATGAAAGCCAAAGACATGTCAGATTTTGATGTGAAAAGCATCACTGAAGATCAGAAGCTGTGAATGTCAGGCACTGAATTGCTTGGAGAAACATGCATTACATAATGAATAAGTGCAAGCAATGGCAGCAGTAGCAACCGAATTAATCCCACAGGGAAAATGTGACTGCAAAGCACTATCTGCACTGCTTTTCATGCATGAGTTCAAAGACACCCTTGATTGGCTAGTGTCACTCTAAATGACAAAATGAAATGAAAAAAAATTACTCAATTTCTTTATAATGCAAATTTGGGAGGGGGGGGGGTGCATTGTAGGCTAACTGGCTGATGGGTGTGTGAGTGTGTATGTGATTGTGCCCTATGATGGGTTGTACCCTGTCCAGGGTGTCCCCTGCCTTGTGCCCTGAGGCTCCAGGCTCCCCCACAACCCTGTGGATGGATTGACTACATTATGTATTAAGGACTAGCTGATCGACTGATTAATTTGACTCTGTATGTTCCTACTGGTTACAGTAACCAGTATAGTCCAGGAGTATGACCATAATTCATGCACTCACATATCTTGAATTAAATTATCCTGCTGGCGACCAAAAGGCTGTGAGTTCAGATTCTAGGACTTTTTCAGAGCCCAGGCTCTTAGCTTTGAATAAAAGAGTCTGCATAATGAACAAGTGTAAATATACACTTCAAAAAATACATGGACAAGTAATTTTGTCACAATTGCTGAATGGAAACAAATAACTGATGTTTATGAACTGAACTGAACTGATGTTTATTACTGCCTTTATGAACACGAGTCAGTCATAGCAGAAGGTACAGGTTCCTTAACGCGATCCAGCTCCTGTTTCCAGTTCAGCCTCGCACAATCACTCCCTCAGTCTAGAGGAAAAGAAATTGAAGCTAATGTGTGAGAAAAAGGAACAGATGCCAGAAATATTTCAGCACTGATGGCAAAGCAAATTGGCAGGTGCGATTTGTCAGCAGCTCAGAGTCATCATGCATCTACAGACTTAGTTAAAAAACACAAGAAGCATAGTTTGCGTTCTTAAAAACAACACAGTTGTGAAAGGCAGGTAAAAGGAGAGGGGTGTTTTCCACCCAGGAGCCTTGAGGCCAGAGCAATTATCAGTGTTGTTTTACTAGTGCTGCTCTTTCATGACAGCTGATCTCGGGTTGATGACAGTGGTCGTGTGTTTGCTTTCCATGGTTTTGAAAGCCAAAAATTCTAATCTGCCCTGAGGACAGAATAAATAAAAGAGAGACTAGCTCTTGGAAGTTCTTGGCAGTGTGGAAGAAATATGCAGCAACACCTGTGAGATGGGAGGTAAGCAGCAATCAGAGACATGCAGGCCTCAACAGAATAAGTAAGGGTCTGTATGTGTGTTTCCATGTAAATTGTTGGCTCAAACCAAGAAGGAGGGCCACAGTCAGTAATTGGAACTTCATGTGATTTCATGTCTGTTCAAACTGAGGTGTACACGAACCTCTGCCTGTGTCTGTATTCCAAGTGACCTTCTCCTCAAATGAACTCTGTAAGTCTCTTTTGGTGCACTAGTAATTCCAATAAGCAGACAAATTAAGCAAAGTACAGCAAAAAAAAGGAAGAAAATTAAACACTAGCTGTCCATTTTTAACTTAATTACCTGGTAAGGCTAATGTAATTAAAGGGAACCAAATGTAAAATCAACTTATTTATCAAACAGCATTTTCGCATTGTTGAATTCAGGAAAATTAGCTTGTTAATCACCAAACTGAATAAATTGCCATTCTTACTTTGCTAGCTGTCTACAGGCTATTTTGCTTGCAAAAACAAAGTTCATTATTTATCCTACACTTTAAAGTGTTTGCTGAGATCACATAGCTTAAATAGCAATGCTCCTGCTGCAGTATGGAATAGAATGTAAAAGTGACCGGCTTGTGCCACCTCTGACACATATGTATGAAACTTACTGAAACTCAAGGCACAACCTTGAAATCATCAACGTCATTCGATCACAAGTGAGTACTCATAATCCTCAGAGTATTTATGCATGTGGGAATTTCATTTCTGTGAATCATAAATATTAACAGAATACTGATCTCCTAAATCTCAAAGCAAACTGTGCTTATTCTAATTCACTTCCTCTCATTAAGTCAGGATATAAACCTGGCTTGACTCAGTCAGTATGTGTGTGTGTTTGGAATTCTCTCAGTCAAATTACAATTTGATTCTTAAGTTTGTCTATAAAGTGGTTTATAAAAAATTTGTACATGATTGGACAAAGCAGTGTACAAAGCACTGTCCGCTGTGCTCATCCTGTTAGTTTTGTGTGTAATTGGGATTAAATTGGAGAGTAGCACTTTTTCACAGTCCTCTAAAATTGACCAAGCACCAAGGTATTAACCAAGTAAATATCATGTGAGTAGCACAGTAGGCTAACTTAACTATAATGAAATGTATTGCAGGTGTTGGATAATAAATAAGTGTGTGGTCATAGAAAAACTATGTAGTACTGGGTATTTATATGTGGTTGTGGTTACTAAGAGCTTAAACATCATTCTAATACCCATTATAATACCCAAGTATAAATGGGCTAGCAGGGATAAGCCCTTCCCTCTCTTTCAAAGATAAAAAGACATCAATATAAGGCTTAGGTTTTTGCATCCACATCAGATTTGCTGTTAACAAAATGGATTATTTTACAATCAAGCTCAATAGCACCAACAATGGTCATAAGAAAAATACACAGAATGGGATGAAGAAGCAAGGCTAGGAACAATTTATTTTTCTAGTCCAGATTGTAGATTCATGCAGGTTATCAGTGAGAGCCATGTCAGGAGCAAAATACCCCTTATAGCTGATCTTTATTTGAGCTGATATTTGAAGGATATGTAGCTAAACAGGTTGAGTAAATATATAGATGCTAACCAGGCTCGAAAAATGTATATACTCGGTTGTGTCTATATTAATGCATCTAGCTCTAGATAGTGTAGAACTAAGGTACATTAGGTACAAGTGAAATGCAAGTGCTTCATATCTACTTGAAAAGGTCACACACAATTTTAGTGACACAAAAGTGTGCTGTGGTTCTTTCCTACTCTGCACTGTTTTGCGCTCCTTTTTTCTTTAGAAAAATGCTTGACATGCCTTACCTCACATGCTCACAGTTTATTGTGTCTTTCAGCACAAAGAATTATGGGCTGTGAGCTTTTTGGCAGCACCCCCTGTCCAACCAATCTCTAATGAACAGCATTAAATTAGTTTTAAATTATATTAAATTAATATATTATTTTCTTCCTGAGGTGTGCTTTAAGAGCCAGAAATAGGCCCCACCATGGTAAGTGAGAAAGACAAAAACATTCAGGAATTAAAAAACAAAACAAAAAAAACACTGCAATTTTATTTTGCCAACTTGGTTGTATTTAATATGAATTTAGTATGAATTACGAAATGAATAAAGCTGTGAGCGCTCTTCCTCACTGAATGGTCTATGTAATGAAGTTGGGAGTGGACTACAAAGTGAACCAGTTGACACCAACACAAAGTGAATTTGCTGCTTATCATCAGCCCCAGTTATTTTGCATAAAAGCATTTACCAAATAAATAAATGTAAATTGTTGATCAGAAAATATCCACATACTGTATGTGGTCCCATGTATGTTTTGGCTCAGAACATGAAATGTGCTTAGGTCTTCAGCCTTCTGAATACTTTAGAGACGATATCTGCAAGGCTTGGCAAACTTATGCAATGCTTGGAATGAATCAGCTTGGACATGCCTTGGTTGTGTAGCATATTCATGATTCATGAATATTCATCAGAGTAAACCCTCTGCACGATGTCTGTTTGCTTGGCAATTACATCATACTGATTGTGGAAGTCAGCTGAACATCTCTGCATGAAGCATGCTGAGGACATTCAGGTTAAAGTGTTCAACAGTAAGACAGTAACAGTAAGTACCACTTCTACATCAACACTTGATGGGAAGTGATGCCAGTGGTATCTGAATCATCGTAGCGGTATATTGATACTTACTTTCTGTTGCGCGTGTAAACTACTACAGTGTTGAATACCACAAGAGAGTCTAATTTGGAGGGCATGCTCAAGCTAACGTGCCATTCCATTGCACTGGTCAGGTATTATTGGTGGAGATTCTGGAGATCCTTGGAGAAACTGTTCCAGTGCTGGATGGCAAGCCAACCATACTTGATAGAGAGCTCGGCTGTAGCTAGGCGGTTGCAACCTAGAGACACTGAGCCAGAGAGCCTTGAACTATTTCCCCTTGGCCCAAGGGGTCAGGTAGAACTGTGTGCACACTGACACTTGCTTTCCCTGGAGGAAGCCACGCACCTTGCATTAGTCCAATATCAGTGTATTCGATGGACTGTGAACTTTTATTTTAACAGACCCGGGTTTGGTCTAATTTGAGTGCACTCACAACTGTACTGATCTTTTTATTATTTTGATACTTTTCTTCTTTTGTATATTTGGGATCCCATGTTTCCATTTTATTACTTTGCCATTGCACTTGTTCTTATTGTGCATTGCATTTAATATATGCAGTTAAACTAATCTCTGTGCCTTGTGTTGTTATTTCACTGTCGTAATCCAACTTTTGGCTTCAGCAAGTGAACCTATGATATTCTGATCTGGACAAATTCCGAACAGCTAGATTCCTTGACTACTCATTACTGTCATGAGAATCTGTGGTTACCTATAATGGTGGCCAGTCTTTGAGTAGCTGGGTACAAAGAGGATTGTCCTCCACAAAAATATCACAGATTATGCCTCTGCAAATGTGTGGTACAAAGTCGATTTAAGTCATGTTAAGCTCAAAATCTCCTAATAGTCCTTGAGGAAAAGCCTTTTGCTTTGCCACAATCATAAGACATAATCTCTGATATTGTTGTGGATTTAAATCTTTATCAGTGACAACCGCAGGTTTCAGGAAAAAACTTACCCTTTTATGTTTTATGCTTCGTTTACCATTTCATTTTTTGATTAACAAAGACACAAAATAAACACGTCACTTTGAAATTTTGTATGTGTTACTTCTGACAATAAAAACTGACTGACAAAAAATGACTGTTCCCTTTCTCTTGTCTGGATTTTAAAACAATCAAATCATTTCTATTACTAACACGAAAGTACATGATCTGTAGACACAATTAAGGTGTACCTAGGAACCCAATTAACATGATTCTACACTCTTGTGTTAGACATTAACTCAGTAATCTACAGTAATGGCTTTATCCTGGTCAGAATTGAGGGTGAACCCTGGGAACACTGGGCATGAAGCAGGAATACACCACACATGGGACGCCAGTCCAACACAGGGCACCATGCACACATACACGCAATTCACACACTCCTTCACATCTATGGCAATTTATCATGGCCAGTCAAACTAGTGGCAATTGCGTTTTTGTTTTTTTGGGGACCCTGGCTGTGTGAGATGGCAACGCTACCCGCTGCACCACCTCACACCACCGTGCCACCTTGCTCTTGGAGGGTTGTAAATGTTTAATGCATAAAATTCCCCTGTGCAATCTGCAGTGCATACATACATATACATCATCACCTGATCAATACATACTGAGGTATTTCTGGCTGTTTGTCTGTCTGCCTTGTCACCTTGTTGCTTTTTTATGACCTATGAAAAGACTTATGCCTGTACTTTCTCACATATTCTTCCCCCCCTGTAGAGAGTCATCGAGGACTCATTCCAATGTGTATGAGCAAAAAGATTCCTCTGCACATAACAGCATCTATTTTCTGCACAATGAATGCTATTTGGCCCTGATAGTCTTTGGAACCTATCACTGCCAGGGTGCTGTAGTATACAATTCTTGTAAAAGTCAATCAGGGAGGAAAAAACACATATTGAAAACAACACAGGGGAAAATTTCACACAGTGAATCCAACACTTCGACCACAGAGTCTGACGAGCCCTAACTATTTATTCTTGTAAGCTTGATTCCTTAGTGTGATGTAATGCAATCCATAACTGAAAAATCCTCAGGAATGAATGAGGGAGATTCTACATGACATGCATAATGCAACTCTGTCTGAGAGCGAGACGACGCCAAAATCCAGGTCATGAAACTTCATATAATTACTGGCTTAATCGGTTTTGCTATTTGATCATGCTTCCCATCCATGAAAATATCCCAGTGGAATCCGAGAGAGCACGTTGGCAAAACAAATACTTAAACCACTTCCACTCGCATTTATTCCACTGAAACCTTTAGAAGATGTTACATATTTCCAGCACAGCAGAACAAACTTACACTTTCTGTTCACCGGATGTTTCTCTCATGCAGACCATCGACAGATTTTAACACACTGCAATTGTACACGTGACGTACACATCAAATCTATATCTCATCTCTCAGTATTGAGTGATGGAAATCAATGCATCATCTTTTTTGCTTCAGATCTTAACAGTTCAAGTTCAACTTATTAACAGTTCAATTTCAGCTTGTTATTTTTAAAGGTCTAGTGACCTTTTTCATGTTTATTGTTACAGAAATTGGAAAAACAAATTGCAGACTAGAGAACACAGAAACGTTTCAGAAAACACAAACATGAAAAGGTAAGTACATTCTGAACTTCAAATCCTTGTCACTAATTAGACTTACTTGACATTGTCATTACTGTTAAGATGTGACACCACTGCAGACATTCACAGTGCCTTTGGCACTGATTCTCAGACATTAGATTTTCTGATTTGGCATTGATTTGCTGTATTTTATTTGCACATAAGCTTTACCAAATTGTTCCTCAGGGAATCCCAGGCAATCCACTTTACTGCTCCCAACATATATAAACCAAGCAATCAAGAACACTAGCTGTGTCTTAACTCACATATTATGATCAAGTACATAAAGGGATATACTACTGTAGTAGGGGTGTAATGCAATGCCACTGTTTAGTGCCCCAAATATTCATATTTTTAAGTATTTCTTTTTTTAAATAACAGTCCTGCCATTATGTTGCCAGAAACACCGGAAAACACTGGGGGAGAATAGAGAGGTTTCTATTCCAGTCATGCCTGCATGAAAGTAAAACCTTTTTTTGCTGCCTCCTGCGAGATCTTGCTCCCAATGCTCATCTCTCTCTTTCTGCCAAACTTTCCAAAAATAAAAATAAAAATAAAAGTTTTGTGCCTCCTGTTCATATCTGTACTTGTATCTGTTTACAACACATTACCTGGTCATTCTGAATAAGGTATTTTAATGTATCCTTATTCTGTTACATACCTACTGTGTAGTGACCAATGAACTTTAGAACATACAGTGCTGCGAAAATCTGATTTCTTCTGTTTTTGTGTATATCTCATATAAACTGTTTCAGAAATTAAAACAAAATCTAAGATAAAACAAAGGCAACCTGAGTAAACACAAAATACAATTTTTTTACATGTTATTTATTGAAGCAAAAAGTCCAATGCCAACTGGGCCTGTGTGAAAATGTATTTGCTTCCATAGTTACTAATTTCCCAAATCTATGAAACTGCATTCAAAATGGGGTTCAGCTGGACTAGACACAGCCAGGCCTGATTACTGCAAACCCTGTTCAGTCAAATCTACACTTAAGTAGAATTTTTTCAACAGCATGAATTTGGGTAAAACACTTTGCCAAAGTTGAAAGTAATTCCAGAAATGATGATGAAGGAGGTGATTGAAATACATCAGTCTGGGAAGGGTTACAAAGCTATTTCAAATGCTCTGGGACACAAAAGAACCACAGTGAGAGCCATTATCTCCAAATGGAAAAACTCAGCACAGTGGTGAACCTTCCCAGAAGTGTCTGACCTTCCAAAATTCCACCAAAAGCACAGCAACTACTCACCCAGCAAGTCACAAAAGAGCCAAGGACAACATCAAAGGACCTACAGGCCTCTCTTGCTTCAATAAAGGTCACTGTTTATGACTCCACTATCAGAAAGACACTGGGCAAAAATGGCATCTATGGAAGAGTGTCGAGGTGAAAACCACTGCTAACCCAGAAGAACATTAAGGCTCATCTGAATTTTGCCAAAATACACCTTGATGATCCTCAAACCTTTTGGGACAATGTTCTGTGGATTGATGAATCGAAAGTGGAACTGTTTGGAAGACAGGGGTTCTGTTACATCTGGCGTAAACCAAACACAGAATTCCACAAAAAGAACATCATACCTACTGTCAAGCATGGTGGTGGAAGTGTGAGGGTGTGGGGATGCTTTGCTGCTTCAGGGCCTGAGCAATTTGCAATAAGTGAGGGAAACATGAATTCTGCTCTCTATTAGAAAATCCTAAAGGAGAATGTCCAGTCTTCAGTCTGTAATTTGAAACTTAAGTGAAACTGGATTATGCAGCAAGAAAATGATCAAAAGCATAGGAGCAAGTCCTAGTAAGTGAAAGACTGAGCTTCAGTTATCGGAAGCGTTTGGTTGTGGTAATTGCTGCTAAAGGTGGCACAACCAGATTTTAAGTTTAAGAAGCAATTAGTTTTTCACATTGGTGGTAGGTGTTGGGTAACTTATTTTTGCTTCAATACAAAAAATTCATAATAAAAACTGTATTGTGTGTTTACTCAGATTGCCTGTGTTTTATGTTGTATTTTGTTTGAAGCTCTAAAATTATTTAGTATGAGATACAAACAAAAACATAAGAAATCAGATGTTCACAGCACTGTATGTTCTAAATTTCATTGGTCACTACACAGTACTATAAGTAAATAGAATATTCTTTTAATTGGGCCTATATGTAAGGGCTAAATTAATTTTTTTTAAAAGGAATAAACGCTAGATGTTATCTGATAAGGGAGCCTATCCCAGGAGACTTGGGGCATAAGGCAGGGGACACCCTGGACCAGGGGCAAGCCCATCACAGGGCACAATTGCACACACACTCACACAATTTGGAAATGCCAGTCAACTTACAACACATGTCTTTAGACTGGGGAAGGAAACTCCTGAAGCATGGGGAGAACATGCAAGCTCCATGCACATAAGGCAGAGGCAGAAATCGAACCCCAAACCCTGGAGGTGTAAGGCAAACATGCTAACCACTAAGCCACCAACCATGCCACAACACCATACCTCTGTGTTATGAATACCCCTGTGTTATGCAAAACCATGGAGAGAATCCTTGTTAAGCATCTTATGTCATCTGTTTGTTTAAACCATGATCCACTGCAGTTTGCATACAAGTGTAACAGAATTACCAATGATGCTGTGCTAATTATGATGAATTGTGTAACTCATCATTTGCAAAATCCTAATGCATATGCCAGAATCTGATTTGTAGATTTGAGTTTCTTGGACAACACTAATTATGTATATTTTTAAATGCTTGCAACGTATGT
Source organism: Ictalurus furcatus (assembly GCF_023375685.1). Lineage (NCBI taxonomy): Eukaryota > Metazoa > Chordata > Actinopteri > Siluriformes > Ictaluridae > Ictalurus > Ictalurus furcatus. The sequence goes on from NC_071264.1 coordinate 21,144,351, forward strand.
TCCTAATACAGAAAATTAGCAGCTTTGGTGTGAATCTGCATATACTAGAGATTGCTTACAATTCACTGGTTGAGAGTGTGCTAACTTATAACTTAACATCTTGTTATGGGCTGCTCAACTGTAAACAAGAGTTATTAATATAGCCAGCAAAATCATTGGCAGGCCACAGAGCAAACTAGGTGAGTTGTACTACTTAAGATGTGTTTAAAAAGCAGAGTGTATTCTAAAAGATACTACTCATAATATATTTGACCGGTTTATTTTACTGCCTTGCGGAAAACACTATGTAATGCCTATGGCAAAAAATGTATATTTACAAAATATCATTTTTACCTACGGTGATTAGATTAGAATCATAATAACAAGATTAAATGATTTTTTCCCCCTTCTGTAAGTCTCTAAGCGAAAGGAGAATGCTTGTAGTTGTTTTAATATTGCCATTAATTTTTTTGTATCTATGTTTTTTTCGTATTATGATGTTGCTAACATTTGTGTTGAATTGTATGTGTCTTTTATATTCCTGGTGTTGTCAAAGAGTATAGTAGGTAAGTCTAATTAAAATAGTACATAAGCATTTAGACACAGCTACTGATTAACTGTCTGTAGGCCCCTGAGCACCAGGTTGGGAAACACTTAAATAACTAAGCTGTGGAAAGTGGGCCATGTGCTTGAGTGAAAAGTGTGTCAAAGAATCTTTAGAAAAGTTATTCAGACCCTAAATATAAGGTTGCCTGAGGAAAATTTTGCTTGTGTTAAACTATTCTTCATTTAACAGAACAGATAATTATGTAGTAGTTGTAGTGAGTCAGCGAGAGTGGATGAAATTCATCAGATTGGTGGAAAAAACATTGTAAACCATAATTTCAGACACTCTGACTTACTAGTAGTTAGAGCTATTTGCCAAGGCTTTAAAAACCACACACTGACCTTCAACTTTGACCTGGTTTGCAGTACAGGTGGCACAGGGCAGGACGCTAAACTCTTCAGCCTGGTACATCGAGTAATCCGTGCTGGACACCACTAAACGATCCCCGGGCCTCCATCCGAGCGCTGCATCCGCCAAGAACAACACACTGCAGTTCGAGAGAGTGTCTATGGAGACGGAGGCCTGTGGACGCACTATATACACACACACAGACACACACAGACACACACACACTGTCTTATTTCTTAATCGATTCTGCATCTGTGACTAATATTAAAAATGAAAAATGGCTAGACTATATTATAATGTGCTGTATTATAATGAGCTCTAAGACACTGCACTCCACTGAGAGGATATGGAAATGCACACAAAACAAACACAGTTTCATGGTTCTTTTTTTTTTTTTTTTTTTTTTTTACAAAAACACAAACTAACACACTATATTATAAAGCTAAACTATATGACTATTACTATTCCATTCCAACACCATGGCCACTAATATAGATTTGGTCTCCTTTATAACAGCCTCCACTCTTCTGGTAAGGTTTTCCACTAGATTTAGGAATGTGGCTTTGGGGATTTGTGGCCATTCAGCCACAAGAGAATTAGTGAGCTCATGCACTGATGTTAGACGAGGAGGCCTGCCATGCAAGCAGTGTTCCAGTTCATCCCAAAGGTGTTCAGTGAGGTTGAGGTCATGGCTCTGTGGAGGCCATTTGTTGTTCTTCAACGCCAGTCTTGGCAAATCATGGGTTCATGAACCTCATTTTATGCACAGTGGCACTGTCATGCTGGAACATATATGGGCCTATTAGTTATAGTGAAGGGAAATTGTAATGCTACAGCATAGAAAAACATCCTGTACAATTGTGTGCATCCAACTTTGTGGCAACAGTTTGGGGAGGAACCACATACGGGTGGTCAGGTGTCATCATACTTTTGGCCATATAGTCTATATTGGAATGCTGTAATGTGCATAAGTTCATACCTTTAAGAATAATGGCTAATTATATTTATTTATCCCACAGTGCTATAGAATTCTCAACACTGATTGGTCAGTTGCAAAGTTTATATTAATACACTCATCTTAATGCATTATTGTTTCCATTGGTTTGTGCCATACTCCTTGACTGCATTGCATTCACCTCCTTCTTGTTACAGTATAGACACTCCCTCATAAGTACTTAGAAATACAAGCATGGTGGAACACGGAGCTGAATAGACAGGGTCACTAGATACTGTTTGGCAGGGAAGAAACATAATTGTTGCAAAAAAAACCCCAAAAAACAAACAAACAAACAAAAAAACACAGCATAAAAAACAAAAGCAAATCTGAGAGCTGTTTTTCAGAGATGTAGAAACCCACTGTCCACAAATGGGAGGAATTTAAGTACCACATTATCTCCATTTCTAATAGACAGATAAAGCACATTAGGTTAATGTAAATATTAGCTATAAATCTTTATAAATTCCCATTTCTTTTTCTCTACAAGTTACAAAGTTTCCATACCCACACCTACAGTTCCTACCCATGAGTCTTTAGCGGGTTGCATGGCTATCTAGTGCAAAGCAAAAGTTATCTAGTACTTTATCCCATGTTCTCAGACTTAAGTTCACTTTTACGGTTTCACAATCGTTCTAAACGTCATTTACTTGAGGACGTGATCTAGGACGTGCAAATAAACCTCACCAGCCACCATAGCAATGCTTTGTGCACATGTATGCATACACACCAACACTAATGCTTGACTTTCAATGGCATTTGAATATCCAGACAGGAAATGAATGGCAGAGAAATGAATGTTGCTCTGTGGGGGGAAATCATAAAGCTTAATCACAAAGATTAAGTGAAGTAAGACTATGGCACGGTTTCTGGGCACAATGTGGCAGAGAGATGTATTGTAGACTCGCTCAGACCCAGCTTCTCTCCGGGTAAGTTCCTTTCTGTAATTACTGCCCTTTCCTCTCACTGCCAGCACTCATTATTTGGGGTCCTTGTGTGACTGATTCGATTTGTCTATATCCTGCTGGCTGGTCCTTTCTCCCAAGACCTCACGCACTATTGTTCACTCACTGTGTGGTCAATTAGACACATTCATTCATGGCGAATGGACAGGTTTGACCCTGCAGAGCCATTCAGTGACTAAAGACCGTTTCTTAATCATCAGCAGCATGATCTGTTTTAATGGAAAAAGTCTTTATGAGTAGCAATTCAGGATCAGATACAATGACTCTCTATATTAGATGAAGATAAAGCTCCAAGATACTGCACTTCACTGTAATGAAAATATGAGAAATATGATACAAGTGGTTTGTTGCAGTTTCCCCAATCATGAACGTACTAGCTTTAATAATACTTATTAGCACATCCAGTGCTGTTGGTCAACACAAATTTAAGTCATGCTACATAGTTATCTACCTAACGTTATGACTGAATTTAATTAAAGGATCTAAAAGCTTACTGTGATCAGTCGACTCCTCTGCCATCAATATGTTGTTGCAATGAGATGAACTGTATAAATTATAAGCCTTCTAATTCATTGTTGTTCATCAAAATAGTCAAATATGGCAGGGTGATATGATGTGGCCTGATGCAAAGCAACACAAACTTGATTACTATACTTTTACTATCAACGATTACACATTTTTTCAATCCATTTATGTGGAGTGTCTGCCGTACAAGTCCCTGAGTATGGTGTTGCAACAGAAACAATAACGTATTAGAATGAGTGCATGAACAAAAATATGTGATTTGTCTTGCAGCCAGAATCACTGATCTAGGAACTTGTGTTCTGCAGCATTGGAATTGAAAGTCAACCTCCAGCTGGTACACGAGAACACAGGAACAAATAAAAGTACATACCGAGGGGAATTTCAGTTGCATTAAAAAAAGCACTTCAGAATTTCAGTTAGGCTCAGCATGTGCCATCAATTTGAAGAAGACCCAGAAAATTAATTTATTTGAGTAAGTAAATCAAATAAATGTGGAACGTGAACTTCAACATATGTGACATGTTTTGGGATTTCAAAATAGTTTTCAGATCCACTTTGTCCTGGTGCTAAATATGATGGATAAGTCATAACTGACCAAATGAGACCTTGGAGTCTGAACTGACTTTGGATTTGGAACCGTTTGGGAATGTGTAACTCAGCTGGGAGTGTGAGTGAACTTCAACTATACGGTCTTCTTTATGCTTTTATAACCTCCAATTCAACTTTAATTTGACTGAATATTTACAGCTTGACAAGCTAATAATTCGCACAAGAATTTTAAGGTTATCCCAGGCTTCAGTATACGTCTTTAGTTTGGTCCTCTATTCTATGTACAACCCTACAGTTGAGGTTTTCTGTTTCAATAAGGTTTCAAACAAGACGCCTTTAGTAATCTAGAACCATCAACCACAGTGCAGCCACATCTGATTTTTGTTAAGTGGTCAAATGTCGTGCGATCACGATCAGATCTAGGTATAAACAGGCCCAGAGGGTTCCACGCATTGTACACATACCAAGTTTGCCACAGAGGAAGCGGATACGATAGTTGCGGCAGATCCCTCCCTGCTGTTCTTTATTGAGACACACGAGGCCATAGTTCTTGTCAAATTTGGAGAACATGTCACCAGTCATGTTTGCAGGGACACCATCAACAGTTTCAGCCTGAGGAAAGAACACCACAAAGATGTAAATAGCTGCTATTACGTTTTTCAAATGAGAACTTACCTTTTAACGCTCTACTGCATGAGTGATTACATTTATATATATATATATATATATATATATATATATATATATATATATATATATATATAAATTTGTATGGATTTTTATTTGGTAAATTGTTGCCATATGGCAACAATGTGCAATGGTGGAAAGTGTCATATAGTCAAAAATAACACAAAATGTTTGAGATTACTATTTCTTTTTTTCAACTACATTGGAAAATAGTAGTTTTGTATTAATGCCTATCAAAAAAAACAGAGATAAATTAATTGTTGCCATATGGCTACACCATGTGGAAAAGGGAGTGTCATGTGACAAGATTTTTTATCACAAACCACAAACCAAATCAAATCAGTGGGAAAAGCAGGATGGCAGCAGGCTGGAAAATGGGACAAGAACCTTTTTAAGGGAAATTAAAGCACATTAAAGGGACAGTTTCTAGAAAGATCACGTGATCACTCATTTTCTGCGCTTCTTCTTTAAACATTTTTGAATGGAGCGATTATCTGAGACATAATAGTGATAAGAATCATACTTTTATTAATATGGTGTCTATCCATTCTGTTTGTGTTGAATTTTTGTTTTTCTCAGGAGATGGAAAAATTCAGGGAGACAGATAAAATTCATGAAATTCTTTCTGGAAATGTGTCAAATGCACAGGGTTTATTTTGATAAAGCAAAAAGTTTTTTTTTTTTTTTCTTCCGGTGTGTTTATCACAAAAGTTTAAATCACAAACTGATTTTATCGCTTGCATTATGCACAGAAAGTCAGTGGAAACAGCTACTGTTAGGCACCATGGTATCAAAAACATTGAAATTCATAGACAGAGCTGTGGTGAATTGAGAAGATTGTGATGCTGGCAAAATTGCGGTGTCTGTGTGTGTGTGCGTGTGCGTGTGTGTATCTACCTCAATATCCAGGGGGTTGCTGCACAGACGTTCTGGGAAAGCCTTATGAAGTTCAGAAAGCTTCTCCCAATCTCCTGAGCCTCTCTCATCATCACGATCAAACCACTCCGTCCACTCAGCCTCTGCAAACCAAACACACACCCACACTCAGACAGAGTAAAGCCAATACCTAGACATGGTTAAGCTGAAAGGCTGGATGAAAGGACAAGCTCTGTATAGATATTAGTCTCATTTACATCTATTTCGCCACTCTTGCCTGTCAAACAGCATTTGTGTGCAGATAATTAAGCATGTCGTGTGTGTATTACAGCCTACGTGCACAGGGCATGCAAGAATTCTGGCTGCTTTATCAAGCTCAAGCATTCAAATTAAACATCGACACAAACAGCTGCTCGAACAGAAGATGAGCTCCTTTACTCCTCTTAGATCAGGGCAACAGTCTCTTTTTCATGGTGAGGGAGACACTTGATTACGGTTATCGTTTTTTGGCAGAACACATCAACAGAACACTCCAGAGCATACAATCAGTTCTTCAAAAGTTTGATGGCAAAACAAACAATTTTTTTGTAAATTGTCTGCTCTGCATCTTTTCAATTCAATGAGAAAATTCAAAGCACATTTAGACACACTTGTGGTTTCGTATGAGGCTATTTCCCTGTCTGAAACATTCCTACATGGATGCAAGCCTGATATTTTACACTTGGTCAGCTCGCCAATCAGACCAGAGACGGTAAATTTACATTTACATTTACGGCGTTTGGCAGAAGCCTTTATCCAGAGCAACTTACATCTATCTCATTTATACAACTGAGCAGTTGAGGGTTAAGGGCCTTGCTCAAGGGCCCAGCAGTTGCAGCTCGGCAGCGCTGGGATTTGAACTCAACCTTCCGATCAGTAGTCCAATGACTTAACCACTGAGCTACCACTGGCTAAAACCACCACTAAAACCAAAACCACCACCGGCAGTGGAGGGTTGGCGGTTAAGGCTCTGGGTTACTGATCGGAAGGTCGGGGGTTCAAGCTGCCACTATTGGGCACTGCCAAGCTGCCACTGTTGGTCCCTTGAGCAAGGCCCTTAACCCTCTCTGCTCTGACCCCAGCTTCCTAACATGCTGGGGTATGCAACGAAAAGAATTTCACTGTGCATATGTATATGTGATCAATAAAGACTCATTAAATAAAATGTAAAATCTATAATGGTCTTTGAATCTCCCCTTTCTGACATAATGGGTGCTTCTCATGACTTAAATTGTGCCTCCACATTTCCTTTCCTTACTTCTTATCTCCTTCTTCTGAGGAAATGGAGAATGGATGCAAGAAAAGTAAACAAGCACAGGAGAACTCAGGAACGAACGTATTTACCAAATGAAACATGCTTACTCAGTGAAGCATTGCTTTAAAGTGTATTTAGGGAATTCACTTAATGATGATGTTTCCCAGCTGTATTAACTGTATAACATATCTGCCTACACAGAACAGTGATTACACACTAAATTATCCTTAATTACAACATTATTGCACATTTACAGCACATTTATATATTGATGTTTTATCCTAAACAAGATTCTACTCATCACCCGACTTCTCTGTTTTTAAAGCAATGCATATAGGTTGACTTTAATCCAAGGTTTTGTTGTAAATGTTTTATTTAATTAAGATGATTCATTTTGTATTATATGATAGCTATCAACCAGGGAGGGTGAAGGCTAATGTGATGTGCTTCTTCCAAGACCACTGTTGTTCTTGCTGCATCACAGAGCAGCATAATTCACTGCCCTCTCCCACATATATGAGCTCACATACGACCAGTATTGGTTAGTGTCGCTGTGACTGACAGGGGACGCAAAGTATTCCATCTCTCCCAATCAGACAGCACATCCAATTTTGTTCCCTTGGCTTGCAGCTATGAATGGATGTGGCATCATCGAGATTCATGATCTCCTAATGAGCATGTTACAATGTTGTTGTTGTTGTTTTTGTTCTGCTCTAATGTTCTGCATTATAAGTACTGATTTGAAAAAGCAGCATGAATGTTGTTAAGAATGTGAACATATTAGGTTACAATTGCACAGTTGTAGGCTTACAACTCTCCACATATACAGTAACTCACCATCACAAATGAGCTCACGATCGAATCAAGGACCCTGGAGATGTGAGGTGGTAATACTATCCGCACTTACCAATGAGTCTTTAATTACCAAATTACTATCAGTTACACTGGCACTTCTAAAGTTAAATGGAGTTTTATATAGCGGTGTTTATCGTACAGAATGGTGACATCAAACTGGGTGGCAAAGTGTACTGTAAGGTGTCAGCAGAAAAGGACAAATAAAACCCAACAATTTTAAAGAACATAAAGAAGTTGCATTCTGTACACACCATGATCTGCTCTCATTTCTCCTGCCCACTATGCAAATAACAGGTAGAATAGGAGGAGATAGCGAGCTGTCAGTATGTAAGGTTTTTGAAAATCATCTGAGATTGCATTATGATCCAAATTGTTAGGTAAGGCAAATCTTCCACAGCTGTCTCTTAGAAGGCAACATAAACTGTGACAAGCTGATGACAACCACTTAGTGGACGTCAGGTGGGAGCAAACCATTTTCACAGATGAAGACTCAATGGCAGACTGTCATCTGTTGTTGATTCATCTAATTAGTTTGTTATAATGGAGCTTACAACACTACATTGCAATGCTATTTTTTTATCCACCATTGGAAACTGTGAATTGTTTTGAGTATCTTGGAACATTTTAAGATGACAAATTTACTTTCCGTGGTAATATAGACAGCATTTTTTAAAGGCCAGTTTAACAAGCAACTAACATGACTAAATGGCAGCATGATTATATATGAAGAGATTTTGTTTTAAAATGGCATGTCAGGTTATCGCTTTTGAATAACACCATAGACTCAAATCTGTTTTGAATTTGAAGCGAGGCGAATAAACACATACTGCTTCATCCATTCATCTTTAAAGATTCTGTTTTCATTGTAGACTTTTTTCTTTCTTTTTTTTAAACATCATGATTGCTAATCAGACCAGAGAAGGTAAACTGAATGAAAAATCTATGAAAATCGATCCAATTTGTGTCTAGCTTTTCTCTGTATAGCTGCCTTCAGCTAAAAAATGCACATATATAAATGCATGTGATTAGATAAGCTGGGGGCACGGTGGCTTAGTGGCCTCGCACCTTTATGGTTAAGAATTCAAATCCCACCTCCGCCATGTGTGCGCAGAGTTCGCATGTTCTCCCCTGCAAAAAAGGATCTACTATAAAAGCCACTGGTTCAGTTAAAAAAAAAAAAAAAACTATATTCACTATGGTCAAGGTTTTTTTTTCCATACCTTTATCAGCTTTGCATTATTTTTCAAGTACTTGGTGCAGTCCCCTGAAATATTTAGCTGGGTCCATATCCAGACTATGGTTCACCAGTTAGATGATTCCTGTTGTACATTATATTTGTTCTAGTGTATAAATATATGAATCAAAATAACACTGCTTTTAAATGAATCACATAAATAATTTAATTACCATAATTTGATGTCATACCCTATGATTGGGTAAAACTGTCTGTTTAGTCCTATTGTGGAAACATCACAAATTCATACCTGATGATACTAGTCATCCATGACCAGGAGTCAAAGAGATCATAATTGGACATGCTCTCAGGGTGGAAAGGACAGCCTTTTTCACTCAACTGTCAGAACCGTGTAAGCCAATGATATGCCTCTATTAGTTAATGTATGCCTAATAGGGCACTCTTCCAAGCATGTTGGCTGCTCTAAATAAAGTTACATGAGTGGCAGTTTGAAAGGATGGTGAAGGCAAGCTTCACATTATCTCAGAGGAAGTACACTGGCCTTTCCGATTCCAGATTCGTAGCTGTTGTGCAATACGGGAGACTCAGCTATGAATAAATTGGAGGACGTTGTGAGAAAATGTGTTCAAATTCAACAATGATTGGATTTTAACACATTCAAATCAAAGTTTAAGAAATCCTGTCCTTTAGCTCCAAAGTTAAGGAGCTGAAAAGAAAGTGAGGCTCTAATTAAAACGCAAGGGTATGGGAAACAGGTTATAAAACACTTAACGACAATAGAGTGGGTTATTCTCACCCTGCACCCACTGACTGACAGTGGTGACAATGAAGTGTTCTCCATAACCCGAGTGGAAAGAACGGGAGCTCCTAGCCTCTGATGATGCCTTGGTTCCTGCATTTCAGAACCACACGCACGCGCACACACACACACACACACACACACACACACACACACACACACACACACACACACACACCAGAAACAATGACTGCATTAGCAAACTTACCTCAGCAAATGTCACCGGAATTTTTTCTACTAAGTGAATTCATGAAAAGCTTCACCTTGATAAACGGCATGATCCTCCACGACTGACGATGTATCTCCTTTCACTGTAATAAAACTCCACGGGTGCCTGGAGACACAGAGACCGACAAGGAAAGATGGGGATGAAAGAAAATAGTAGACAAGAAAAAATTGATACAGAACATTAAGGTATTGAGGTCAAAGAACACAGACACAAAAAGAGAAACACACATGGCAAAAATTATGGTCATAGAGCTGGCTACACCACAGCCAACGGGTAAATGATGCCTGATAAAGGTATTCCACCAAACTGTCAGGGGTCATGAGGAACTTCTGACATGTTCAAGCATTGTGTAATGTGAGCAATGTCACAAACTGATAGAAAAATCAGAAGATCAACTTGTGGAGTGGGAGACAGAGTGTGTTTATACACACACACACACACACACACACACACACACACACACACACACACATATAGATAGATAGATAGATAGATAGATAGATACTCAGCAAAAAAAAGAAATGTCCCCTTTTCAGGAGACTGTATTTTAAAGATGATTTTGTATAATCCAAATAAGCTTTTTATTGGATCTTTATCGGAAAGGGCTTAAACAATGTTTTTCATGTTTTCATGGACCATAAACAATTATTGCACATGCACCTGTGGAACAGTCCTTAAGACACGAACAGTTTACAGGCGGTAGGCAATTAAGGCCACAGTTACAATAACTTGGACACTAAAGAGACCTTTCTACTGACTCTGAAAAACACCAGAAGAAAGATGCCTAGGGTTCCTTCTCACCTTCGTGAACATGCCATAGTCCTGCTGCAGGGAGGCATGAGGACTGCAGATGTGTTCAGAGCAATAAACTGCAATGTCTGTAATGTAAGACGCCTAAGACAGTGCTACAGGGAGACAGGAAGGACAGCTGATCGTCCTTGCAGTGGAAAATTACATGTAACCATGTGGCCCCACCAAGACGTGATCGAGAACTTGTAAATGCCTTGGTGGAAGAGTGGAGTAACATCTCACAGCAAGAACTGACAAATCTGGTGCAGTCCATGAGGATGAGATGCACTGAAGTACTTAAAGCAGCTGGTGGCCACCAGATATTGACTGTTACTTTTAATACTGACCTCCCCCCCCCCCCATATTCAGGCACTCATTATTCAATTCCTGTTCATCAAACATCTGTGAAACTTGTCTCAGTTGTTGAATATTTTTATGCTAATACAAATATTTACACATGTTAAGAAATTTGCTGGAAATAAAAGCAGCTGAATGTGAGAGGATGTTTCTTTTTTTGCTGAGTATAAGTAAACATCATATAAGTAAGTATTAGGAATTTATTTTATAGGAACCGCAAAGGCGAGTTACTGTTACCATTCCGAAGTAGATTATTTTCCAATAACACCACGTCCTGAAATGTATTATTCCACTTATATCACAGCAATTTGCCAAAGCTAACAATTTTGCATCTGTTAAGGAATGATATACCATTCCTTCAATCCATTTACAGTTATGTTTAATGTTGTGGAACATCTACAAAACATGATAGTTCCTGTTATCATTTATATTGTAATGTTATTTGTAAGATATTAACACAAACATTGCTGTTTGTGATGTTATCAAGAAACTGCAAAAGTCCTGTCCTGAAGATGTTCCCATATCAGAAAGTTAAAGTTATAGATAAAGTTATCCTCCATACAAACTCCTGTGCAAACTGTTAACATAGAAATGATGTTGTCAGCAGAGTTGGGTATATCTGTCTGAATACTCGGCTGGAAGGTGTTCAAACGGTTGAATACACAGGTAGTTCCAGTCAGTTTAATCACGGTTCTAAATTAATGCACTGCCTATAAATAATTTTAACTATAGTAACATACAGTTAAACTCACAGCTAGACAAGTGCTTAAATGATAGTGAGATAAAGTGTGATGGCCATCTCAAGGCTCTCTGGACAGGAAGGGTAATTACAGTGGGAGATTTTCCCATCTTCCCCCTGGTGTGAATGTCCCCTCTGATGGGCAAAGAGATAGAAAAAGAGAAAAAGCTTGACTTAGACGAGCTAGAGGCACACTGCAATTTTGCTGACTGACAGGTGTCTCTGGTTCAACAAGAACAGATCTTGTAAGTGAAATCTAATCAGCCAATTGCAAACCTGACCATGTGACATCACATCACCCCAAGCCCTTATTTTCATTGACTTATTTTTTTTTTTTAACATAAAATAGGTGTCTACTGACTTACTAATGAACTTCTAAAACAAAAAGTCTCCCCAATTTCTATTCCTTCCATCCATTCTTTGAGGAAAGTCATCAGAGCACCAGTAGAATATGGAAATTGGTTTCATGGAGTGGTACTGCAGTATAACTAAGGCAATATAAGTATACGTCTTTGGCCACAGCAGGATTATTGCATATGCATTGCATGAAATGGTCCCTGGCACACTGCCTATCTTTAAGATGTCTTGGTGATGGTTTGTGTCCAAGTGTGTGGCTTAAAAAAGATGGAAGTCCCCATACATTATTTCTTATTCCTTTCTCCTTGACGTCTCTCTAGATGTAAATATTTAACTGTAGGTAGAAATATTTGGAAGAAATGTATGCACTAGTCAGAGCAGTGAGTGAGTTTTTCCTGGGATTCTGTTTCAGGGGTGATCTTTGGTTTAGTTCCTGAGACAAATTCAGAAACATGCTTATATTACTGATTCTACACCTGCGAGACTGCATTCATATAAATAGTGCCACTGTGCATTGATTCATATGGGAATATATGTCTATTTTTGAGAAGATATAATACTGATACTGATCTATGATCTGATGTAACAAGGACACATTTAAAGCATTCAACAATTTAGTATAATTTGATGTAGTATAATGATTCAGTATTATGCAAACAGTTTGGAAAAAAAGTGCTTCACGGAGTAGGAGGCCATGCCTCCTTTTCTGGGATGGTTTGACTCAGAGGCCACGCCTCCTTCACTACTCCTTCAGTACTTCATTACTGGATGAGAGAACAAGAGTGAGACAGAAACTCACAGTGCATTTCAACAGGTCTAAATTAGGTCTTGTGATTCCTCAGAGGTGCAGAGGAGGTCCTAGATTGGAGAGAAAACCATCTGTTCCCATTTATTAAATCTGGGCGCGGGCTCGGCCTGGGATTCACACAGTGACTCTGCGCCGCATAGAATGTTCTGAGAACTGAGAGGCAGCTGCTATGAGATTTGGACCTGGACTGTCTTGCCTGAGCATAAACATGGCATTGGGAATTAGTAGAGAAAACAGGGAGATTGCAGATTGCAGACGGATACAGTCAATGTGCTGCCTGATAGAGGAGCATCCAATTAAGAGCTTTGGGTCTGGCCAAATTTTAGCATTGTTAATTTTTACAAAAATCTTGACAAATAAATTGGTCAGTGAAACTAAATACTAAACTGGGAAGGACTTTTAGCCTTGCTTGCTTCTAAAGGCAGTTAATGTTAATTAACCATCTATGATCATTTTTAATTTACAAATGACACATGAAAAGTGTTAAACACACAGTACATTCAACTACATGAAACTTTTAACTGTTGAAAAAGTTTCATGTAATTGAATGTACTGTGTAATTTCATGCAATTTTGTCATCTCAGGTAGGGATGTGCATTCAGCTTCATTTTAATACTTGCTTATCTATATTTAGTTAACTTCCAGAAGAGGGAACAAATATAATATAATATAATCCCAATTACGTCCATTTCAGTTCACAAAACGTGAGACAAATTCATTTGGAAGGTGAATATTTATGCACACTGTATTTAATGTAGGCTAATCGTGTATAATTTTTGCACTGCTATTAAACATCTCTGCTGAGCGTGACACATGTTTATGTAATGGAAGCAATAGAGATGCACAGCAAAAGCTTTATTGGATGTCAGCCTGTAGCCCTGCTGTAACTGCCCATGCTCTGGCATATTTTCAAATTCAAACTGTGTGCTACTGAGCTTACAAGCAGTGAATAAAAACACAGATATGAACGTTCCACATGAGAGCAGCACTCGGTGTAAACTGAAAAGTGTCACAGAGCAGTTGAGACATGTCCGGTGTATAATGGGTTTAATCTGCAAACACAAGGAGCCTGATTTATTTCCATGACTTTTAGTAATAGTTGTACTGAATGTTATTGGAAGTGTATTATCTCTATGGACTATATCAAAGATTGAGAATCATCATCAGTGGGAGGGTCTCAAATATCTTAGCAATAAGAATGCTTAGATAACATTTTCTACCAGAGCCATATCACTCTGCAGTTCTCACCTGGTTTCCCACCGATGCCAAGCAGGGTTGAGAACTGGCCATTACTTGTATGGGAGACCTCCTGGGGAAAACTAAGGTTCTGCTGGAAATAGTATTAGGGAGGCCAGCAGCAGGTGGTCTGTGTGGGTCCTAATGCCCCAGTATAGTGATAGGGTCACTTTACTGTCAAAACAGCACAGTCTTTTGGATGAGACGTTAAACTGAGGTCCTGACTGTTCATTAAAAATCTTATTGGCCGTTATCTATCATGACCCCCTAATAATCTCCATCCCTGAATTAGCTACATCACTCTCCTCTCCTCTCCACGAATAGCTGGTGTGTGGTGGGCGTTCTGGCACACTATGGCTGCCGTCGCATCATCCAGGTGGATGCTACACACTGGTGGTGGTTGAGATTTCCCCCATACAATGTAAACTGCTTTGAGTGCCTAGAAAAGTGCTATATAAATCTAAGGAATTAATAGTCACTGTCAATAAAGTGACATATGCAGTAAAACATTTTTTTGGCAGTAACACCATGAATCTAGGACAGCATAAACACCACTTATCTCTGGGTGGAAAGGATAGCCATCCTCTCTCCCCAGTACATCAGAAAGATGGTAGCCGATTAGAGGTGTCTGTTAGCGCATGTATATATATATATATATATATATATATATATATATAGTTAGTGCTCTCCTCCAAGCATGTTCAGCAGTCCCATAACGGGTGGCTTCATGTGTCTTGAAGGAAGGACTTATCTTTTATATTGATTGCTAGCAGAACTTGCAGTATATATTTTGTATATTGATTGGAAGCTGTCATACAGTAGGGGAGACTTGGCTAACAAAACTTGCGGTATATATTTTGTATATTGTTTGTAGCTGTCATACAATAGGGAAGACTTAGCTAGAGGAACTGGCAGTTACTAAAACTGAGAAATAAAATGGGCTTACTTACACTATCCACAAAAGCATGCTAACCTACGCCTTTGGTCCATTTGGTCCTGGTCCGCTTTGAACTGCCCCCAAAAAATCAGATGTAGTTCCCTTATTGGTTAAGTGGCCCTTAAATTCTCGACCCCTACAACAACCTCTTTAAGTAGGGTTAAGAACCATTAACTGTAACAAGAGCCTCTTGATGAACCTGTGAGGAACACTTTTTCGAAGAGTGTACATGTTGTGTCTTGTATGATATTTGATATTTGCCTTTTCCATGTCCTCAAAAGAAGCTTTAAAGATATTCACTCAGGCAGAAATATGGACATCCCATAAATGTCTGACTATAAATGACTGTCATGACAGTACATGGTCACTAATGAAGCACTTTCAGGGAAAATTCCGGACTAGCTGTTTCTCTGAGACTCAATGCGACTCACACTTGTACCTAAAGCCAAGCCGATGAAAATGATGGCTGCCCAGTTTGGCCAGAGTTTTCTTAGCCGAGTCCTCCAGGTTGTTTGAGCCTTCATCATTCACCATCATGGCCAGGATCTGACCTTCCTCCACTGCCTCCACATACTGGGCCAGGCGCCTGCTTTCGTCCTTACTCCGGTATGTGTCAAACCTGCAAAGAAGGTCAGAGAGAAATATCATTATCTAGCCATGGAAGGTTCTGGAAGCCAAATAAACATTACAGTCGTTTTGGAGAAAGTTTTGAAGTCAAAGTACAGCCAAAGGCCAGGTTATTCTTCTGTGATGAGATACTGCTTACAGGCCAGTCATGCGGGGCTAGAAGGACCGTTTTGTTTTGACAATTGGTGTAAAGTTTCTGTTTCCTGGTTTAATGTCAGCCATTCGATAAATCACTATTCTGTTGCTGTAATGAATCGCAATCCATTATATAGCCAGACAATAGCTTAGCAAAAGGAAATGCATATCACAGAAAAGGCAAAGTCAGAGGAGACAGATATAGAAGACACTGAGAGGGACAGATGGAGAAAGGAAATGAGATTTATTCATGATGTACTGAGAGAGACTGAGACAGACAGACTGGTGGAGTTATATAAAGATGAACAGATACACAGAATTATACTTAACGGAGAGATAGAGATGGACAGTGGCTTATACATCATGGAAACAGAGACAGATAGGGTTAGAGAGAGAGAGCGACACATCCATGAGGAAAGTATTTTTTGATCATCAAATTAAGAATCATCTGCAAGTCTAATAACATAAGCTCCGCCTCTTTCACGAAATACAGCAAGAACACCAACCTATCAGTGTGTAGCACCTCCCCTGTTGTGGGTTCAATGACATGGACAATGATGCCTCGGTTGCCCCAGCTCCTCTCGAAATGGTAGCTGTTTTCATTTCCTTCTCCAGGATGCAGCGTTTTGTTTAGGAACGTCCACGACAGCTTCCTCTCAGCGTGAATCTCCAGTGTCCCTCCTGTTCCGACACCAACATATTTTCTCCCAAAATAACTGTGCTCATCACTGGTGTCATCAGATCTGTTATGAAAAACACGGCAAATAAGCAGATAACAAAAGCAACTGTTTTCAGTGAATCTACACAACATTTTGGTCCTATAATAGTCATTAACTCTGATGGATTTAATAGGTGGGGGCTGAAAAACTGCAAAGCAAAAATGGAATACTCAGTAATTGTATCCTTACTGAGTGCTACTATATGTTTACCTGCTAAAATGGACATTAAGTGTAGGTGGGAATGAATGAAGAGTGAGCTGTAAACAAACCAAATCCTTTTATTCCAGAGATATCAGACACTCTAGTGTGGAACATAGATACCACATGGACGAGCAAAATGCAAAGAAGACTCAAATGCTGATATACCAAAAAGGCTTGTTATATAGCTAAAATAAAATGTTATGACATTCATATTCGTTGTCATTCACCAAAGCATCATCTTAAAGCAATAACTCAGCCAAAGTGTGATTTGTTAGATTTTCCATGTAAAGTTGGTTGATTAGCCAGAATTTTGAAATTTGCTTTTTTAGTTTTGCACTAGAGATACAAAGCTAAAGTAGCTAACAAGTAAGGGAAGCATATAGCTACCAGTTTAGCAATGTGCAATGGACTCTCGTCCAAAAAGACATAATTTGGCTTGGAAATACCATTTGTACATAAACAGTTGTCAAGGCACAGGAAGACAGGTTTTTGGCGGTAACTGGTTAATCATAAATATGACAAAGAGGCAAATATCAACACCAGGGAACACTACATACTGTACATAGATCAGGGAACTCGAACTAGAATAATAAGGCTTGGACTTAAAAATGCATGATAAGACTTCATGACAGGACAAAGAAACAGTAGGGTATACAACTAGTCAAGAACTAAAACAAAGCAGGTGGAAATGGAAATGGTAGCAAACCAATGACTGGATATGGCAGGAAATCAAAACAAACATGAGCAGAGGAATCTGCAGCGTGGGCCGGGGGGGAATAAGCATGACACAAGACTGACAAATTCACTCCTTTCTGAGATAAATAATCAAGCAGATTGATACTATACTAATAATCCTAAGTGCTGAGGAAGATAGTGATTCCAGCTTCAAGGCGTCTGTGACATCCATTTATTAAAGATAACAGTGTCATACTGTGTCACAAACCACAAAAGTAAAACGTAGTAAAAGGTGATTCATTTATGCTGTATGAACAATGCTAAACTTAAGCCTGCAAGCTTCCATAAGTTGTATGTAGACTACATTAGCCTTGTCGCTACAGAGAAAAATAAGAAAAGAAAACATGTCTTGATCGACTGACTGACTATACATTAAACTGTGTACATTTAATATTTGTCCAAACCTCATTACAGAAAGCAATATCGGATATAATACCTGTATATTATAGTGAAATGTCTTATGTAGATAGTAATGCTCCTGCATTACCTGCCATAGAGCGAGATCGTGAGGTTTCCTTTATATGGACACTCAGGACTGCCGATATGCAGCTCGCCATTGTTCCCAATGAGGATGTGTTTGGCACGAAGTAAGATGGGCTGGTTAGTGTCAGCGATCACAAGCTTTCCTATAGACAACACAGAACTCTTCCATGACTTGATCTCAAACCTAAAACATCCCTGATCTTTCCTTTTATGGCCCTGGAGCTGCAGCATTAACTCAAACATGCTCTTTACTAGTAGGATAGATATGAATGGATTTCTCCAAGTGAAACACACAAAGCTTTCAGTTAAACACACGTTAAATCCCCATGATTGATTTTATGATGCTTGAAGGAAGGCAGTAGAAAGGAGAAATACCTCCATTGAGGATCTCGATGGAGTGGACAGTGGCAGAGGAGGTAAGAAGCAGTTTACGGCCATAGCCGATGGTGACGCGGTGAGATTCACTGAAGCCAGGAGTCCAGGGCTGCAACTCGGGCATCTGATCTGGACAAACTGCGGAGTGGACAAACACATACAGTATATACATACAGGACAATTAAGACTTAAGTAACAAGACATCCAAATTACAATTTAGTGCAAAGTGCATGATGTATATTGCCTTGCATAAATATTCACACCCATTGAACTTTTCCATACTTGGCAGTGTATACAATTTGATATGAACACATATTGTGTGCATATGCAGTACATACACACCAATATTTTCCTGACTGATTTGATGATACCTGAACAAAAATAAAGCATACAATTTCTCGTTCTCGGCTGAGAAATATAGTATCAGTGCATCTCCAACGTGTATATATATATATATATATATATATACATACATACACATACATACATATATATAAAATTCAGGGATAATTTCATTACATCAGCTCAGATTTTTATAAAACAGGCCAGGCAGAGAAGATTTAATCATATTCATATTTGTATCTCAAACCCAAATGCAATCAGTGTATAGCAAAAAAAAAAAAAAAGGAATTGGCCTTGCCGTTTGTACTGAATTTACTCAAAAGCAACCCAAGCACACTAAACCCCCATCAAACTCTGTGTGATGTCATTCTTAATGGACTGATGTTCTATAGGAAGGCCATCTTTCTTAAAAGCTGACACAAGCAGTGCTGTGATTACAGCAAACCAGACAGACTCATCCTGCTTCTATATCCTATAAAAAATCCATTTAGGCCTTTGGTCAATTACATAAACCCTTTGCCATCTTTGTTACATGCATAAAAGTAGGCATGAAAAAGAAGAAATGGAGGCACTTTTGATGCATTAAATTTGGAATTTAGGAAAAATGCTCATGGTCGTAATTACTGCGAGCGAACAACTGTTCTAGTGCTGACTTCTGTTTGCAATTACAATAAAGTGGTTGAAAGAAAGGAAAGCGTATGTTTATACATCTATAAATATGAAAAGGTTGAGTTTGACCTTGAACGTCCATAACAAAACTGGATCACAAGGAAAAGTGTATAAATGATGGGACTTATTCAAAAGCACTTCTTCTGTCTTTCTTTCATGGTAGTTTGGTAATTCTTTAGAGACTTTTGGAAGTTCCTGTAGATTGTGTGGTTTAGATAATTCTGTGACCTGGTGTAACTGCTAAACTAGAAGAGATTTCTTAGCAGATAATCATGAAAAATGCTCAGACTTGCATGTTTCAGTGAACTAAGACCACAGAGACCAATATATCTCCGTAAAGCAGTTTGACTGGTTCGCTGGAATTACTGGACTGTTTCCATTACTGTAGAATTTGTTTTTACAACTGGATGAGTTTTAAATTGGCTAGAGACGTGGAACTCACAAATGGCTGCTTTTGCTGGAAGACACTCCTATTTAACATCCAATACATAAGCTACAAAACACTTTGGGGTGTGCTGTTATTGGAAAATAATCAACAACAGGTTTATATCTGGGATTATGTGTCTGGGATTCATTGACAGAGAATGACATCCCAAAGTGTTTTATTCCTCTTATTCCACAGCAAAATGGCAATGCTAACATTTATTATTTATTAAATAATCATATGTCCCCTGTCCTGATGCCCTGAACTCTGACTGTTGCTATGTGCTGATACTGGAGACGTCTTCCAAGAAAGGTAAATAAATGCCTCTTCACAGAAAACATCACCATGTCAACAATTACACTTGTTGTTTAATCTATTTATGTGGCGCATCCATCATGCAAGTGCCCTGTGTAAGCTGTTACTATAGAAAAGATAACATTAGAATGAGTAATTTTACATATGGGATTTAAATATCAGACAGAACTACTATCAGAGCTGCTGTTATGAGCTGATTATTATTATTATTATTATTATTATTATTATTCTCATTTTTTAACATGACAAAGATATTAGAGCACAGTGTATCGACTGTTACCAAATACTGATCCTCACAACTAAGCTAACCTGGTTTCTAAAACTATTTGTGTCCTGCATTTATGTGTACAATATAAACTTCCTCATTTTGACGTGAGATAGATGTCCTTGTGTATGTTAGTTTAAGTGCATATGTTTGTTTAAGTGTTAGTGTTCTCTAACTAATTCTAGGGCCTTCCAGTATCAGGGGTTTCTGTACTCAGATCACATCACACTTTAACTGCACACAGTACAATTAATTTATGCAAACCTGTTTACATGTAACTTCCAAAAACATCTATTTCAACTATATTGACTTTCCCACACATTTCAATCTTATGAGCTCTTTTGTGTAAATTATGACATATAATCCTATTACATATAACATTTAACATATAACACATGACAAGTTCAAGGGGGTGAATATTTATGCAAGGCACATAAAAGGGGTTTTGTTTCTTATTCCTGCCATGTTGTGGCAAAAAAAAACCATTTGATCTCATGCTCGAAGATTAGTGGAGCACAAATGACCAAAGTAGCGTATGGTAGTGTGGGTATGAGGCAGAAAGTATAAGATAGTGAAAGAGAGAGATAGTGAGAAAAAGGACAAAGAAAGACAAGTTTAATGTCAGATCTAACATCTAATTTCTGATAATAAGTTTCATTTTCATAGACTCTACAATACTCAAGTGTCCTTTTTAAAATTCCTAATCTTTGGCATTGCGAATCTATCATGATTTCCGTGTCAATAAAGCAAGCTGGGAAAGAGAGAGAGAGAGAGAGAGAGAGAGAGAGAGAAACTTAGAGGTAAACAAGAGACGTACCAGCCTGAATAATGGGCAGAAAAACTCCGAGAAGTACAAGCCAGATCTTCATTTTTCAGTGCTGTCAGTGGAGTTCGGCCAGACAAAGTTTCAAGGCACCTGCAAAAAGAGACATCAATAAATCATTCTGGGCCACACCGAGCAGGCTGAGTTAGTACACAATGTGTGTTTGCTGGTTTGGGTGTGTGTCCCTGTGTAAAAGGTGTGGAATCTGATTCAGATCAAAATGAGATTCCAATAGATTTTACTTTTGAGGGATTTGAATCAGGAATCGCTCACACTGACATACATAACCCAACATGATAAACACACAGACTTAAACATACATACATATATAGATCAAAGAACTTTGCAGGCGGAGAGTATGAGTAGTGCATTTGGTTAATTATGGTTATGTAAAGAGTTACATAACACATACATACATAGACACTGCATGAAGCAGATGCAGTCTGCACTCCTGTTACTGCTATTAAAGATTTTAGCTATGCCAGCCCAGTGCAAAACTACAAAAAACAAACAATTCAGATAACAAACATATCTTGACTAAGCCACTACATTTGTGTAAATTTTTTGTAAAACTATGTCTTGAACTTTGCTGACACTATCATCATAATATTTATTACAAACAAATACTGTAATTGTTGAACTTTAATAAGTATAGTAAATATAAGTAAGTGACATTTGATTAATTTTATTATTATTATTTTTTATTTTCATATCATTTATAGGTTGAACTAATTTGTACTTGTCTTTAAACTTGTAATTTAATTCCATATTTTGTTTTGTTTTTTAATTGCAGAATATCCAGCTGGGGGGGCTGTTAAATTTAAACTTTAACCCTGTCATGCAAAAAATATTTATATGAATATTAATTCAGATTCTTTAGATATTGTCTTAAAAACCATCTCGGATCATGTTGCACTTTAACTGAACACAGTACAATTGATTTATGCAACTTTTTACTTGTAAATATTTTTTTTAACTATATTGATTTCCCCCTACATTTCAATAGTATGGCCTATTTTGCATAAATTATGACATATAATAAGTTGTAAAATAATAATAATAACAATAATAATAAAATATAAATTATGACATAAAATATATGCCATATAACAAAATATAAAAATAATATAATAAAAAAGTATAGATGATTATATATATATATATATATATATATATATATATATATACATACATTTATACGCATATCTAGATTATTCAGATATTGTCTTAAAAAACTTTAAACTGCATGATATGAAATATATATATATATCAAATATTAAAAAGTAAAAGGATTGTCTATGAGGCTAAAACAGTATGCCTGAAATAATGGGGGGGGGGGATCTATCTTGTATTATCCCCAAATTCTTAACATTGAGGTCTAAAGTATGTAATGCTGAAGACCAAATTTTATAAAATATAATTTCTGAACATATAAAATTAACAAAATACAGAATTAGGTTTTTAATAAGGTTATTAAAAAACAATAGTTTGAAACAAACTAACAAACAAACTACATTTGTAAAAAGTCAGAGTCTGGAAGTTTTTCATTAATGATTTTTTTTTTTTTTTAAACTTTCATGTAGAAAGTTATTAGAGAGTGAAAACAACTAGCCTAGAGATCCACAGATGTTTATATTAATTTTCAGTAATGCTCACGTGATCTGGAGGTGATTTTACATCTTATATTTTCCTCAAATATAAAAAAAGAGCCTTAAATCAACTGTCCATAAGCATTAAAGGGTTAATATAAAGGTGGCAATTAGAGGTAAATTCACTCATGATGTGGCATACACATGGCTAAAGTACTTTAAAGATGTTTTTTTCCAAAATAAAAGTGACTTGTGCTCCTTCTATTCTTTTGAAAATGCAGTTCCTTCAAGGTTCCTCTGACACTTTTCATCTTTTGGTCCTCATTATTTGATATTCTGCAGTGATGTTTCTAATCTGAAATGTTCTTCCTGTCTGTGCACACAGTAATGTGTCATGTCTATTTTCTCAACTCCTTAATGCTATGCTGAAAATCTATCTTCTTTCAACATATTTGGGTTCATTATTCTGATCTTGGGTGCTTGTATTTTCCACAGATATGTAAATTACATTTTTATGTCCGTTGGATGTTTAAAATTCCAGAATTATGAGTTTAAATGCATTGCAAAGTGATGTCTGTGGAAAAAGCATGTGGCAAATGGCATGTTGAACAAACTGATATGATACAAACCTTTTGTTTATATAATAAACTCACATACTGAGATGCTTTCAAAACAGTTTTTATTTTATTTTACATAAGTAGATCTTGAATATGTGCTATGAAGAGGCTGTATCAGCTTTGCAGAGTAAAATTTTTTTACAGCTTTGCAGACAATTTATTACTTCAGCTAAACAAACTAAAGTAGATGCTCAGTCATTTTAACAACAACTGACAGACTTGTTTTGTTGTGAGTGCGTTCTTTGTTACACTTCAAGTAAGTGTTGGTAGTTTGAGGGAAAGCACCTGTTAAGAGGTTTTTAAAAATGTAGGAGAAAATCAGTGTCCCAGATAATTTATGATCAGCTAAAAATTATACTACAGTTGCAGGGTTCAAGCTAGCGGTTAGTTCAGATTTGTTCTCTTTGACTTGTAATCTTTTTGGAAACTAGCTTACCGCACAGCACAAATATGGTCTCAAACACCTGATACATGCAATTCACTGCATATATCAGACTCCTCAGTTCAAGCCTATACATTGAGAAAATGCACAGATTTGTACATTAGTCAAAGGAAACAAGCACTTCATATGCAGTACATAGGAGGTGCATTTCATCAGGTCAAACTACATCTGAAATATA
Organism: Ictalurus furcatus; assembly: GCF_023375685.1. Lineage (NCBI taxonomy): Eukaryota > Metazoa > Chordata > Actinopteri > Siluriformes > Ictaluridae > Ictalurus > Ictalurus furcatus. Next base: position 21,168,415 of record NC_071264.1, read on the forward strand.
AGACTAGCCTCAGGTCAAGACTTAAGGGTTGGAGCTCCCAACTGGCTCTTCGGTCTAGAGGTGTGCGTTGGGACTCTTCTCCCGTGAGACCCAGCAAAAAAAGTTGTGGGAATGGGCTTTTTTTATTATTATTATTATTATTATGCAGACAAACAGATATGAAGCTTGTGCTTTCATTCATTCATTATCAGTAACAGCTTTCCTCTGGGAGTGGAGAGGACTGGTCAGAAATCCTTCAGGATTGGGTGGGAATGGGAGGAGAAAAACATCTTGCACATATCTCTACTACTGTCTATGTGTTCACATTCTTTTCAAAACTCTGTGACTTCTCAAATCTTATCTGTGGCATGGATTTGCTATTCAAGAATGCTGGGAGGCCAAGAGCCTGACTAGATCTGGTGGGACGCAAGAACAAGACGTTGCCTTGTTGATCAGAGCAACTGATAGCTCTGTGGATGTCTGTTGGCTCATGTATAAGGAATAGGGCAGTATCCCTATGAAGGCAGTTGCATAAGCTGAAAGATGCAGTGGTGTCACATATCTTGGAAGACGTATGTAGCATATATGTCATTTTTTTGCAATAGTGATGAAGTGGAAAGTTGCTATGATGTTACAGGAGGTTATAAAACAAGTCCAGTTGCTCACAGTGAGTCCTGGCTTTGCTGGTATGTATATACACAGTGACGTACAAAAGTCTGAGACGACACTGACAATCTTTTGGACACCACTGTACGTGTATTTGTGTGTGCAGGTATCAAAAATTGGAGACTGGAGACTTGGGAGGCTTGGAGAATTTATTTCGGATCACCCACGCTTATTTATTGGAGAAGCAGAAACCAGCGGGTGCTGGTGGATTTCTTCCTACAGGGAAGCTGATGTCCAGTTGGGTCACACAAACCAGGTCTGTCTCACAATCAGATCAGAGCTGTAGGGCAAAGAAATGAAGACAAATTTTAGAGCAGACAAACCAGCAATCACCATTACCACCACTGAAACAAATTCCACACATATCAACAGTTCACTCCTCTGTCATACTTTCTTTCTCTCTTTCTCATACACACGCACACACACACGATTACAAAACTATGTGGATGCACTCAAAAGGCCAGAGCAGGCAAAACAGAGAAGTGAAAGTGTAGACAGTATTAGAGTGCACATTTACGTTTGCTTTGCAGGTAAACGGGTGACAAGATTTTGCTCTATGCTTATGCATGTCAATGAGTGATAACACCCCAGCCCCCACCCCGATCACCTGCTGTTCAAATATATATGGAAAGCCCCCATCACATGGCTAAGCTTGTGCCCAGGCTCATGGTACTCCTGAAAATCATGAAGATTGAAAGAAAATCCCATTGTTGGGTTTGCTAATACACAGACTGATTTCCCCTGAGCCAAATACCTGTAGAGGACACACACGCACACACTGCAGTAAGACAGATTTTTTTTTATCAGCAAATTAAAAAATGCAGGAGCAGAAGAGTGCATGCTGATTTGTAGCCCATTTGTTTCAGACGTGTGTCGATACACTGTTTATGACACACTCATCAGTTTTAACGCTCATTTGCATACAGAATAGTGTGATGGTACAAATGCCATTAATAACAAGACTGTTTATAGGTACTTCAATGCTTCTGGTTTGATCTGGGCAAAAATCGATAGGCGTGTGGTTTATTTCTTTGGTTTTGCTTGGAGCTTCAACTTTAATCAAGCAAGCAAGAAAGGGAAGCTTATATCTTCCAGCTTAACATTGGGCAAACCGCATATGTAAATTATCACACTCGTTTCAAACCACATCGGGTTGTTGAGATAATGTCTTTCTTCCACCGCATATTGATTGGTATCACACTGCATGAGAACCAGACTTATGGTTGGTGTTGCAGATGGAATTTTACATTACAAGTAATTTAGATGAGAGCTCCTGAGCGGCATAACAGAAAAGTGTTCACCCTTGTCATCGGGCGATTGCAGATTAGAATCCTGATGATGCCACAGCCATCTATGGCCAGGAGTCCAAGAGAGCAAAATTGGCCACGCTCTTTTGATGATGGAAGGGATGGCATTAGTCTTTCCCCTGTCAATTGGAGCAACACTGGTCAATCGTGGGCTTCATGAATGTAGATGATGGCACTTTCTTCCAAGTGTGTTCAGGTGTGATTCAGCATGAACAGCAGATCCAACAAATTCTGTAGCTGCATTCATGTGTCTCACATGAGGACGCATATATAGTCATATCTTGACCCTCCCTGGTTGGTTGCTGACCAAATGACCAAATTAGAGAGAATATTGTGGGGCTGGTGATGATTCAGATGATTTTACAGTTACATTTATTCTCATAGTTCCAGTGCAAAACTAAAACACAAACTTCAAACATGTCTTGGCTGATTCCCTACATTTAGGTAAACGGAAACATGCATTTCATTGCTGGCTGAACCATCTCTTTAAATTAGCTAGGTAAATTAGAGATGTGACCTGACTGGCAATGTCACTGTAGACTCTTTATTGTAGACTATCGCACATTTTTATATTGTCATATACCTCTATTACAGACAGCTCTGTGTGAATCCACTAGGCCTGGAAGTCACTCTGCCTGAGCAATACGTCACCCCATGAGGAGCAGAAGCAGTGCGATAACGGCCCGGCTCTTGGGATTTGGCTTTGCTATGCTATCTCTCTTTAAGCTCAATATCTCTGACATAGCTGACTATCTTCTCAGAGAAACTGTTGACCCGCACTGCTCTCTACTATCCAGCCTGATAGGCCATTTCCATATCCTCCCTTAAAGCTCACTATGCTCTATCAGCATCTGAGAGTACACAGACACTCTTAAGTGCATCCTGTGTATTCAAATGCATTGCAAGTACCATTCAATTTCTTAATAAACCATGCAAGGCTGAATGTAAATTAGTAATAATGTGTAGCAAATCAAAGCAAGAATTGTCATAGGATTCTGAAATCTCATTTTGGTTTGGGTGAAAAACTGCTAATTTTATTTGAATTAGACAAAAGTCAAGAAGGGACAGCCTTCATTATTTTTCTGTTCTATTCTTTGGAGATACAGAGAGAAAATTGATGTTTTCCTAGATTCACTGTTGAAGATTTTTTTCAAATAAATAAATACAGTTTAAGTTTTAAACATTATGGACTAAATGGCACCACAATCACGAACTGACCCTAATTGAGCACCCTAATAATTAGTTACCTCATTGTTTTCAATCACAGTCTTAGAAGTCCCCTTCTGACCAACTTCCATCTTTATCTCAATGAAATATTTTTTCAAATATTACTTTAATCAACAGCAAAATTATATATAATGGGCTGTCTCTGGATGTATAATTTAAGATGACCTCCTGGTTATGCAATGCTTCCCTTTTATAGCTCTTTTAAAGTGGAAGAGTATATTTTAAGCACACACATGTGTTTTATAGGACCTCAACCAGCAATTATAAAGAACTTTATTAACCCAAAAGGCCAGTAAAAGCATAAGGAGCCACAGCACTTTCACATGGACGTCACCCCAATGGAAGGAAAATGCTAGTTGTTTTATATTCTTTCCTCATCCTGAGCCGCTGTATTCAGTTCCTCATCTGATCATGATCACTACAGCTGACATGACAGAATAAACAGCGAGACATTCCAAAGAGACATGCTGACTAAAACAACTTAATTAATACATAAATACAGAGCGAGACTACGACACCATGTCATTAGGAAAAGCTATAAAAGAGCGAGGCAGATGAATGGTTTGGCAGATTATAACCCCTCTACACTGGAAATCCGACAGAGGGGTGTGGAGGAAAAACAGGAGCCTTTGGAATGTTCCATATGTCAAAAATGAAAGCTGCCGTGGAGAAAGTTGCTGATTTGTCAGAACTGTGCAAAACATGCACTCTTAACTGCTTCCATGTGACTTTTTGGCAACAGCAGCATCTCACAAGGCACAACCAAACCTCTTGCTTTAGCCTCCTGTTTATTGCTCATGACTCAAGAGGTCTGCAGCAGTGTCAAAGTCTGAGTGGCCTGCTAAAAAATGCTATTAGTACTCAAAAACTAGCATTAAAACTAGCATGGCTCTACTATTCAAGAATGCAAGAATGAGACAAATCCATTTTTAGCTACAAAAATGACATAATGCCAATAATTCAATTTGTATGTTCCTCTGTGTGTTGTGTTGTCCTTACTACTTTGAGTCAATATGAACACTGTTTTGCACATCCTCGTTTTGCCAAATCACAACTAGCCTTTCACTTGATGTATCGATTAGCATGAAATACTGGCTTTCTATAATATTAGCTAGCCTAGTCATCTACCTATTCACACTCTGCACCAATATAAGCCAGTCAACCTGGCTAATGTTAACATTATCTCTCCAGATAAACAATAAATAGCTATCCATATTCGCCAGAAAGCTGTCTAGCATTAGGCTAACAACCCTATTGGATAATTAAGATGCTGGAGTCAAGTTTAAACTTTAGCTCTGCCTGTTGATTCAGAGACACCAGTCTAAACTGTTATGTGTGCAGTGGACTGTTGTACCCTATGCTATATGACCAAGTTGAAACCATAAAGCCTGTGCCTTAGAGAGCCGCGAGTGATTCTGGATTCAGTATGAAAATAGTGAACGTGTCCTCCAGAGGCCATTGAGGAACCCGAGCCCTCGGACACTTCTGTTGTAAGCTATTTTTATATACAGCTGATCCAAGCCAAGAATGGAACATGGCGGAGTGCTGACAGAGGCATTCAGATTGAGCTCGCTAACACAGCACATCATATAACCTTCAAACTCCAACATCTACAAAGGTCATATTTTACTGCTACTGCTATGTAACCTCTAGATGAGAAGCTGGACCTTTCTTATCCAAATTGTCAAAATGTTGTGACTCACTGTGTGTCCTTCACCTTACTGTTCTACTGACTAAATTGGAAATGGATCTAGAAGATTTACTATTTACTATTTACAAACTATTCCCTTCACCCTTTATCACACGTCTCCTATTACTGTATCTTACTTTTTTACCACGCCATGTGGTACACACTCGCCAGTCACTATAACAGGAACACCTATCCACCTGCTGACACATGCAGTTATTCGATCAGTCAATCGCATCACATTGAATTAAAAACAGCTCTGTATTTCAACTGAATAGCTTTATTTAATTATAACATCCGACCAATGATTACATATTCAGAGTTTCTCAGAAGAGATGCATTTTTCTAATAATATTTTGATAACACATTAAGATTCCTTTAACTATCATTTTCTGCATTAGTTATCATTAAGAAATGATAAATGATAAGAATTAGAGTATAGACCATCAGTTATATTAACAAAAGCATCAAATTAAGTGAATGCATGTATTAATTGATTGTTTAGATGTTAACAAAATACACCTGTATTGTGTATAAATAATTCCACTAATTACATTACAGCGTGTAATGTTGGTAACTAACTGAACTCTGATTTCCGGGTGTAAATATTGGAACTTGTTATTAAATTTTAGAATTTTGCATGTTAACATCAGCAAGTTTATTAAGATGTTGGTCTTTGTGGGATTCATTTTACTCACTGATGGGATGTAAATGGTTAATGCATGTGTTAATTTGTTTTAAAAAAAAAATTAATATAACTATAATCCCACCTCCACCCTGTGTGCACAGAGTTTGCAAGTTCTCCCCGTGTTTCAGGGGTTTCCTCTGGGTACTCCGGTTTCCTCCCCCAGTCCAAAGACATGAATTGTACAGTGAGGGAAAAAAGTATTTGATCCCCTGCTGATTTTGTACGTTTGCCCACTGACAAAGAAATGATCATTCTATAATTTTAATGGTAGATTTATTTGAACCGTGAGAGACAGAATACCAACAAAAAAAATCCAGAAAAACGCATGTCAAAAATGTTATAAATTGATTTCAATTTTAATGAGGGAAATATGTATTTGACACCTCTGCAAAACATGACTTAGTACTTGGTGGCAAAACCCTTGTTGGCAATTACAGAGGTCAGACGTTTCTTGTAGTTGGCCACCAGGTTTGCACACATCTCAGGAGGGATTTTGTCCCACTCCTCTTTTCAGATCTTCTCCAAGTCATTAAGGTTTCGAGGCTTACGTTTGGCAACTCGAACCTTCAGCTCCCTCCACAGATTTTCTATGGGATTAAGGTCTGGAGACTGGCTAGGCCACTCCAGAACCTTAATGTGCTTCTTCTTGAGCCACTCCTTTGTTGCCTTGGCCGTGTGTTTTGGGTCATTGTCATGCTGGAATACTCATCCACGACCCATTTTCAATGCCCCGGCTGAGGGAAGGAGGTTCTCACCCAAGATTTGACGGTACATGGCCCCGTCCATCGTCCCTTTGATGCGGTGAAGTTGTCCTGTCCCCTTAGCAGAAAAACACCTCCAAAGCATAATGTTTCCACCTCCATGTTTGATGGTGGGGATGGTGTTCTTGGGGTCATAGGCAGCATTCCTCCTCCTCCAAACACGGCGAGTTGAGTTGATGCCAAAGAGCTCCATTTTGGTCTCATCTGACCACAACACTTTCACCCAGTTGTCCTCTGAATCATTCAGATGTTCATTGGCAAACTTCAGATGGGCATGTATATGTGCTTTCTTGAGCAGGGGGACCTTGCGGGTGCTGCAGGATTTCAGTCCTTCACGTCGTAGTGTGTTACCAATTGTTTTCTTGGTGACTATGGTCCCAGCTGCCTTGAGATCATTGACAAGATCCTCCCGTGTAGTTCTGGGCTGATTCCTCACTGTTCTCATGATCATTGCAACTCCACGAGGTGAGATCTTGCATGGAGCCCCAGGCCGAGGGAGATTGACAGTTCTTTTGTGTTTCTTCCATTTGCGAATAATCGCACCAACTGTTGTCACCTTCTCACCAAGCTGCTTGGCAATGGTCTTGTAGCCCATTCCAGACTTGTGTAGGTCTACAATCTTGTCCCTGACATCCTTGGAAAGCTCTTTGGTCTTGGCCATGGTGGAGAGTTTGGAATCTGATTGATTGATTGCTTCTGTGGACAGGTGTCTTTTATACAGGTAACAAGCTGAGATTAGGAGCACTCCCTTTAAGAGTGTGCTCCTAATCTCAGCTTGTTACCTGTATAAAAGACACCTGGGAGCCATAAATCTTTCTGATTGAGAGGGGGTCAAATACTTATTTCCCTCATTAAAATGCAAATCAATTTATAACATTTTTGACATGCATTTTTCTGGATTTTCTTGTTGTTATTCTGTCTCTCACTGTTCAAATAAATCTACCATTAAAATTATAGACTGATCATTTCTTTGTCAGTGGGCAAACGTACAAAATCAGCAGGGGATCAAATAGTTTTTTCCCCTCACTGTAGGTAATTTTAAAGCTACTGACATGTTTCTTCTGAAACTTCTGTAATTAACATTAAAACAGAATGGGAAACTCACTTAATTATGCCATATATCAATGTGAAATATTTCCACCCAAGTTATAGAAAATGCTTGAATATGACCACATATAAGCAGGGCAAGTATACGTCTCAGCAGCAAAGATTCTAACCATCCATGTTAGTCAGGTGGAAAACAGTTGAGATACTTGAGAAAATACCTTCTCAATCAGGCATGAAGAGCAGAGACAGGATTTTGACAGTCTCTGGAAAGTTCAGATATGAGATAAGAAAGTTGAAAAAGAATTGTGCAGAATGTGTGCAGGCTACTGGGTGAACTCTCAAGACCTTGAAAAGAAGCTCAGAGGCAATTAATTGAGCCTACACAGATTGACTTACACTTGAGACCACTCCAGGCATTGCTTACATTGTTTTGGCTTACACTCTTTTTGTGTTTCAGTGTGTTATGGAACAAAAGGGTGTACAGGAAAGGGAGAAAAGGGAGCAGGTTGTTTTAAATGCCATACATGCTGCCTCAACTCCTCCATGAAGTATCGAGCAGCAGGCCAGCCAGCAAAAAAAAATTATTTATTTTTTATCCCAAACGCAACAGATGGTGCTTGCACAGATAAGAATATGAGCCAGGAATAGTGGATTAAAGAGAAGCTTTGTCAGGCCAGCAAGCACAATGCTGAATTTCAAAATAATATAAGTTTCAAGCTCTTATAGAAAGGAAAAAACAGCAGCACAATCCCTCGTTCTCTTTGAAAGTAGCAGTGTGTTTATCACAAAGCACTTTTCCTAAAAGGGCTAAGGCTGCCAGCTTTATTATAAATTTAATTAACTTAAAGGTGGGCTATGACAAAAAAGTAAAACAGTTAAAAAGAACATGCCAAAGGCTGAGCTTTTTATATTGAAGTATATGGTTTTTCAAGTTTTTCAAAAGGTTTTTCAATCACAGGTTGACAGGGTTCAATGGACAGTGAGAACAGCCTGGGGCATGTTTGTACGGCGGAGTAGAAGACCACCTGCACGTTCCCATAACACCTGGACCAACACACATCTCAAAGGAACATGAGCTGCTTTCTACAACTTGATCTCAAAAAAAAAATAATAAAAAAGTGACTGATTTTGTTGTACTTCATCTGAATAAAGCTGATTGCTCAGAGCCAACCCTGCCTCTGAACCTAAACAAAGATATGAATACATAACTTTTAACTAGAGTTTGCTTGTAGGAAAATATCTTGTGAATTAAAGTTTTCCTTTCATATAGATGATAGATCTGATATATCTACTTCGAGCATACACAGTTAAGGGTGTAAACTTACTGATTCAAATTGGTACACTGATTTCAATATTTATGATACAGATGTAAAAGATTCTAAATCCCACTAAGCCCCAGTAAGAAGATATCACTCTGGGCCTGTCAGTACCAGTATGTTGGTGTGGCCACTTTCAAGGATGCATTATTTTCCAAACATAGTCATCAAAATACACACAATGGGCCCATTGTAATGCAAAAACAAACAAACAAACAAACAAGCAAAAAAATCAAAAGCATGAGTTATTATTTTCATGTAAATATACGCTGATATAAGAAATATTCTATGATCTATTTTTCTTTTTTCTGAAATTCGCAATAGATTAGTAGATATAAAGAGTACATGTGTTCATTTAAATTTTATTATATAAATTAAATTATATAAAATAATATAACAGAAACATGATCAAGTCTCATCATAGCATATAAGCAACATATAAACGCTTCAGAATTGTAAAGCTTTAGAAATCTGCATGTCATATTTTTTTAAAAAATGGATATTAGAGGTATGTGCATGGCTTATTTTTTTTAAAATCCCATTCCTTGAGGAAATCTGAACAATTGTCCAAAAATTTTGGTCAATCACACCCACACCCACAGCCAATCTTGAACAATCCTGTCCTCTCCAACAGAAACCTTGCCCATTCCCCCCCTCTTCTACAGAAACCAATCCCACAGACCATTTGATAAATCCCGCAGAGACTTTCTTGACCAGTCCCACCTACTCCTGAAGAAAGTTTGATCAGTCTCGCCCACTCTGACATACACTCTTGGCCAATCCTGTCCTCTCCCACATATACTTTGACCAATCCCAAATGATCCTGCAGAATGTTTGAGCAATCCCACCCATTCCAACAGACACCAATACCACCTGATCTCACAGAAAGTTTGATCAATACCACCCACTCCTACAACACTCTTGACCAATCCCACCTGATCCCAGGGAAAGTTTGACCAATCCCACAATTCCCACAGGTACTCCTGACCAAATCCTGCCCTCTCATGGAGAAACTTTGACAAATCCCAGCCGTTCTCTCAAACTTCTACCAATCCCACAAAAGGTTTGAAAAAAAGCCCAATCTTGTCCATCAGCTAGTTATGCCTGTACGTGCTCACAATATGTTCTACTGAACTTTGTTGGTCATATTTCCAAAAAATATTAATAAATTATTAATTTATACTACAGAAACCCTGATTATAAATGAAGGCCAATTTACATAGATGTGTTGAACATGTCATTATTTATTAACACTCCCCTGTTAATAAATGTGGCTTTTATTTTCTATTTTTTTGGCTCCTGTGGGATCCCAGTCTTGATGCACATCTATACATAATAGCATCATTATATGCACAGACAAGAGGTGTAATCTTCTCTGAGTCTGATTGTGGTCATTTTTTCCATCATATGTTATAAAGGAACTAATGCCTTTTGGCATTTCTAGATTCAGTATCTATGAGCCATTGGATAAGTTGACTGGTCACACATTTTGCTGCATATTTTGTTATTGCCTGTACTAGTCATCACAATTGCATTGCTATACATGATTCATATCAGGGCCAAACAAATACAATTGCTTAAATCCTGCAACATGCAGACAGCTTTGAAGTAGAGAATTAGTGAAGTTGTTGACTATCTCTTCTCTTTCTGCTTGAAAAGACCTACGTGCTTCTTGCAATGAGGGCAGAAATTAGATGAGGAGAAGCCGAAAGGAAGAAAAAAAAGCCAGATGCATTTGCACAAAAATACCTTTCCCACATAGTGTACATTCTTCACTGTCCTGACAAAACCCACAGATTCACCTCATAAAGGTACATTTAACAGAAGCACTCACCCTTCACACTCACACACACACACACACACACACACACAAAGCCTGAAGGCAAACAGACCATATACAAAGACTGACACTAAAGCCCACTTGATCACACATATGTAGGCATTCTCATTCTTCCTGACATTGGGCTTTCTCACACAAGCGCATGCACACAGTGTGATATTCTTTGCAGAAGACTTTTATACCTGTCAGACTCAGCTGAAGGCAGCGACTTTTATTTCTATCACCATCAAGAACTGATTTGTAACCTCTTTCCCCTTTGCAGAACAGAGGATCGGTTTATCTGTGAGAGGAAGAAAGTTTTTTTTTTTCAGCCACCTTCCCTACTTTAATCTCACACCATGAGGAAACGTGCAGATGGAAACCTGTGAGAAAACTGTCAGCAAACGGCCCTCATTATGAAAAAGTCCCTTCAGCAGTAAAAGTTCAGCCTCAAAGTAGACGATGAAAGAATGAGAAATTAGAGTGATGAAATGTAAAAGGCAAGGATGAAACCCCACTGCTCCAAAATCATAAACTGGTTTCAGAACAAAAAAATATGCACAAATGAGTTGTTTGAATTTACACCACAACTGCAATTTAATACCAGTGAAAGTCCAGTGATGAAACTGAGACATTCATGTAATTGATGCAAATCCCATTAAAATGGTGTAAGAGGGCTTGATGAATGCATTTTGACAGATGTCACAAATCAAAGGAAAATCATAAATCGCACTGTTCCGCTCATTTCAGTTCAGGTTCTCTTCGTCAATTTGTAGAAGTTTATTATTTTGAGATTTAAGTTTGCTAACTTTTGCACCACAACCAAAGATGCTGCAGAAACTGTTACTGTTGCATTGCTAAAGTCTCTCAGCACTCAGCAGCTTTTACGAGATAACCATCTTCAGTTACAGAAATAAAGAATTTTGGATTTTGCTCTCCAATTTTCAGAATGCAGTATAGCTATACAACGCAGTTGAGCTGAATTATAGCAGACACTTAGCTCAGCTAGTCTCAGCAAAATGCACTGGCAGCCATTTTACATTTTCCAACCTTATCTGTTGAGCAGAGTGTACAGATGAGGAATTTAGAGAACTGGACAGACTAAAGGATTAAAGAACCTATGCATCTAGCTCTTTACATACCATCTGTCTCTTTACATACCTCTTCACATATAGCCAGAGCCATATCTCCATGCAGTTCTTGCCTGGTTTCCCACTGAAGCTAAACAGGGTTGAGCCTGGGCAGTACCTGGATGGGAGACCACCTGGGGAAAACTAAGGTTGCTGCTGGAAGTGGTATTAGTGAGGCCAGCAGGGGGTGCTCAACCTGTGGTCTGTGTGGGACCTAATTCCATAGTATAGTGACAGGGACACTATACTGTAAAAACAGCACAGTCATTAAAAATCCAAGGAGCCTTCTAGTAAAAGAGTAGGGGTATAACCCAGTGTCCTGGCAAAATTCCCTCATTCTCTATCATAGGCCCCTAATAATCTCCATCCCTGAATTGGCTATATCACACTCCTCTCCACTGGTGTGTGTTGGGCTTTCCAGGTGGATGCTACACACTAGTGGTGGTTGAGAAGACCCCCCCCCCCCCCCATAATACTATGTAAAGTTCTCTCACTGGGCAGGTGAATTTCATTGACCAACTTGTCAATGAAAGATGGTAAACCAAATTTCTCATTCTACAATTGCTTATAAAATTGTAGAAATGAAACTGGTGCAGGGCAGGCAGGATAGTCACAGTCCCGAGACATTGCTGCATGAAGTACAAGATTGCCACAGGACAGTCCATAGGCATTTCAAAGACTGCTGCAGGACACCCATTGGAATTCAGTAAAATTGCCATGGGATATTGCTGAGAGCGACTGAGCAACTGCTGTGCAACACCACTGGAGCTCTTGTTTAGTGCTACATGACAATAGCGTCAATACAGTACAGAATTTTTATTCAGTTCTCAACTGCATTGTTGCCTATCACGAAATTCAACCTCTTTAGAGAGAATGGCTGTTCCCATGTCACGTCATGAGGTTTTGTCTTGGGTTCTCCATGTGCTCTTGTTCTGTGCTGCATGCCTTTGTTTCTGTTTGGTCCGGTCTCCACCCTGTCGTGTCTTTGTTGGTCCGACCCCTACTTTATTCACCTGTCCTGTAGTTCTTGTTTAGTTTGCTTTTTCTTTATATCCTCTGTGTTCATTGTTTGTCATAGTCTTATCATGCTTTTTTCCCTCTTGTTAAATCAGATCCTTGATTTCCATGTTTCCTAGTTCTGTATTCTCCTAGCTTAGACGCTTGTCTGTTTTCCTAGTTTCTGATTATGGATAATCCTTGTTTGTGTTTTGACCCCTGCTTTGACTTGGATCACGATCCTTGGATTTACCCCCAATAAAACCTATACACAGTTTACACACTTGCATCCTGTCTCTACTCGCTGTGCATTACAATGTCTGAATCATTAGTAAGACAGAAACAGAGAAAAGAAAAATAGGCCAGAGAGGAATCCTAGCTTAGATGTTGCCAATGCTTTCTTAAGAGTTTGGTTTATGTGGAGATGTGAATGTCATGGTCATTAGTGAAAGAACGAATCAAGTCAAATAACAGCAAGCAAGCCTGGCCATGATATTAAAAAAATATATTAAATGTACTTACTATATGACTAATAAAGGAAATATATTTCATATAAAATTACACTTTCAACAAATAGCTAGTGTATGACATCATACACACAAACTCCATACATATACAGCTTATTGCGTTTCAGTATGAATAAAACAAAATTGTTGGCCTGAGAAAAGAGGTTTTGTATTAATAACTGGGTCAATGCACACATTTAAATTATCCTCAAAAGGAAACTAGCAAGCAGTGACTTCATAGGATTGAGTTTAAAATTGTGACAGTGACTCATAGCTCACGGGTCATTCTTCAAGAGTCTTCCATACAGGATCCCTTAATGAACGCATTTCAAAGGAATTCATGACACACACAAGAACTTGGATGTGTGTATGATAGAAGCATTACTGGCCTAAAAAAATTTAACACACACACATTTGGACCAGGGGGGCACGGTGGCTTAGTGGTTAGCACGTTTGCGTCACACCTGCAGGGTTGAGGGTTCGATTCCTACTGCGGCCCTGTGGGTGCGGAGTTTGCATGGGCTCCCCATGCTTCGGGGGTTTCCTCCAGGTACTCCAGTTTCCTCCCCCAGGCCAAACACATGCATTGCAAACTGATTGGCATGTCCAAAAGTGTCTGTAGTGTATGAATCTGTAAGTGATGGATTGGCAGCCCATAGATGGTGTCCCCTGCCCTGTGCCCCAAGTCCCCTGGGATAGGCTCCAGGCTCTCCACAAGCCAGTAAGGATAAGTGGTACAGAAAATGGATGGATGGACAATTGGGCCAACAATCTTCCTCCGGGGACTCCAGTTTCCTCCCCCAGTCCAAAGACATGTGTTGTAGGCTGACTGGTATCTCTAAATTGTCCATAGTGTGTGAGAGGGTGTGAGAGTGTGTGGGATGGCCTTCCAATGGTCTGGCACCCCATCCAGGTTGTCCCCCGTCTTATGCCCCGAGTCCCGTAGGACACCCTTGACTCTATGTAGGATAAGTGGTACATAAAATAGATAGATGGATGGATAAATGTATCTGTACTTTCTAAGTGAAATTATTCAATACAATATAATTTGAAGCAGTGATATTATGATTACAAATTCAATGCAATGCCATGTCTCCATTATTCAGACTGACAAAGAGGTCAGGCATCCTTCACTAGGACTGAGACAAAATTAGCCACACCTCCTCCACAGGACAGGCATAGAGATGCATAAAATGTGTCTAAATAAAAGTACACTGTTAAATCGGTGCTGCTGTATATTGTGACCGGTCCACCGTTTTGAATATCATCAAAACAATCATCAATCACCAAAAACTCGTCATAATTAGAGATAATAATTCCACCCTTCTCTTAGCATGGCTTTGTTATTGCAAACATTTCTCCAACACCAGCACACTTATCATGGTTAGTGATGCCTGATACTTTGTTGAGCCTTACAAGCAACGAAGGCAGTGTATGATAAAAAGCTGGATAAAATCATGCTCATTCAGTGGTGAAGGTCGCTTTCCCCCTGAGGTGCAACTCCGTACCAACGTACAAGGTTATGCTAATCATCTGCCCTAAAGTCAGCAGGATAAAGGACTGGTAAGGATCCTCTGGTAAGAAAGGATCCTCACTCACTAGGGAAACCATTGTCTGAAGGAATGATTTTAAACTCCTGTCTTCCTCTTGCTCCCATCTCACATTTAAGAATGCAAAGAATGTTCACTTTGAAAGTAAGTGACAGCATTTGCACATACATATACACATTTTGCACGCAGGTAAAAAAATCAAGGCCAACGCAATCAGCATGCCATGACTGCCTGCAATCAAATTACAGAGTGATGTACATTCAGTAGCAGGAACAAGCAATCACAAGTGAAACTGTGTCCTTCATTTGTTTGGGCTTGCTATCACCAATGAGAATTTAGCACATGAAGTACTGATTGAGTTATAATGGAAGAACTGGAAACCAATCAAAATCAGACAAGCACAGTGCACATACAACAGGATGTATTTGTGTCTTGATGCTTTTTGCTTTGTTCAAACTCTGGGTCCTAACGCGGCTTGACACGCTAACAAATAACTCCAGCAAGCGCCTGATGAATCGCTCCTGATGCACAACACTGATAATAGGCGAACTCCACCATTACAACGAGCTCACCTCATCTCCGCACAAGACAGCAGTTAATGCAAAACCTCTCTCCAAATTGTCTCCCATTTACAAGTCTGATACAAGGCATTAAATGGTTGGTTAGATTGCTGTCCTGGTGCATGTGGAAGATGGAAATTTGGAGCTTACCCATTAATCTACCACTGACACTGACAGGCTTGCTCCTCACAAAGTGCTTCAAGCAGATATTCATGATCTATTATCCATTTTACAGTGAAGCAAGTTGAATAGAGCGTAATAAGATAAGTATTGAAGGTATCAACAAGGACATGTTTCAGGGTCAGGTTATGATGGATGATTGACTGAATGCACCAGTGAAAGAGGTGGTATGAAGGGTATAAAGAAAGGATGATACAGTCTGTTGCATAAGTATTCACCTCCTTGAACGCTTCCATATTTTGTATTGTTACAACCTGGATTGGAAATGGACTTAATTGGGATTAAATGTCATGAACCTATACATACTATCCCATAATAATGCACACAGGTGAACTCCATTCAAATTCTCTGCCTAATGCTCTCCATACCCAAGTCCATACCCATGTCACTTTGATGGATAGTCTCCTGTGGGAAGATTCGTGACTGTACAACATTCTTCTCATTTTTAATAATGTATTTAATTGTGCTTGGTGGGAAAAAGATTTTTTCTAGAACTTGCCCTGGATTTGTTTTGATGGCTCCTTGGTCTTCACAATGCTCTTTGTTTAGGTCTGTTCTCTCACAAACATACCTATACAAATCAAACTGTGGGGCCTTCCAGGAACAGATGATTTACATATATTGAGAACATGACACTTTAAATCAAATAATGATCTGACCACTGATGGCAACTGGTTACACACAAACTTATTTAGAGATTTTATTATTATACTCCATTATTATTGGTTATTTTGATTTAGATTCATGACAGTTATGCCCATTTCATTTCCAGTTGTAACACTATAAAATGCAGAAGTGGAATGAATGCAAGGTACAGTATTTATTTTGTTAATTTGTTCACTTTAGAATCCAAAGTTGATGCTTGTTCATGAAACAGGAATCCCACCAAAGCTATAACTTTTATAAGTTTATACCATGTTGCATAATTATTGCAAGTCCACAGGGGATGATGGCCTGCACTCTGCTTCATGCCTCCATCTCACACTGAGCAGAAGGAGCAGCAGTAGCCATCAAGCCATGAACAGCAATCCATAGTCCCAAAAGTGAGATGCTCAAGAGTCTCCAACCAGGCATGAAGGTAAGCTGTCTAACAACAGGGTGCTGCTGAGTAAGGCAGAGAGAAAAAAAAACAACTTTAGACTGATGTCTGCACTGATTGCAGCATGCTCTATCTTGCCAAGCGCATCATTCTGCTCTACACACATGTTCCTTCTCACAGTGTCTCATGCTGAATAGCCTTGAATAGCATTCTGTACATTCTGTGCCTCTTGACTCCCCCCTCTCCCGCTTAGAAAAAACTTTCCATGTTATCACATTCCAAGTCAGTCAGAGTTTCAAATAACAGGTGTTAAATGAAAGATTGTGTGTAACAACAACAACAACAACAACAACAACAACGACAACAACGACAACAACAAATTCTCAGTAAATCAACGTTATGTGGACAAAAAAAATGATGGTTTAATTTTTCATTCCTCTGAATGCTCTGACTTGTTGGCTGTTGCAGATGTTTTATTGGGATAAGGAGAAGGACTGGTAAATTGTCTGCTAAGACATGACATTATTTATTTTCAGAAACTTGTTTCAAAGCATGCTTCTATCAGCACCTAAGAAACCATCAGGAGAATCAAAGCTCTTAGCAGGCTGCTGCCTCAAACAAGCAGGTGCTCAAAGTGTAGGCGATAAACTGAGTTTGAGGCCCAACTCACATGAAATAAAAGAACAAAGAGGATTGAGAAAAGAAAGACTGGCCGAAGAGGAGAGAACAGAAACCATACAGTGCTCTAACGACCGATAATACTTTTAAAACCGGACGCCTTTTTTCACTGCAATTAAAAGCTGAGGTATTGAGCTGCTTACAGCGTTTCTGGCATGTATAATTGCCTATGCATTCCTTTTTCATGCAGTTAGTTTTTCTTCTAAGTCACACGAGAACAGGCAGCCTAGCGGATGCCCTGAATTGAGGGTCATTTCATGTGGAGCGATGATGGGCTTCCACTTTCTCCTTATTACATGCACCTTTTCTAAGCTAATCCTTGGTCACTGCGTCCATTCTCCCAATAATGATGACTGTTTGAAAAGGCCCTGTGGTGCTTAAAAGCTCTGTGAAACTGAGGACTGGCAGGAGTTTGAAGATTAATCCTTTAAAACCTACTAACTTCACTCAACTCGTTTAAGTCATTCTTTGGCAAAGCTGTCAAATTCAAATGGTTTTTCAAGACACTGAGATACACTATTGGGCAAAAACACCTGTAAATTGAGGCACTCACATTTGTGGGCGACAGCAGGGCATGAATATCTTGACAAGGGTGCTTATCTTTGATAGTCTGTAATAGCTTCTCCAAGACCTGTTCGGTTTGGGCTTAAAGTACCAAGATCCTAATGGCAATTGGCACATAAAGTTAATGCTTGTCCTTGATGATGAAGGTTACAGTAATAATTTGGTTAATAGAGCAAGTGATGTCTTTCAAATACAGACTGAATTTCTCTTCTTGCTTCTCCCGGGTATGATTTCTCACTTTGAGATTAAAAAAAACAAGAAAGTCAGGCAAAAGAAAGAGTCAAAACCTTCCTGTGCAATCAGTCTTATTTGCTACAGCAGTCATATTCAACAAAAATTTCTTAAAGTCTAGTTACATAGAATTCCTTGCTTACAAAGGTCCAGATAAGCCACTAACATGACTGAATTGTGGCAAAAGTTACTGTTTAACGTGTAGTCATTAATGTTTAGCTCATGGCTACAAATAAGACAATCTGAAGTTGTTATGTTTTATGGTAGTGCTTTATGTTCCCACTTCTGACTAATGCTTTATCCTTTGATATCCTTGCTTTCTCTAGCTTTCTAGATGAGATCAGTTAAGTAATACACAGGGAAAATAAACACATATTTATTTGTTCATTCATCCGTAAATATTGTGTTTCATCATCTACTTTTCTTAAACAAGCCATCCAATCAGACTGCTAATCAGACCTGAAAGGGTAAACAAAATGAAAAATCTATGAAAATCTGTGAAACCTCTCCTTTTCTGAACTAATGTCTCGCTTTAGCTAGTCTCTGGTCCGATGAGCCGCCTTCAGTTAAATAATTTACATACATGCATGTGATTTGAATAAGCTGCAACAGAGGTTCTGCTACAAAAGCCAATCTGGTTCATGTTTATCAAAATGGATTTACTGAATTTCAGCCACTGAAATAATTTTCTGGGTCTGCAACTCAACTCTACAGGTTTGAAATGTACGCAGTTAGTATTACGGTCTGTGCAGCTTTTAGTAAAACTACTAATGTGGAATTGACTCAATTTGCAAAGTTCAGTCTGTGTCCAACATTTTCAGCTCATAGTTGTAGCCTAGGGCTGAACCGTATCTCAGGGAGAGCCACTTCATTCATCGACTCCACACATAGACAAGAAGGATAGAAGGGACAAGAGGACTGATCATTCGACACTTTTCAATCCCCAATCAGGTCTTTTTCAGGTCTCAATCAGCTCCACATTAGGGTGCCTTAATTGTCAATCATGTTCACATAAAAGCTGCTCAAAAGCTAAAATGGACCATTTTCACCCAGGTACATCTGTTCATGTTCCTATTATATGAGCTTCCTGAATACACAGTGCCCGGTTTCTTTTCTACTTTCTGTCTGTGAAAATGTGATTAGAAGGGGAAAAAACTGTGAAGTCTCTCACAGAGACCTGTATCGATCATTCCTGCCTGTTAGATTTAAATTTTCCTTTTTCCTTAGTGACCTAAACGGTTATTTTATAAAGAGTTTGGCTACTGGACTGAAAGGTTTCACCAAAGAATTACATTCAGGAGACGTAATGCACTTCATTCCCATCCACCATCTTTAATTTAGCCAAGAATGTGGCATTTCTCAAATGGAACACTTCATTTCAGCCACAGGAAGGAGTCCCTGCAATGTCACATGTCCCTGAGGGGGCAAGTGGGTGGATTTATGCGCTGTAAAATCAAGAGAAAATTCACTTAAACTTGTTTGGTATTCAGTTGAAGAACACTGATTCAGAATGGCAGTCAAGTGACTGAACAGTTAAACACTGACATGAATGCCAAATCTGAAATGAAAGGCAGGAACTGAAGTGGATTAGAAGATATCACAAGAAACTGTGTACAGATCTGAAGCAGTAAGTAAAAGAAAAATCATAAAAATAAAAGGGTTTTTGCTCCCTTAATCTTAATCATTTTGTTCTGAGCCAGTGAAGTCTCTTGCTTAAAAGCGAACACTTGTCCATTTCATAATGCTAGGTATAACAAAGGTATCCTTATTCATGCATGCATTCATCCTCATTCATACAGACTGAAGTTGAAGTTTTTGCAATTCGACCCAACAACCTAGGAGGCAATCACACACCAGGGCAATAAATCACCTTGTTGATTAAGACATTTTACAATTTTATTTGTGCCAAACACATTACTTACACAATTTTTTGACATTTCCCATCAAATATGGGTCTCTCTATTCAAGTAGATAAGAGCCTGGTATTGTATGACTGAAAATAACTACGTGTAAGATGGACTTTACTAGAATAACTGTATCTAAAGATTAACAAAACGGGCGGTACATCATGAAAACCTATATCCATAAATAACAAAAAAATAATAATTTACTCCACCCTATAAGCTGCAACACCCTGATTTCCGTCTGCTTGTGAAAATTCAACCTATAAGCCGATTCTCTGTGTAAGCCGTACAGCTGTGCCAGACATTTTTAATTGTGTACTGCCTCTAAAATGGGATTTCAGCCCCTTGTTGGTGCAGTTTAATTTTTCTGTTGTTTAGCATTGCCATACTTCAGCACTGCGTTATTACCCAAGTTCAAACCTTCACTACAGTCCTTATCAGGGTCACATTTCTTTCATCTCGCCAATTTTGCCCACATCTTCCTGCCAGCAGGACTTCCACATCATTCAACGTGGTGATAACACATTGCAGTGCAGATGATCATGGAGGAATCTAATCTTAGCTTGTTGACAATTCGTCTGTTGGCAAATTTGCTTCATTACTGTTATTGTTTTGCTCTTTCATAAAGACTCGCACCCACACAGCAGCAGTAGGAAATGACAGGCCTGTTTGCACTCATGAAGGCTATTTGCATAGAATATTCATTCTCTGATGCCAACCATCCTCGACAGGGCCATTTGTGTCCCTTTCACATTGAAGCACGAGCTGCAACACAAAAGCTTAATTACTTATTTGTGCAGCCGCCAGACCTGTTATTAACTACACTAAGACAGAGCACACTTTTTAACTGAGTGGAATAAAAACCAGTGTGAAAAAGCCACTGAAGGACGAGTAATGTTTTTGAGGGCTGTCCCTCGGCCGTTGTTGTATTGTTTTTTTTCTGACAGGAATGGATTCAGACATTTAAAAAACGTGCAAGGAAAAGGAAAGCCGGAAATCTTTTCATTTCTGCCAAACTGCATGAAGCAGAGCTGCACAGTCAGAACTCGAGCAGCGGATCTGACGTGACCCTGACTGGGATAAAACAGTTACTGAAGTGAATGATCAGTCAAGTGGAGCACAGAAGACATTGAATACACATACACATACTGTATGTGCACTATTAACCACAAGCAATGAGGTCCATTTGTGTGTTATTTGTAAAGTTATGACTTTACAAATAACCCTAACCAAGCTTATATCGTATGCTGCATGTGTGTTCACAAAATCATAATTCTAACCATTTCACATGGAAGTTTTCATAATTATAGCATGATTGGTACTGTACATTTTTACCATGTACCATTTAACATTATGTCCAAGAAACTTGTATTTAAACAGAAACATATAGAGAATGCATGATTGTTTCTGTTGATTAAAAATGCAAAAATGTTCCGATCTTCTAGATGGAAAACAGTTAAGGAGCTATGTCCTAACAGGAAACAGGAAGGTATCATATCCTAGGAAAACTGCACCCTAGGAAATAGTCCCACGCTTCCTGGAGAATGTACCACCTGTCGTGATCATTGTTTCTTTATGAAGCCGCTTAGAAAATGTGCCAGATACACACCAGTTAGATGCCATCTGTTACTCTGCTCATCACCCAAGCTCATTTTCTTGTTTGCACCTGCGGAGAACACTGTTGCCGAGCTCATGGGTGGCACAATATTGAAAAAAAAAAGGAATGCGGGTATATTTTGTAATGGTTATTTATATATCTTTCGAAATGATATCATACAGTGCTGCTGATGGTCTGCCAGGCCTGGAAAAGGCTGATTCAGGAATGTGAGCCACATGGAAAATGGAAAACCACTATGATTCTTGGCAGCATCAAACTGTTATATCACTAGTCCCACAGTCACGATATATACACATATATACACACACACACACACACACACACATATATATACATACATACATACATATATATGTTTCGCATTAGGTATATGCATGTCATTTAGGTCTCTGACACAAAACCTTGAGCCTTTGAGGGGCCAATGTTACATGTTATTGTGGCATTAACTAAAGTGGGTAGTGTATGGAACCATGGATACCTACACCATACTGCTGCCTTATCAACCCACAGATATCTGAGAAAATCAGTGAAGCACTTGAAAAAATATAGAACCAAAAAAGTTTCTTCAAAAATATTGAAGACAGGTGCAAACAAAAATAATAACTGGGGGACCAGGTGGGATTGGTTAAACTGTCTGTAGGTGTGACCATGTGAAGCACCACTGCAAAACAAAACATGACCACTTCTATTAGTCTTCTTTATTGTCATAAAGTAATCACTAATGCTCAAGCATTAAAAGGCCATTCAGTCATGTTAGTTGCTTTTCCAGACCTTAAGAATCGATTTTATGTAAATGTTCTTTAACAAATTTTAGTTGAATACTTCTAGTGTAGATGCTTTATGTTCCTGCCCCTGCCAATTTCTCAGGACATTGTTGAAATGGCTCTTTATCCTTGTGTGCCACTTATCTGAACAGTGCTATACTATCTGACCACAATTCTTGCCAATGGCTTTACAAAGAGACACGTCGTTTGCAAATTCACCTCTTCCACACGTTCTGCTACTCGCCTCTGGGTCCGCTTCAATGCAGAAAATAGAGGATGCCAATGATTTGACCCAAATAACACCCTAATATCCCTTTTTATTTGGCCTTTTAAAGGTTCAATTGCTCACTCTGATTTATGTGCACACTCCAGCTCCCTGGGATGTAACGCACACAATGGCAGTGGTCATTATGGCCTACAGTCAAAATAAGTGAGAAGGATTTAACCCTTCACATTTTCACACTGGGGTGGTGCAACACACATCAACAACCCATTTACTGTTATAAATTTAATTACTGGAGCATTTTTGAGAGTGCAGAAATCGTAACATGTGCTACAAGAAGCTGCATGTTCCTCCCTCCTTGTGGGAAAAAGGCTCATTTATTCAAAAACACCAGCAATAATGTTGATGCAAGGTGCTGGCTCAAAGCAGGTGCCAAACTCCATTATGGATTCCAACACACAGCCCACTGCTTCAGGGCCAATTAAAGCACGACCTCTGTGAACTTTTTGGAATCCAGGTAATGAAGAGCATGTAGCGGGTGAAGCTAAAGCAAAACTTGTAGCATGGTGTATACTTTTGCATTTACATACCTTCGCACCAATTAAAGACTGTATATAGCAAAAAAAAAAAAATCTATTTGTCAGGTAAGCCATTCAAATGCAAAAAAGACACACACAAAAAAAAATCTGGCTCTCAATTGCTGTCATTTTTTCCCCCGCCATCTCATTCCTCCAGCAAGTTTGCACAAGTATGGTGGCTTCTTAGACTATGCAGAGTAAAGCTTGCAAAACAAATTATGTAATGATTCATCCCCTGGAGAGGAATATCATAAGACGGGCCCAAACTCACCTCCTTCTACCAGGGAACAAATATGCATGCAACAGTTCACAGTGACAGTAGCAAGAGATAAAGTAAGGATGGTATGTTCGTATGTTACCATCAGGCAATCGAACAAGAACTGCTTCAAAGTGAGGCTTGGGGAGAAGGACATTGGCACATAGGAAATAAGGAAATAACCTTTTACGTTGACTAAATGGAACCAGAATGAGTGTAAAATAGGAACAGAGGGCTGTATTTACAACAGCGGGGTACTTCGATTTTTACATAAAAGCCCTGACAATGGGATGCAAGTCAATGACACTTTGGCAGACACACAAAGAGGCTCTGGAAATAAATGCTATAAGAGTTTAGGACTTCTCTAGCATCTTCTGCATGACAAAGAGTGATAGAAAAAAGGCTTCAGAGCATCTGAATCCTGTAACTGTGAGGTCAAAAGTCAGGTTTGGATCAGCAATTCAGATTATGCCCATGTGTTGATCAATCATAGTAAAATAACTGTAAATATAGCAACAAAGTGCATTTCAGGATAATGTGGTGAAAGCAGCAGACATTTGACTCAGCAAAGATATATGGGTTTGGTTTCATTTGTTATTTTTTGTATTTGAAATTCTGTGAGGGGGAGCAGGTTCAAAACCTGATTCACCCTAAAAGAAATCAATATCTATGTGTTGATGCATTACTGAAGAGAAAGAGAATTGATTTTATATCTCTGAACCACATTAATGCATTATCATTTGAAGACATCTCTCTTTAGGATCTCTGTCATCACCTGCTGAGTTTCGAGCGTATCTATTTTCTGCACATAGGTGAATATCGATCCTGACAGTATCATGGTCATTGCCATGGCAATGGGTTAGACTTTTACAGCAATCGATTTGTCTGTTTTAGAGAGTCATTTGCATCTCCGCTGGTCTTCTCATGTTGTTCTTCTGATCCTTTGCTATAGAATCCAGCGTTATTATTTTTAGAAGAGCTTAATGTGTGGAGATAATCCATCCAGCTATCCATCCAGTTTCTGTACCGCTTATCCGACACAGGGTCGCGGGGGAGCCTCGAGCCTATCCCAGGGAACTTGAGGAACAAGGCAGAGGATAGTACAGAAATAATTTGTTTGTGAAAAGTATGGAACAAAATTATAAAGCGATATCGATCCACCCATCCATCCATCCATTTTCTATACCACTTATCCTACATAGAGTCACAGGGAACTCGGGGCACGAGGCAGGGGACACCCCGGACAGGGGGCCAGCCCATCGCAGGGCACAATCGTACACACATTCACACACTACACACAATTTGGAAATCAGCGTACAACGCATGTTTTTGGATTAGGGGAGGAAACTGGAGTACCCAGAGGAAACCCCCGAAGCACAGGGAGAAAATTCCGTGCACACGGAGGGAAGACAGGAATTAAATCCCCAACCCTGGAGGTGCGAGACAAATGTGCTAACCACTTTGTTTCCATTTTCATTTTGTTTTCTGGAGTTTTGACATGTTCCCCTCTTGGGAAGGTGCAAAACATGACTCTGACCCTTAGCCACACCCACTTAAAGGCAAGGCTAGTACAATTATAAATCAAGCAAAATATTCATTCATTCATTCATTCATTCATCAGTATTCACTGTGAGGTAGCAATGGTACCTATTCTGCCACCCTGCTGCTCAGTAAAACATTCAAACAAATAAATGCAGATTAAGAATATAAAAAAACATGCTTCAATAAAAGAATATAAAGTGCAGTGGGATGCTTACTTTAGGGAAAAGGGCACAGTAGAACAAGTGTGTTTTCAGAGTTTGTGGACACCTGATGATCACACTGATATGTGCTTGTTGAACATACCATTCCAGATTTAGTCTGCCGTTTGCTGTTATAATAACCTCCACTCTTCTGCAAAGGCTTTCCACTAGATTTTGGACCTTGCTTTGTGCACAGGGGCACTGGTATACTGGAACATGTTTGGGCTCTTTAGTTCTGGTGAACTAAAGAGCCCAAATGAGTTTGGGGAAGACCCACATACTGTATGGGTGTGATGGTCAGGTGTCCACACACCTGGGCCCTATAGTGTATGTTTAATATATAAAGTTGTATTCCATAATTTCTCTGTTAAGTTTTTGTGTAGTGTCTGGGTAAACCTGTCGGATTTTGCTAGCACAGAATTCTGCCAAACGGCTAATGATAGAAAACACTCGGTATGCCTATATATATATATATATATATATATATATATATATATATATATATATATATATATATATATATATATATATATATATATATATATATATATATATATATATACACACACACACACACACACACACACACACACACACACATACATAAATATATGTATATATGTATATATGTATATATGTGTGTGTGTATATATATATATATATATATATATATAATGTATGTGTGTGTGTGTGTGTGTGTGTGTGTGTATGTGTGTATATATATATATATATATATATATATACACACATACACACACACACACACACACACACACACACACATACATTATATATATATATATATATATATATATATATATATATATATATATATATATATATATATACACACACATATATACATATATACATATATACATATATTTGTTATATATATATTATAATATATAATATATTTTTATATATATATTATAATATATATTTTTTATTTTATATGTATATATATATGTATATATATACATATATATATATATATATATATATATATACACATACATATACATATATATATATATATATATATATATACATACATATATATATATATATATATATATATATATATATACATATAAAATAAAAAAATTATTTAAAAAAACTTGCTAGCTAATGTGAATGTAACTCAACATACAGTTGATATCAGACTTTGACCACGTTGCTAGATAGCTATGTGACTGACATGAACGTAATAAATTTAGTTTGTAATCAGATACAAGCTGTCAAAATGTCTGTGATACTCCTGAGCTACAAACGAAATGGAAAATTCAAATGTAATTTTCTCTTCGCTTCTGTGTGTAACCAGACTTTTTACAACTTCTGGTTGAGATACTGTATTTGCGAAAGAGAAACATATTTCAGTTCAATTTAGTAGAAAATGTCAAATAAAGCATATTTGTGTTAGCTAGGTTTTGCTTCTGAGCAAACTGTTATACAATGTTGGGTATATTTTATTTTGTTACTAAATATTTGCTACTGACTGCTACAATTTATCGCCCAAAAACATGAAGACATTTGAATGTCAGTGTAATATAGTCTGCACTGCATTTTTGAGAACTGTCAGCTTTATCTCGAAACAAAGTCTAACACACACCCTGTTCCTCCCTTCCTGCTGTGCATCTTTTCAGTACACCCAGCTGTTCCTCCCATCCTTTTGCTTGAATTTCATCCTCCTCCACCCATCTCTCATTTCCTCTGTCAGTCTCTGAAAATGTATCTCTAGCAGCGCCACCCTCGGCTTCTCTCATGAGATCAGTCGGACGCCAACATTCACCTAGGCTTCCTTGCAAGAGTTTATCACACTGATGTGCCATGTACACTCACTCACTCTGTCTCTTTCCCACACACACACACACACACACACACACACTCCTTTCAGCATGGCTGCGATTTAGCCAACATCACCCCATACAACAAGGCACGTTTGAGAGAGAGTGAGAGAGAGAAAGTGAGAGAGAGAGAGAGAGAGAGAGAGAGAGAGAGAGAGACACACCACTAAACAATACACAACTCCCATGAGGCCACAAACAAACAAAATAAACCCTCGAAACGACCACATGCTCTTTTCACAATTCGCCTGTCAACACCTGCTGTAAGGAGCAGAAAGGCACATGGGGAGGATGTCATTGATATGAAATAACACTACTAGGTGCTTCAGGAAGAATTAATTAAAGTACTGTATTTCCCATGCTGTAGGTTACACCGGGCTTACATAAGGCTTACATGTTACTCAGAATTCTGGAACATGTGTTTTCCGAATTATGAAATTTGATTAGAAAAACCAACATGCATATTCAGATGGATGCCTTGGTTGCATCTATCCATCCATTTTCCTTAGCATTTATCCTACACAGATTCGTGGGGAGCCTGGAGCCTATCTCAGGGCATGCCAAGCACAGGGTGTGGGGGGGCATCACAGGGCAAAATCACACACACATTCACACACTATGGGGAAATTTTGAAATGCCAATAGCCTACAACGCATGTATTTTGAACTGGAGGAAGAAAACTGGAGCACCCAGAGGAAACCTGATGTGGAAATACAGCCTGGATGCGATGCCAGACTATTGCAGAGCACCATTTGCACATTTATTGACACCTATGAGCAATTCAACATAACTAACTCACCAACCAACATGTTTTTGGGAGGTGGGAGGAAACTAGAAAACATGGAGAAAACCATAACGATGTGGGATGAAAATACAAAACTCCGGAGCTCAGGATTGAAATCAGGGACCCTGGAGCCTGGAAGAATCAATGCTTTCCATTGGGCTACCATGCCTTCCTGAGCAAAAATCCCTTTAGCAAGAGTGCCAAGTTAGCTCAGATAATCCAAAACAAATCACATGATATCATACAATGAGATTATCCATCTGAAACAATATACTACCGATTACATTTAATAATAATAATAATAATAATAATAATAATAATAATAATAATAATAATTTCTTCAGAATTTTACTCAGTGTTGCTTACAAAATACTTAAGTCTCGGCACGTACTAGAGATAAAAATAGTAATAAAAATAATAAGTCTGGAAACTATAACAGGCAGTGTAATATATTTGAAAACACACCCTACCTTCTCTGAAGCCATTCAAATGATAGAGAAGTGATATACAACATCATGTTGTACACACAGACCTACATTGCAGTGTGTGATGGTAGTGATTACAGTGATTATAACCACTCCTTATAAGTGGAGGAGAGAAAAGACAGTGTTTGATGAAATAGCAGTATCACACCGTGTTCAGAGTTAGACTGCTGCGAAGCTGAAAAAATGCCACAGTGTCAGATGCCTTATATGTGCAATCTTATGCAAATGTATGCAAATAGCAAACACAATCTGTCAATTAAATAAAGAATAATCATGTTAATATTTAAAATATTAAGATGGTAAAAAAAAAAAAAAACCCAGACAGACGTAGACTGTTAGGGTAAAAAAAAGCCAGATTTAGCTTGTCCAATAACCACAAACTGCAGGGCTGTGGCGTTTTCCGACACACTCAAACCGAGTAAAAAAGGCAAAAGGTCAGGTCAGATTCAGGACAAAATGTCACTAATGTAAATAGTGCTGAGACTGCATTTGGAAATCCACCATCTGCCATTTTCAACAAGCTACACAGTCAGATAAGCACAAATCAACACACTCTGAATGTTATTGTAAAGGCTGGAGGAATAACCCACCTATAATAACAGGACAGAACAGGGCGGCTGCTTATCTGGGTTTAAGAGCTTATGTTGCAGTCCTGCAAGCTTGCTGTAGGAGAAGACTGCCATTATGTTGGAGAGATGAATATCATTTTAAAGCCACAGGACTGGGTGGAGTTCTAGACATACACACAGACACACTGTGTACTTTCACGCATACAGAACCTTCCCTTTGTCTTGCACGTTCTGAATTTAATACAGGTTCATGACTAGGGTAGTAGATCAATAATCACCATTCTGTGCTTGTGTCTGGACATACAAGACCGATTCCTACTGTCTATAGCCGTGTCCTAAAATTTTGAGACCGCCTTCTGTATTTTGCTTATGAACAACTAACGACACCATTGTTCACTAAAATCCAAGATTTCGTAATTGTTCGCTAATGTTATTTATTATGTCTTGGATCTCCACATTTCCATGTATTAGGGATATAACGGAATACAAACACATTATTCAGCAGGGCAACTGGTTGAAACTGGAGGTGTGCTGGGATACTGTAGGACACAACAAAAAAAGTGTGTGTTCCGATGAAGCTTAACGTGAATGTGTGGTGCTGCAGATACATTAACAGCATCCTTAGTAACTGCCTGATCAGGGGTTTGGTGGTTTAAATTAAGCTACTAGGCTGTTTTACTAGTTTATTTTGGGTATAAATAAAACCAACTAGATCTGTTAGAAATACTGAGAGCAGAAACCAACAAAAACCTTCCACTATGACATTACTCTCATTCACACCGATATGTCCAGAAAGCAGGTGAGGATTGGAATATGAAGATAGGAGAGAGAACGAGTGGAATTATTGAGTACAAAGGAGAAGGAATGAAATGGCAAGAGAGAGAACAAGAGGGCAAATAAAATGAGAACACAGCAAGAGAGTGGATAAGAGAGGATAAGAAGGAGGGTGTGAGAGAGTAGCAGGCTGGCACTAATCCAGAAAGAATCCCAAGTGGACAGAGAGAGAGAGAATTCACACTAAATAAAAGAGCTCAGCGAGGGCACACAACCTCACACGCACACACCTGGTGTGCCAAATTCATTAGTGCCACTTATTTCACAAGCAGTCAACTTTAGCGATTGTCACACCTGTATGTTCCTAATTACGATTCAGAAAACTGTACGTTTCATGATCGATGCAAATCACACTGTAATTACCGCAAGCAGACAAATTCAAGCACAAATATGATTCTGGTCACATTACAGACCCATCATGTGCTAGCCATAATAATGCACACACCTATGCAACTGTCTGATAATTCTGTTGCACGAGCATCTATTTTGAATACAGCATGAGCTCACTTTGAAGTAGTGCAGAGAGGCATGTGGCTCACTTTGAATGTCTGTGCAGGCAGGCATGTGGCAATATTATTTTTGAAATCCCACCAATAACCAAAGCTTTATTATGATTTACAAATTTATTACAACTGACTTTTCCCAAGCCTCACGGTATTTTCTTGGTCCATCAGCTGTTGGTTTTTCTAAAGCCAAAAAGAACTTAGAAAAATTAGCTTTGGATTTGTTTGTGGTAAAGAAATTAAATACATTTTTTATTAAAAAGACATCCACGCAAAGCTGAGTCAGTACAAATGCTGTTTAGTTAGTCCTTGGATGAGCAAAGGGCAGTCTTTATGATTACAGCAAGAGTTCATAGATATAAATTATTTTTATCCAGGTGAGATTATCCACTGAAGCAAGGGGGAGATTTGGAAATAAACTGTTTTTGGAAGTGCAAATGTTTGAGGTATCCATGTGGGACTAGCTACAGCATCATAAAGTAATCTATGTAGCTTGCATGTTCTCCCCATGCTTCAGGGTTTCCTCTGGGTACTCCAGTTTCCTCCCCAGTCCAAAGACATGTGTTGTAGGCTGATTGGCAGTTCCAAATAGTTCATAGTGTGTGAATGTGTGTGCGACTGTGCCCCGTGTTGGATTTGCACCCCACCCAGGGTGTCCCCCGCCTTATGCCCCAAGCTCCCTGGGATAGGCTCCAGGTTCTCACACAACCCTGTGTAGGATAAGTGGTATGGAAAATGGATGGATGGTAGGTATAAACTAAACCCCCCCCCCCAAGGCCATACTTATACTTATTCAATTGTTCAGTTGTTAGCATAAACCCAGTGGGACCTACTACTGACTACATGATAACCTGGGCCTGGTCTCACTGAGCAGAATTTAGCCTGATAATTCAAGGTGACCGTTTTGTCTGTCCAAAATTATGAACAGAGCTATGACATTGTATTCACCAAGAAGGATCAGCCGAATTTTGGCAATAATTGGACAACTCTCCTTATACTGCACAAAAATCCATGCTGCTTAACTAGATTGTCTCTTTCCAAACAGAATGCAGGGCATAAGGGGTGATATTTTGAAGTGTGCACTATAAATCAGGGTTCTGTATATCACAATAGCTAATTATTGGCACATGCCTAGATGTAGGTATGGGTTTGAAAAAGGGAGAAAATCTAAATATTTCCATCAGAGATTATACAATGTCAAATCTGACACTTCCACCATGTCAGGAATGGCATTTTGAGCAGACAAAGTAGCAAGACAGTCCATGTTGCAAAACTGCGTCTGCTCACTGAGTGGCACCTCACTATGATGTGACTTTAAGAAATCACTGTGATTTTAGCAATAACATGATATTGAGAAATGCCACAATGCCGGACCGGCTGAGCTAAAACCCACTGACCCACTGACTGAAAGTGAAAAGTGAAAATTTCATTCGGACACAGACGTTTGCTTCATCATCTCGTAAGTATTCCTTCCACGCAACATATTCATGCATCTGTTTCAAAGTGACCAATCTCTTGGTCAGCAAATATTTATCGAGGCTCACGAGGAATCACATTACGGATGTGTCAACTGCAATAAATATTTGGCAAGAAGGGGAAAAAAACTGAGGCAGGGAAAGAAAGAGAAAAATTAAAAAGACAAGGCCAATATGATCCTGAAGAGTGCTCTTTCACTATTAAACTACACAAGTGTGCTCAGCCATCTCTCTTTCTTCTTTGTTTATTGCCTGAATAGTTCACATACTTTTGTAATATAAATGTAGCGTAAAGACCCTAAGTAGACTGCTCTGCCTCACTTCAAGTGAATGGCCCAGTGTGATTCCTAAACTGCTGCTAGAGCTCCATTCATGGCCTGCTTTTCATAGGAGAAGCCAGATGAGAGAACACATTCAGTCGAGCTGGTATATACTGTATGCTTACTGTATAAACCTAACTGACCAAGCTGAAGTAAACTGTTCATTTATGAAAGGATGTTCAAGGTTACTAGTTAAATATGCATTGTTTATTTTTCAAGGATATAGTGAATTATACTTAGAGTACATTCTATAATTAGTCTTACAGTAAGTTTATAAAAAGCACAAAGAGATTAATGTGTAACATATAAAATACTCATAGAATCTGTAAGTATATAACACCTGAAAGACTAGAGACTAAAGCTGTCTTAAGCAAAGTGCTAGAATGGTCTAGTCTAATCTTCAGAGGTCTATGCATGCTTTTGTGGTGTTTTATATCATTGTTCTCTACACAGATAGCTTGAAAGCTGTTCAGAAACATGTTGCTGAATGACTTCTGATTGGTGTAGGAAGTGAATAACAAAACACGATTGGTCAGTTGTTTGAAAGTCCAGTTAACTTCCATCTTGAAATCGAAGAGTGAATATAAATACAAAACCTTCACACAGTGTTTGTGTTATAATCTAAACAAAATAAATACACCATCCTTTTTACTGCTAAACTGTACATGTGGATTTGAGATGTTATTTTCCAGGTGGGGCATGGTGGCTTAGTGGTTAGCACGATTGCCTTGCACCTCCAGGGCTGGGGGTTTGAATCTTGCCTCTACCCTGTGTGTGCAGTTACTGCATGCTCTCCCTGTGCCTTGGGGACTTCACCTGGGTACTCTGCCCACCACCAGTAAGGAACTAGGATACCATAGCAGCCTGATTTTGTCTCAGAACCATGCTTAAAAGTTAATGACCCTGAATTTGTAGACCTGGTTGGTGTATGGGTGTGTAGATCTGAACCATGGTCCATAGATAATATCATGCAGTGCAAGGAAAATTTTTCAATTTGATTATTGCTGCAACCAGGAGTCAAAAAGAGTATGCTTGGTGATATAAATAATGATGTGGTGCTTCTTAAGATAATGATTGCTGAATACAGCACACTGAAGATGCTGTTATTGCAAGCAATTACATAAAGCATGACAAAATAATTTATTAGTTATTTCTGTGCACCTACTCCTGCAAATTCTGCCATAAGTGTGGGCTTGAAGCTATTGATCCATGACTAGAGGTAGTCTCTTTAATGGTATCTACATCATTAAACCAAAAGGAGGGGAAAACTATTATAATAATGATGGGACATACTTGTTTTGTGTTATTTCCTTTTATTCATCATTTCTCCGCTTGGTTTTGTAAGTGACTTCAAAGTTGTTTAATAGTTTTCCGTTGGCCTTGGTTACTTCTCCACTCATGAGCAGCACAAAGTCGCCTTACTAAGATTAAGCCAAAATCTAGACTCGTTTTGTCTACAATTAATTGTTTTGCCATCATTCTGATATATAAGATTTTTTTTTTTATTTTAAAATGGCACACATATTATTCTGCAGGTACAGTTTATGTAGCAGACTCACGTTGACTCACTAGTGACTCAATGAGTTGTTAAACCAGTCCTAAAATCCGTCTTCAGTTATACTTAATTCCCTTTATCCTGGCCTGACCAGACTGCATGTTCTACAATGCTACTATTATCTAATCTGAAACCTATTCATAGTTTTTGAGGCATGTTTCCCTCCACTTGGCTCTTTCAAATTGGGAAAGCATTGAATTTTAACATTTTGCTTAGGAGAGAAAGTACTGATCCGGTGGAGGCAGTAAATGTAAAAAAAAAAAAAAAAGAGAAAAAAAGAGGCAGTAAAAAGTGTTTTTGTTTTTGACAAAAACAAGGCTTATAATGGCATCCACAAATGACACATTTAGACAAGGACTTTAATTCTACATTACTATCATTCATTCATCTTTAGTAGTGAATTTATCCTTGTCAGTGTTGCAGTGGATCCTGAGCCTATCCCTGGAACAGTGGGTGCAAGGCAGGAGAATTCAACCTGGATTGAATGCTGGTCCATCACAGGGTACCACCCACACACACACACACACGCACACACACACACACACGCGCGCGCACACACACACACACACACTTTCAACTAGGGGCAAGTTAGTATAGCCAAGCCACTTTCATGCATGTTAATGGACAGTGAAAGGGAACCAGAGAACCCAGAGGAAACCAACATGAACACAGGGACACTAACAAAACTCCACACAGACTGGAGAAGTGAAGTGACAATGCTACCACTGGACACCATGCTGCCTGCATTACCATCACTACTACTAAATTAAAGCCACAGTCTTTGAATTTGCTTTTGATTTGTTTCTTTAAGTTTTTAGAACTAAAGGAGTGCTTGGGTTGGTTTAAACCAATGGTCAACACCATCTGAGTGAGATGGTCGTTGAAGGAGTGCTACAGGGGTGTAAGATGGCCTGGGCATTTTGGGCTGTAGCCCCAAAGATTTTTTTTTTGGCCTGAATAATTCTCCACTTGGAGCAGTTTGTCACCACGTAACTGAACATCAGTAAAATTAGAGGGCAATGTCGCAATTTTGTATCTTCATTGAACGGAGGCAAGGCCAAATCAGGCAGGGTTTACAGGAAAATATGTGGAAATACTCATGTCTTATTGGCTGACAGGTCTCAATTCTGCCAAACTCTAGCTCACACAGTCAGTTATTATGAGGGGAAAATGGATATACACCGATTTATTTTTAATTTATTTTACCAGTAATGGGGTTGAAACTGAAACACTAACATCATCTGATGCTGAGCCAGATAAACAAGGTGTGTAAATGTCTATATGAGTTCCAAGTTACGTGAAAATGATGTGAGCAGAGCATAAGGACAGTTAGTGTACTTTGCATGGCACTGTAGCCAAGTTTTATATTTTATTGGCTTGGTAGTCCTGCAAATAGTGATGACACTAAAAAGCTAGGATGTAGAAACTTGTTAGTTTTGCAAAAAAAAAATAGATGCAGAGAAACTAAAAGAATATGATCAGTATTAATGATGGCAATATGATCAGTATTAATATAAAAAAAAAATCATCAAATAAGTGAAGCCCAAGAAACCAAATAACATACCAAACACACCCTAAATACAAGCAACTGCTTTCTCTTTTATTCTATTTAATCACCAATCTTCTGCTAATCTAAGCTGTAATTACCATCATTAAGCAGCAGTCTGTCTGGACCACTGCTGAAAACGACATATTCCAATACTGAGACTCAACATGCTAAGAGGTAATTATTGTTTATTATAATAGCTTCATTTTCATTTTATAAAGTCTTTAAAAATGTAACTTTCTCCATTCACTATGTACCTTGATTGGAATAAAAAGCTACTTTTAAGAACAGAAAAAAAAAACACCAGCATTTGTTCTCCTATTACACTTACATAATATAACACTGCAGTGTCTGTAACTAAAAAGTCACTCATCTATTCATACAAACCCACAATGCCCCTTGTCTCGAAGTCCTTGATGAGCTTGTCATGAACATTAGAATCTAAAAATATCAAGCTAAATTTTATTAAGGATCCTGAGAAATTTGACCTTCTGTAAACTGAGGAGCCAACAAACGTATTAAAAAGTATTATCCAACAAAGGAAGGGGAAAATACAATTAAAGAATGCTAATGATTTGCTAATGTGTGAATATTCCCCACGGATCTGCAGCGACCCTTTTGCTCGTGTTACCATTTAAGCTCACTTTAATCACACTGCCCACAGAGGCTCGCTTTAATTCGCTGCTCTTTTTGGCAGTTTAATGAAGGACGGTCCATTACTCTAATACAAATCAGCTTAAGCCTGCTGAAGTGGTCAGACAA
Organism: Ictalurus furcatus; assembly: GCF_023375685.1. Lineage (NCBI taxonomy): Eukaryota > Metazoa > Chordata > Actinopteri > Siluriformes > Ictaluridae > Ictalurus > Ictalurus furcatus. Next base: position 21,204,111 of record NC_071264.1, read on the forward strand.
ACAGGTTTAGTATCAGGCAGGCTTCTGACTTACAGAACCTTTGTGGATTTGAGGCATGTTCAATCAGAGGCTTTGACAAGAGCCATGTACTTTAGACATTTGTTTAAATGGTTTGTTGGTAGGTTTGTTTAAAATCCCAAATTCTCCAGCCCTCCTTCTGACGACAGATTGGAACCAAGAGTTACAGAAAATGCTAATAAACAGATCCATATTTATTCATCACAGATTCAACTGGGAGTCTAAAAGTTTTACGGTATTTTTGAAGCACTAAACACTTTCTCAGTTGCTGAGTTTTTACACTCTGAGCCAGATGGTGCGAATTACTCCAACAGATCAACTCATCATCTCAGTTTACCACAGCTTCTGCACAACCACCACACTTTTTTAACTGCATGTAAGAACACTTCAGTCACACAAACCTACTTTTATTTCACTACAGGCAAGAGATGTGAGCTCCACTCATAGCTGCTAAAAGGGTATGTGCACTCACTAACAAGCTCCGAATGCATGAAGTGGTGCACATTTGCAATTTAGCTTAACAGACTGATGTGAGCAGGGACAGGTGGAGTAAACAAAACACTGATCTCACACCTGTCACACATCTCTTATTATTCATGATGATGTGATCGCTGAAGTACAGTTTCCAAACAGCAATTATGGAGTTTTGCGGGTGAATTTGTTACGAATGTTACGAACAGTTAAAGTCACCCCAGTCTTGTTTTGAAGACCATATTTTTTTTTCTAAACTGAATGATAAATTGCTTGATGTGTCAGTTCCAGAAGAAAACCGTCATTAGTAAATAGATTCCATTAAGTATTTAACTTAATTCAGTTGAACAGAAGCACCTGCATATATACCCTTATCAAGTAATCTATATATATTGTGTGAAAGCAAAAAATTGAATTTCCACCTGTTTTGGGTGTGCCCATGTTCAGCATTGAATTTGTTTATGATGTCACACTACACAGTAGTGGTTAATGAAAGATTTAAAAATTTGCTCTTTTTTTTCATAAGTATATTTTTAAAAAAAGTATTTTTTTTAAACCTAAACTACTAGGTTTAAATAATTTTATTGTGGCAGTTTGTATAGTGTTTTACTATTTAAAAAAAAAAAAAAGCTTTAGTTGTGCTGTAAGTTTTATCTCTGTACCAGTATTATTGTTGACCGGTGTGAATTGTTTGCCCAGCAGGGGACTCACACCCCTCCCTTTTCCCATCACCCTGCTCACCAGCAGCTACACACAGAGTCACAATACTGTACACACAGAAACCCAACAGTGTCCTGACTAATCTTATAGCAGACTTGTGGCAATAAAATAGTTAATATCTTTATACTGGTTGAAGATAAGTCAATTTACTGCACAAGTGTACTGCAAAAAAGGGTTAAAACACACACAGAAAAGGTGTTGATTCATTTTCTAATAATTCAAATAACAGTTTTTGTATACAGTATGTGTGCTTGTTCTAATATTTTATCGTTACTATAGTAACAACTCCTTCACAGGGACTTGTATGATGGACGATCTATATAATCTAAGACTAACAGTAACCTGAAAGCACTATTTAATATAAAAAAATTATAACCATGGAGGGATATGGGAAAACTTTCTGTAAAGAGACGTTTATTTAATCATAATAGAAGGAGTCGCCAATGTCGGTGCTTTGTAACGGTCAGTTATTTTCAATTCAATTTTTTTTTTCAATTCAAAGTTTTATTTGTATAGCGCTTTTAACAATGGACATTATCCCAAAGCAGTTTTACAGAAATAAATTTTCCTCCATGAGAGAGTCTTCTGGAGAGTTTTTGTTTTGTTTTGTTTTGGTTTTTTTTTTGCATTTTCTTGCTAACATGACAGGTTGCTTTTTTTGTCTTATTAACTTCAAGAGAAAGAAAAGTGGTGAAGGAGCGACGATTTATAGTTGTTATAAAGTAGCATAAGGATATAACAAGTAATAACAGGAACAACACTAAGTGTAACTATAAATGTTTAAAAAATACATTTTGTTCATTAATAAATTAAAACATGCAATCCTTAGCAAATTGTTGTGCTATAAGGGGAACTGAACACTTCAGGATATGTTGTTGTAGGACAATAATCACCTTTGGGGTGGTAACAGTAACTTTTTGCTGAGCTGTACCACACCACTCCGTAATGAACTATTTTCCTATAACTGCACACCCCGTCATGTTTTATTCCTTACTTATTACAACAGAAGGATTGGGAATATGGAGTCATTCATGGTTCCTTGAGATTAAAGGAATGTGTTAAAACCTCTGCAATTTTCACACTTTGACCAGTCTGTGCACTCAAATAAATCCCCCTGAAAAAATTTCATCATGAAAAGCACATTTTCTATGGTTCACTGTAGAAACTTTAGATTAGGTTTCACAAGCTGGGGCTTGTGCTCGTTTTGCTATGCAGATAGAATAGCTATAAGAATAATAATCTAATCAAGTTGGAATTTCAATAGGTATTTTACCGTATTTGCACCAAAAAGAGTTTATACTTATGGTATACGGTACGGATATTACATCTGCAAATTGTTCTGCTAAATTATCCACACACAATTTTCACCCACTAGCTAGGTCTCCACAGACCTAAACAACTGTGTCATCATTAGGGTTTCCAGTTTGCCTTGCAAAAATCTGATGATAGAATGAAACTTTACTACATTCAGTGTTAAACTTTGGTGGCCAGTTTTGTCCATGATTATTTTCCCTCCTCCCAAACCCAGGTGTAAATTAACAGATTTGCAAGGTGCATGATTTTCTCTCAAAATCAGCCTACTTTAAATTTTATTTCTGACTAATTATGTAAAATCAAAGTCATTCTAAATGCTACAGGTGCATGATTGCCTCCATAATAAGAACTTCACCTTTGTTATTAAACTTGCCTTTTCTCAATAGACCCTAGCTCTTTGACGGTTGACCTTTTCCCCCATGTCATTGTGGCTTTTAAACTGCTGTTTTTGCATCATGATTTCCCCCATGTCATTGTGGCTTTTAAACTGCTGTTTTTGCATCATGATTTACATCTGACCCTCTAAGTATATGTCAGGAAGTCATCAAACAGAAAGAAGGAATTTATTGAATTGGCTTTGAGTGTCACCGATTTCTAGCTAACATAAGCTATACAGAAAGATTTCTGAGAATTTTTTTTTTCAGTTCATAGTATTCATAATCGTCACAGGAAACTTTAGACATTTGAAAGGTTCAAAGTCTGTGTTCTTATCATAATCTGACCGAATGTAGTAGACACGATACTGAGAATGCCAAGTGAAAAAGTTACTCAAGGCCTTGCGGTGACATCACCTCCTTTGCCAGTTGATTGTTTTACAAGGCTATCGGGATTTGTGACAGAAATCTGCTGGGAGACAGAAAACACGTGGCCTTTTGCCCTGTCTGAAATAACATCCACAAGGAATTGAAGCTCTCTGAGGATATCAGGGGGAATGTTCTTGAGAAACTCTGGCTGGGATGAGCTGGATGCTTTGCTCCCAGACAGTAGCACACAACAGGATCTCAGGGGGAAAAGCTGGGTAGCTTGAAGTGCCCTGAGATTTCCATATACGTTGGAAAGAAATTAGTAGCTAAGTATTTCCATCAACCACTGTTCAGTTGTTAAGAATACAATGTCATCAAGAGCATCTATTACACCCTTTATTACAGCTCTTCTTAATCCATATTTCTATTACATTCACAGTGCAGAGAAGTGAAACTTTTTGAATTTTTCTTGCTATGTCTCCCATTCATTTTGGATAAAGAATCGGCTAATATCCTGAAGAGAGGACAGAGCAGAATAAAGTACAGAATTCTTCAAATATATGCAAATGACAAGTGAATAAAGAAGTCAATATTTGACTGCACATCAAACAGGAGATAAATTTCTAGATTTAAAATGTGTACAAACTTTCAGCTGAATTTTAATTGAATCTGAACAGCTAAAGTAATTCTGCATGCACTTCACTCCAACCCCCAACTACTGTTGTAGAAAGCACTTTGCTTCCCTGCAATGTGACTCTAAGCATACATGATACATAAAAACATGATTTCTGTTCCCACAATAGCATATGAGACTACAGAAGCGTTTATGGAAATGACAATGGTCCTGCCTGGGTGTGGCCATGAGCCAGACTAAGCGCTTCGAGCCTATTTTCAGTTGTAGTTAGATATGCCTTCTGCATAAAAAAAATTAAGGCATACAAGCGTAAAGGTGGCAGCACACAAAGCACGCTTCTCCTCTCATACATATGCATTTCATGGAGGATTGACTTTTTTTAAAAAAGTGTGGTGGTGATGGGAACTGATTACATATTACATTCAAAGTATTAAACTTTGCTGGTCAGTTTTGTCCATATAAATATGTAATACTACAAGATCGTTTTTGGTAAAAGAACTATTCAAGAAAACTATTTTTTCTAAGTACTGCTTGTTAATTAGGCTGCTATTGTCAGAGCTTGTAAACAGCACTTTGCGATGCTGCTAAATTTCTAAATGCTATAGAAGCTGGAGCTGACCACAAAAAAATGAATACAGATTAATTGCATGAAGCTTCATCTGTATGCAGTCTTTTAACTAAATATAATTAATGCCCTCCACACCATTTACTAGTTTTGACATATTTCATTTAATAAGAACTTTAATTATGAACACATCTTTGTTGCGAAACTTGTCTTTTCTCGATAGTCCCTACAGTATACTTAGATTCTTTGATGGTTGACCTTTTCCTCCACTTCACTGTGGCTTTTAAATCACCATTTGTACATACTGTATATCCGGCCTTCAGAGTATATATATATCAGAAAGTTGTCAAATAGAAAGAAGGAAGTCATCGGATTGGTTTTGCTGTCAGATTTCTAGGTGAAATGGGCTAAGCAGATATTTCTGAGAGGGAATTTTTTGTAGTTCATAGTATTCATAATTGTCACTCCTAATGGACGTAGTGATTTGTATGAACAAATCAGAATTCAAACAGACAGCTGAGTGCTATCGATGTTGTTTCCCCAGTCCTTTCTTCATGTCATGGATTGAACTCCTGCTGTGGGAAATGTGACAGCGAAAAAGAAATAAGGTGACATGCTGGCAAAAATCCTTGCATCCTGGAGATTTCATCCACTGTTAATGGAAAACAAACTGGCTGCCTCCACTGAGACCATTATCTCCCAGTGTGACCCATGTTGCTTAAGTTATATTGTGGAGAAACACAGATGTATGCTCTTACCATTAATGGATGATTTGCAAATTCTCAGCTGGACTATGAAATCCACACAGAAGCCTTTCCTAATGATGAATGAAATGTGGAAGAAGGAATAGGGAAAAGAGGCAGCTAAAATGCATGTGGAGAAGCGTATAAATTTACGATGGTCTTCTAATGCTGAGGCTCATTGGACAATAACAGACGGATGGAGCCATTTGTTTAATGTTTCAGTGTATGCATTGGTAATTGAGTTGAGTAGCTTAGCACTTATTGTGTTTGTTTATGGATGGAGTGATGAACTTGCATTCACTTGATATGTAGACTAAACAAGTTTAAGGACTAGCTACATTTAAAGGTAAAGTGTAGTGTATATATTTTAACTTAGGATAAACAAAATACAAGAGAAACATTTATTTTGTGGTCTGAAAAAAAGGCCCAGTCCTTCAAGAGCAAGGATGGGTCGAGGCTCTCCAATCTGCCAACAGATGCTTCAGCGAATAATCCAACACTTTGAGAACAACATTCCTCAAAAACAAATCGGTAGGATTTGGGGCATTTCACCTTCTACATTGCACAATATAATTTTAAAAATTCACGGTATCTGGTCAAATCTTGGTGAGTAAAGGGCAAGGCCAAAAACCACTTCTGAATGCACGTGATCTCCAAACCCTCAAACATCACTGTCTAAAAAAACCAGCATGAGTCTGTAATGGATATCCTGACATGGGCTCGGGAATACTTTGGTAAACCTTTGTCAGTCAACATCTTTCGCCGCTGCATCCACAGATGCAAGTTAAGGCTTTACTATGCAAAGCAGAAGCCATACATCAACACTGTCCAGAAGTGCCACTGACTTCTCTGAGCTCGTTCTCATCGGAGATGAACAGTAGCACAGTGGAATCGTGTTTTGTGAGCCGAGGAGTCAACATTTCAAATAGTTTTTGGACAAAACAGCCGTCATGTTCTTTGGGCCAAAGAGGAAAAGAACCATCCAAGCTGTTATCAGCATCAGGTAAAAAGCCAGCGTTTGTCATGGTATGGGGGTGTGTCAGTGCTCATGGCATGGGTAACTTGCACATCTGTAATGGCACCACTAATGCAGAAAGATACAGTATGTACACATTTTGGAGCAACATATGCTGCCATCCAGAACAAGGCAACACCAAACCACATTCTGCCGGGATTACAAGCGCATGGTTGCATAAGCAGAGAGTGTGGGTGCTAGCATGGCCTGCCTGCAGTTCTGCAGCCAAAATATGGCAGCGAAGGCCCCATATAGTTTCACAACTGAAGAAATGCATAATGGACGAATGGGGGAAAATTCCACTTGCTAAACTTAACCAACTGGTGTCTTCAGTGCCCAAATGCTTAATAAGTATTATTAAATGAAAAGGTGATGTTACACAGTGGTAAACAGTCAACTTTCCAAACTTTTTTGGATTGTGATGCAGTCATCAGATTTGAATTGAGTGAATAATTATATTCACAACGTAAAACATCAAATAATGTGTTAATAATGTGTTTCCAATATAGCAAAAGGTGAATTGAATTTTTGCATTTTCCATACTGTCTTAACTTTTTCTTAATTGGGGTTGTATAAAAATTGGGCATAATGCACAGGAAAAAGGACCTAACCTATAATGAACCCGTCAAGTATATGTATTGTAGGACCTAGATAACTCAGTATACGGGGGGCACGGTGGTTTAGTGGTCAGCACGTTTGCCTCGCACCTCCAGGGTTGGAGGTTTGATTCCTGCCTCCGCCCTGTGTGCATAGAGTTTGCATGCTCTCCGTGTGCTCTGGGGGTTTCCTCAGGTACTCCGGTTTCCTCCCCCAGTCCAAAGACATGCACTGTATGCTGATTAGCATCTCTAAATTGTCTATAGTGTGTAAGTGTGTGTGCAGTTGTGCCTGCCAGGGTATCCCTGTGTAGAATAAGCAGTATAGTAAATGGATGGATATGCTGTGTCATGTATGTATGGAGCTCCGCCTTACAATTTAACAACTTAACCAAAAGCACAATATGAGAGTTCAAATCTCCCAAATATTGTCACTACAATCAACTCTGCTTTGCATTTCAGCTCTTACACCACTGTGACTCCTAATCAGAGCATCTGCCTGCCGCTGCTCTGTTTATCAGCACATCAAGCAAGAGTAAACATCAAATGTCCCTTCCATGCAAACCCTCAGTATAATCGATTCACACAGATTAATGCTGCAAGGATGGGAAATTAGCACATTTGTGTGAGAAAGATACAGAGTGACCACTGGTTCTTTAAATTTCACAGCAACTGTCTCTTACCCTCATTTGTAGCCATTAATAATGTAAAGTGATGACTGCATCAGCAAACTGCCATGCTGAACACACAAAATAAAGTAGAAATGCGGCTTGCTCACTTGTTGTAAGTGAGTCAGTGTGTCTTCAGATATATTGCTTCATTTCTGGCTGTTCGGTGGAGTCATTTCAGCCATGCTCCAGTTTTTACTGCAGATGATGAGGGAGATAACAGAATAGAAGAGTCTATTACACACCGCTCTTATTTCCTGTTTCAATCAGTGGCCATCTGTCCAATAGAGTGAACCCAGGGACTCTGAGGCAATTTTTTGCAGTTTCAACTACATATATTCTGTCATTGTGCCTATACTCATCATTCTCACAAGAGATATGTCTAACCATTCAGCAGCATCGAAAACTGTAAATTTGCCTATTGTACACAGGCCAATATTTTCTTCCCAATCCTAAAGCATAAACTACATTGTAGGGATTTAAATTCCCCTCAAAACCACCCACTCTATTTTCTCCCCAATTTAGTCACCTACCAATTCCCACAAACCGGCCAGCTTTCCCTTATCTTACAACAGTTACCAATCAGAGATGGTGAAGACCAAGGTGGTTCCTCAGAGGCACATGAAGCCAGCCAAGTGCATAGCTGCATCCGAATATCCTTACTACCCTACTATACAGTAAGCAAAAAGCAGTACACCAAAGGAGTAGTATGTCCGAATTCTCAGTATTCATAAAACAGTAGGTGAGAAATACCTGGATGATCTACTGCTTCCGTTGAGATTCTGCAGTATGGAAGCAATTGACACTGCATTATCCCATAAGGCAACGGGACTGGCGTGGAAGAGCTGTCAGAATCAAAAATGGCAGAAGGCAGCACGTCAACTCATTTTAGGTTGTAGGTCACATGACAATGCCAACATGGCGGAGGTAGCATGTCCGGATTGTATTCATACTAGAGATATAACGGTATGAAAATTTCATATTACGATTAGCCTGAGCAAAACTATCATGGTTATCAGTATTATCACGGTATTGTTCAAATTTGCTGAAAATGTACAAAAAGTACTGATACATACACTGAAATCATTTAAACAGGTTTTATATTTGACTATAAAGTGATGGATGGTGGTCATCGGCATGCTGCGATAGTCGGTGTTCCTGGTGTTACACGATGTTCAGCCACACACGGATTACATCATATCAACACCGCGGCACTGCCCCCACTGTCGTTTTGCTTTTTTATAGTAATAAAAATCATTTAGTTCAGTTAGAGAACTTGGCAGAAGGCAGGAAAATATCCAACCTTCCAAGAGGTTTTGTGACTGTACGTCATTCTCTTCAAATGCTATTGAGCTTTATATTATGGTATATTTTGTGTATGAGCCTATTAGGTAGTGAAATACGTGGAAATGTTTACATATGATTTGATAGCTTATTTGATTAAATATCACAAATCTAAAAAGTGTGCATCATAGCTGACACCTACATGAACATTTTCAGTTGGTTTTATGACTGTAAGTCATTCTCTTCAAATGCTCTTGAAGGTAGAATTGTGTATACCAATGTCTTATGTAACTTTAGAGATGGTCCCTTAATTTGTGAATACTGAATGTCCAACGTCAAGCCAACTTTATTCTAGTCTTTTCCCCCTCGCTTTTTAATCACTTATGAATGCCTGTGCGGCCGTGCGCATTTCATTTTCAAATTAGCGGCAATTCGGGGGCAGAAATAGCTTGAATGGTGGGTTCATTACCATTCTTAATGAAAACACAACAACAAAACAGTACAATGACAAACTCGCTTATATTAAACCAAATCTTCTGCCATCATCTTGTCAGTCAGGTTACCTCACTCTTTCCATCAGTCAGCTCGCCTCGCTCTTCCCGTCAGTCAGCTCGCCTGACTCTTCCCGTCAGCCAGCTCGCTTCATTTTTCCCGTCAGTCAGCTTGCTTCACTCTTCCCGTCAGTCAGCTCACCTCACTTTTGTCACATGCCAAATGAAATCTGACACCTGCTGATCTATACTGTGACTCTGACTCATTTGGCTGATGCTGAATTGAGCAGACGTGTTCAATTTTTAATTGTAACGTCTGTTTTCACGCTCAAAAAACAATGTTGCATGCTGCACCTGCGTCAGACTCATTCTGGGGTGTGTGTGGACAGCATTTACCACGCGTTTTATGAATCATGATAATCGCGCATGGTTTTAATAATAATTAAATGTGACATGGTAAAACTAACCGTCGGGAGATTATGTAGTCTCATACAAGCCAAGTCCTTGTAAATTAGCGGTTACTATAGAAACGATAAGTTATCAGAACAAGTGCATTTATACAAACTTGTCATTTGTCTTGAATCTGTTATAGAATTTTTTTTTTAAAAAACCTTCTGACCAATCAGATTCAAGAAATCCAAAATGCTGTGTAAAATATATGCTATTGCTTGAGTATGGCATACGACTTCATCACAGTTAGAAACATTGTTTTATTTTTGCATGATTTATAGCGTCACATTAGCAAAAAACCTTATATAAATAAGCCTCATAGTCATGTTTTATTTAGTGGTTTAAATTGCTAGCAAGTTTTTACTGGTATCGAGAGTAGACGCTAGGGTTAACTAACACTTGTTAGTTAGCCCAGTTACCTTTGATAGGGAAAAAATAAAAAATAAAATAAATAAATAAATAAATAAAACACAGTTAACTACAGGGGCATGAGTTTGCATGTTATAATAAACGGCACAATATATTTAACAAATTAGCGCTCATCTTGTGCATTTAATTGGAAGCTTATGCTCTGTTAATTCACAGTCAAGCAGTTCCACAACACAGCATATTCTGATCATGGAGGAGTGAAAAAGGTGTGTGTAAGTGGTGTATATCTATTACTGTGGTAATGGATGTATATATATAGTATATGGTCTGTGTAGTGGGTTATTTTAATTTAAAATATAGAATTTTATTTAGGACTCTAAAAAAAATAAGCTATGACCATCATTGGGCAATACACAGAAGTCCCATCTTAAAGCTGATGAGATGTCTGGATGTATTGATCTTCTCTTTCACAAAACATCCAGAGAAAGGTGCAGCCCAAGTAAAAGTAATTATTATTATCCTCTCCTGTTCCAATAACCAGTACCCCATTTTGAACAGAAGGTACCGCAGAGAGTTATAGCTCAGCCTTCAGTGACTCTCAAAGACTCAGAGCAGTCTGAAAGTATATAGCTGTCAATAAGCAGCCCGAGGTTGTGTATTATTACAGGTTCATACCATAAACCGATTCCCTTTGGGGCAAAGCAGGTGTGTGTGGGTACACACAGCCCTCCCTGTAGTAATCAATCATTCGTGCTACACAAAGATGTCGGCTTGTCATTCCACTGCAGCTTTACCACATTCCTACAAACTGAAAGTCGCTTTTACAACTGAGTTCACATGGTACAGTCATCTAGACTCTGCAGTATAACTAACATCACAAAAGAGCTTGCATAAGCACAGCTTCCTTTTTACACATAGCCACATATAGTTAAGCCTGAAATGTTTGAACCGCAAAAATGAATTCATAAATACAGTAATAAATCAGAGTACAATACATCTTGTTAGTTTAATTATGTATGGAGTAAAACAGTTGGGCATGTTGTTATAGGAAAATAATCAACAATGTTCAATACCACTCAAAAGTTGATTATGCTCTGAAGTGATTGATTCCTCTTATACAACAACAATTTGACAACAGAAACACAAACTTTTTTTATTATTATTAATGAATGGCATGTCAAAAGTTTTATTTCATTTTTGTGGAACATCCTCAAAACAGGTTAGTCCCTGTTATAGCGTAAATATATTATAACATCTATAAACAGTCATTCCCTAACTAGCTGTTCTGTTTTAATAAGACAGAAAAAATGCAACTTGTTCCTTAGAAAGTGCAACATCATCCATCTATGACTACTACAATGTTCTGACACTGGAGTCTCATTCCATCCATACCGCTTGTCCTACACAGGGTTGCAAGGGAGCCTGGAGCCTATCCCAAGGAACTTGGGAAGGGGTGTCAATCCATCGCAGGGCACAATTGCACACCCATTTACATACTATGGACAATTTGGATATGGAAATCTGCCTACAATGCATGTCTTTGGACTAGAGGAGGAAACCGGGGTACCCGAAGCAAATCCCCAAAGCACAGGCAGAACATTCACGACCCGCAGAGGGGCAGAGGTGGGATTCGAACCCCCAAGCCCAAAAGTGTGAGGCAAACATGCTAACCTAACACTAAACACCCCAAGACCGTGCCCCCCAGAGACTCCTTCCAAAATGTTAAATAAATCTCTCCACACAGAAAACTCCACCATATCGACAATTTTTTCAATCCGCTTATGTGAAGCGTGTGGCATCCAAGTACCGCAACCGAGTCATGCAATTATAGAAAATTCCTCAACACCTTCTATCCTTTTAATCAGAATTGAACAAACAGTTCTGTTATATAAGACACTATAAATTCTTATGGACAACTAACATGCAAAACAGATCTGAATACCATGCACATTGTGATGCATTAGATTTTAAACTCCTTCACCAAAGCTCTTTTATACTTTAGAGTAACATATAAAAATATATATCCTAACTTCTTGATCTCTAACTTCTTAGTGTCACTGAATTAGTGCAATTTTGACAGAGGTTTTATTTGCAGATTGAAACAGTGAGCGGCAGAGAAATGGCTACCTTTGCATGCACCTGAAAATTCATAACCTTAGGGGTTTTTTGGCACCACTCTTGCTTCCTCTTTGGTGCTAAGTGATGTGCAGACACGCACACTCTCCATGTTACACAACTCAGTTTGTTCGCAGATTGAGAGAATTTATTGGGGTCATTCTTATCATGGACGCATGTGCTGTATATCTATATGCATGAACACGCCAGCCTTTCTAACACACTACACATGCTTTTAGACTTTTGAGAGGAACACTTAAACACACACACACACACACAGAGAGACATACAAAACACATATCTTGGGCATAAAACACATTAATTGGTCCCACATGACCTCCAGAAAGCTGACACTAAAGAAAAAGCTGACAATGGCTGCAGGCAATGCTCCGTTTCTTCTCTATCCTCAATTCCCGTTACTCTGTTTCATCGGGTAAGTCCAATCCCTGCCTCCCATATGCAGGTAATGAGCCAAGGCTGTCGTTACACCTGTTTTGCAAAATCAGCATAAAGTCTACTCAAACAGCATTAGCTTCTGACTGAACTCAAGATCCTTTCTAAATAGTTCATAATGAATAAGAAGTCAAGCGGTTATCATAAGGGCACAGGGGCATTTGTGGAGCGATAAGGCGGGTCATGTGTTCCTGTGGGACTAGCAATTCGTCTTTCACAGTTTCAACAAATTGCTTGCGGGAGAACACACACACGAAATAGAACCATTTATTATGCATTTCACTTGTTGCCGGATTTCATCATTTTCCAATTCCGAGCAATCCAATCTAGAAGTGTGTACGTGCTTTCTCGGAGGCAGATTGAGGTGTGCCGCTGCATATATTTTTTTCTCCTCATGCTGCTATTAGAGTACAAGTGACAAAAGTTACTACTTCAAATCCAGCTGTTTACTAACCGTTTATGCTTTTGACCAGAAAGTTCCAGAGTTCAAATCCTAGTGTTGGTGTAAAAACCTAAACCTGAAATGTGCAGCTTTATGCACGATTGGATGCTGCTTCACTTGTATGTTCATTTTAGGAGTCAAAGAGCTATGGTCTCTGTCAGGGATGTAACCTGGCCTGGGCATTCGGAGCTGGAGCCCTAAAGATTTTTTTCTTTAGACCCAAATAATTCTCCACTTGGAGCGTGTTGTCACTACATAACTTGAACATCAGTAAAAAATAAATAAATAAATAAATAAATAAATAAATAAAAAAGATGGCAGTGTTGTAATTTTGTATCTTCAGTGAATGGAGGAATCAGACCAGGGTTACAGGAAATACGTCGAAATACCCGTGTCTTATCTGCGTGTCTAGGGCTTGAAAATGAAACACTAACATCCTCTCATGCTGAGCAGGAAAACAGGGTCTATATGGGTCTAAATGTCTATATGAGTTCCAAGTTATGTGAACATGATATGAGCAGAGTATAAGGACAGCTAATGTAGGGCACTGCAGCAGCTAAACTTGGCTACCGACACCAAACTAACCTAGGGGATGTTTACATGACAATGATGTACTAAAAACAGAAAGGTTTTTCCTTTGCTTTTTGAAAAGTTTTGCGTACAGACAGCAATGTTGTGAAAAGGATTCACATTCACATGGATCCACGAAAACAATTAAAAACGCTGTATTATACATGCCAGGCCAGTAGTTGGCGATGTCACTTTGTAAAGAAACACTACGCGCATGCGCACATAAACATTCACATCAACGTGTCCGCCATATTGATCCGGGCAAGAGTGTCCTATTAACAAATACAAGTAATCGCGGGAGCTGCAGTTTTTCTGGTAAAAAGCACAATAGCGTTTACATTTCTCAAATGATTTCAATGGTCTATGATCTACGTGGAGTACAAAAAAAGTTCTGTCTCCATTTACTTAGAATATGGATAGTTAGACTTGGAAAATTATTCATTGTCATAAAGTATTGTTAAAAGTCACGCTCGTCAAGCATAGATTTGGCTTATTTTTCTTAGTTAATAAAAGCTGAGACGTCCCTAATGTAATATAATTTAATGTACATGAAATGTGCATGAAATGTGCATAAAGATTTTTTCATTGTGGAAATGAATTTTTCTGTCTTCAACCCCATCTTTTAGCTTTTCTTGTGCTCCAGGTCAGAATTCTGTTAACAAAGCTCATTCATATTTAAATACTGAAAAAAATCGAAATAGTGCAAATAGTGAGACACCGACAGTCAGTCTGCTTTCTATATGTTATTAGCAATAAAGGATACAGATATTCTCCAAAACAGACAATTTCAAAGATTAGATAGTTTGTAATATCCTTCATCGGCTTAAATGTGGGTTAATAATTTGGCGTAACAAACGTATCTCTACTGGTCGTAGTAGTGATGCAGTAAATCTACACTTTGCTGGAGAAGCGTCAATAAACTCGAAATCTTGAGCAGCACAAACAGTCCTGTAGTTTTAAATGTCTCGCACGTTGTTTTGAAGTACTTGTGAGCATGCCTGTAGACTGAACACGTAATACACGTGCGCATGACGTCATCGTTTTCACAGATTCTCGTTTTTGTATGTTTACATGGAGATGATGATCGATTCGTTTTCAAAAACTTGCACTGAGTCCCGTTTTTAGTTGAAAATGTTGTCGTGTAAATGGCCCCCTAGTCTTGTGTTAGATAGCTAAAAGTTTTATATTTTATATGTCTGGTATTCCTGCAAACAGTGATAACACCTGAGGCACACAAAGTTTTGTACAATTTTCTAATTTTTTTATGCAATTAGCCCTCACATACAATAAATTAGCCCTCACATACAAGCTCTGGATGATTAACAGTCCAGCTAACAGCCCTGGCCTCTGTACCTGTGAATCCAGGGAAGTTACGCCTTTTGTGGATGCCAGTCCCTGTGAAGGAACATGACCCCCCACATTTCAAAGCTAGCATGTTTGTTTCTGTCATGCTGCTTCACATAAAAGCATTGATATGAATACATGAAAATATAACAGCGAGTAGAGCACCTTTCTCCACTGTATGAATATAGTTGTATTTTCTGTATTCCTGCCCAGTAGTCCTTACCTCTTTATAGCTAGTGTTTGCCCCTGGGTACTTCTTCAGAAGCCTGCTGCCCTCCTGTTTTACAGATTGAAATGATTAAATCTGACAGGAATGTAGCATTGCTGCCCATAACACCATACAAATATCATGTTCAAAGGAATTCAATTATTATGTTAAAGAAAGCTGCATTAGAAGCCTTTTATATTCGATCATCATCTGAAAATTTAATAAAGGGAAAATAATTTAAACCTTTAAAGGAAGCAAAAGGCCACAAATGGAAGCAGTTCCCCTATGGATATTAATCACTACATTCACTGTGACTTCCCGGCCCTGCTTTCAATATTCAACGCTCACGCCAATAGTCCCAAGTCCGTATTAGTAGTCATTTGCATGGAAATGACTAAAAGTGGAAAAGAGTCAAGCAAAAGCAGGACCTGACTTTTGAGCACAGACCTGAAGAGGAAAGCAATGAAAGCAAAGTGGTTAAGGTTCCATCCTTGCAACCAAAAGGTTCTAATTTTAAATCCCTAAATGCTAGCGAGCCTCTGTTGTGTTGTGCCCTGGAGCTAAGCCCTTAGATGTTGACTGCTCAACTATGGACCTGGATTTAATTAATTCAGTAGAATAAATGTAAAGAGAATGTGAATGAAAATTGTTCAGAATGCTTGGCAGCCGACTGATGTAGCAGAAAGCATTCGCTATGAAGTCTGGAGATTGCAAGTTTGAATCCCAACATGGATGGAAGTCCACAAAAAAATAACTGGCTTTTCTCTCTAGGTGTATTCTCTGTTTATCAAAGTGACTATCCAGTCTGTGAGCCTGTGTATAGGTGAGAGGACAATTAGCACGTTCCCCTAGTGTGTTCAGTGGGCCTGTTAGAAAAGATTTGGTGTTTGGCATATGAGGAAGTCCGCACCTTCCCTGGTTGGCATTTGCAATGTGATAGTGGGAATTGGCAATGTCTAATCCTTTTTCTTCCAAATTGAATCTGTTCATACAGCACTGATTGACAGTGAACTTGCAGGAGCATGTTCGCTGATACACAGGAACAGTATTCATTAACCTTGGCTAAAAAACAATAAATGTGTTTTTCAGGTGAATGGGTATGAAGTGGTGACCTATATATAGTCATGTTGTTAAATCTTGTTCAGAAACCATTACAAAAACTGATGTATGGAATGAGTCATGCATTATTTAAGAAGTTGATCAGGTTCTTGTTAGCTCGCATGAACAGACATAAACATTGAGATGGCCTGCTTGACAATCAGGTTCAATAAATATGCTTTACGGCAAATGCTTACATTATGTTTCGACATTAGCTTTAGTGCACCTGTTCATCCCAGCCATTGGAGCTAAATTTGCAACACAAATCTCGTTCCAGTCCAAACCCAGACAGAGACAACCAGGGAGACATATCAAGAAAATGTGAAAGAAAACGTGTAGTTTGGAACAATTTACATTAATGTATTACGACTAAAAGCTTGTAAAATCCTAACAAAGTGTAAGGATGCTAAACAAAAACAATAGCTAGGTACATGTTATAGAAAACACTCATTTTATCTCACTACATAATCATTTGAATGTGACACTCATACTGCAGCCATCAAAATTACACTGTTCGATTACATGAAAATTACGACTATCCCAGAATGTTGTTTCAGCTGATTCTATGTATTCTGGTGTTCTTAAAAAAAACTTTCTAACAAGAACACTGGACATAAAATGTAGCATTTTCAGCAATTATAGACCCGGAGAAACAGAATAAATAATGGGTTTAGATTAAAACAGAGAAGGAGGAAGGATCATGGAAAGGATCAGAGGGATAGTAAGAGCATGGGCGGAGTGAGAGGACATCTGTCAGCCTCTACCTGTGTGTGCTAGTGTGTGTGCTTGTGTGTGTGTGTGTGAGAGAGAGAGTAACTAGGTCACTCTGAAGCCAGCCTGTGTTTAATGTACAGCCTAAAATAACCTTCAGACAGGAAGAGCAGAATTATAGCCACTGCTCCTTTCCTTCTACCCTACAATAAACTAATTGCCACTGAGGGCTACTTTATATGAGAAAGACGCAGCCACAATGGTCTCCGCTTCTGTGTGCCGCTTTCCCATCCTCCAAGAGAGGAGCCAAGAGAGAAAGTAGGTGACTGCAAACCAGCATGCTGTGATTGCACAAGTCATTAGTGAGGCATGGGATGCAAACCGTCGCACACACGCGGCACTAATTTCATTAAAACACTCATTCTGAAGACGCCGCTGCCGTTAATTAACAACTTAGAGGGAACGGGAGTGGGAGCTCTGAGAGTGTGTGGGAAAAGGATCGCCACTCTCGATAATTTCACACACCATTTAGTAGCTGCTGGACGAGGAATGAAAAGCTGTTTCTGGCAGCCTGCTGCAATTTCACACTAATAGAAAAAACAACAAACATCTCTATGCCAGTGAGCTTGGCAACCCAGTGCTAGTTGGTTAGGCAAATCAAAGCTGGTAGGCTTGGAAAGGCAATGCCAGTGGGACTGGCAACCTAATTTAAATGGGCTTGGCAACCCCGTGCCAGTGGGTTGGACAAACCAAAGTTGATGGTATTGAAACCTAGTATCTGTAGGCTTGGCAAACCAATGTCAGTGGGCTTGGAAATCCAATGGCAATGGCCTTGGTAACCCAATGCCTGTTGGTTTGGCAATTCAATAACAATGGACTTGGCAAACAAATGCCAGTGGGCTTGGCATTCCAATGCCAGTGCATTTGTCAACTCAATAACAGCAGACTTGGAAATGCAATACCAGTTTATTTGGCACCAGTCAATGTGAGTGAATTTGGCAAAGCACACCCACTTTATTGTAAAAGCTCAATAATGGCTCTAAGCCTACAGATGCCAGTGTTCCACAGGCTGATGTGTGCTGATGACTGAGGCTGGAAGAACCCTGATGACTGAGGCTGGAAGAACCCCAAACTTCACATTGGGAAATTCCGGCAGGAAGAGATTGATCTTACCAACTGAGAGCTGCTGAACAAATGTCTTTGGAATAATGATTACAGAAAGACTAAAGATCCAAATGCAAATGCTTTTTTTTTTTCATAAATGAAGCTCCTGTGTACCAACCTGGCCCACGGCAGTCATATATAACACTAGCTGACAATTGTTTTCATCAGTCACTTGCTAGATGTGAATAATACAGATCAGCTGTCAAAAGTCGACCTCCATCACATCACAGGACTGTGTTGATGTGTGTGTGCGTGTGTGTGCATGTGTCTGTGTGTGCATGCGTTACCTGGCATAAAAAACAACACCAAACACCTACATGAGAAATTTTACTCGATATTACCTGGGTGTTTCATGGTAGAGATTGTACATTTCAGATTTCACAATAAAACCCTTTAACTCCTAAAGGGTAGAATTAACACCGGGTGTTGAAGTGATTATTACAGTGTTGAATAATCTCTTGCAATGCTGAATTAAATGAGTTTACCAAAGGTGTTAATCTGACTCATACAGTATTAAGTTTACATCTAGTGTTGAATTAATACCATAGTGTTGAACAACACCTGCAGTATTGAATTAACACACACAATGCTGACTACAGTGTTTATTTTAGCAAGTACAATGCTGACTTAATAACTACAGAGTTGAATTAACACCTATAATGCTGTCTAAATTACTACAGTGTTGGATTAACACATACAGTGCTGACTTGATGACTACAGTGTTGAATTAACACCTACAATGCTGATTTAATAATTGCAACGCTGAATTAACACCATCAGTGTTGCATAACACCTGCAATGCTGACTTAATAACTACAGTTATGAATTAACACCATTAGTGTTAAATTAACACCTGTAATTCTGACTTACTAACTATAGTTATGAATGAACATCATTAGTATTGAATTAACACATACAACGCTGACTTAATAACCACAGTGTTGAATGAACACATCCAATGCTGACCTAACAACTGTAGCTTTGAATTACAACATTTCTAAGGCAGAATTTACGATGAGCACCCACAGTGTTAAGCTGCCTCATAGTGTTGAACTAACATCTACACCGATCTGAAATTATCGTTTGTGTTTAGTATTGTAAGAGTTATTAATGTAGGTGTTAATTCAAACTTCATGCTCAGCTGTCACGCCAAGACTGCATTATTTCAAGAACTATAAGAGGCAACTTAAGTGTCAATGAAAAACTACGCGTTACCTAGGTATTCAATTCCACTCGGAAGGTTTTGCAGTGCAAATAAGATGCTTCTGATCTTCCTCCCCAACACTTTATTCAGTTATCTCTTCAATTAACACTTGAAGTGTTTGATCATGAAATGTTTGATCGTAACGTCTCATAAGAATATAAATAAACGTGCGCTCACCTGTGTGTGTGATGATGCAACGATGCCGTAACAGGTGCTCTTCTCGGGGGTCGCTCATCTCAGCATCACACCGAGGACTGAAGTTTCCAAGTGCGCTTACTTAACAAACTCAGATCTAGACGCTTATTATTATTATTATTATTATTATTATTACTGCACTGACACGATTCCGCACCGTGGAATGCGACCACGTGCATATAGCTCAAAATCAGCTGTTCAGCTTTTCTTCTGCCGATCTATTGGATTTCCCAGTCCTGCTTCTTCAGTCCTTCTGCCCAGTACATCTTGTGGATTATCACACCTGACTTACCAGTCTCACATAAGTTTTTAATAGGGAGGGTTAGGGAAAAACTGAAAGCGGATTTCAAATGATAAGGACTTGGGGACTGGAATTTAAAAAGCAGGTTGCCAATATAACAGTGGAATGAGTGACTCCAGTGCACTGCATTGAGATGGTTTGTTTGGGGTTTATACACGTGAAGTGTTGTGCATGCTAAAATGCAAAACTCGAGTAGCAATTAAATCAGGCGATCCCTTAATTGCACGAGCCTAAATATGGAAAGGTGCATACTGAATGAAAAAATACCAACCCGAGTTTCCCTCCTCTCAGGAAAATGAGCTCGCACGCACCTGTGTCCTATTGAATTATCGACCTTTAGAACGGATCTACATAGATCTAAATAAATAAATAAATAAATAAATAATAAAATAAAATAAAAAACTCCATAAAGATTAAAAGTCCAAAGTGACACACAAACCTGGAAGCATGAACAAAAATCGCTGTCCACTTCTCGGCAAAAATAAAACCCGAACTGTCATCCAAACTGCTGCTGGAGAAGGATTAACGCTGAGCGTGTGCGTGCTGCGTGTGCGTGCATGCGTTGTTGTATGAGCTGTGCGCGCGACTGAGCTCCCATTTATACAGACCTGTGCGAGCAGCTAGCACCGCGCTGTGGGGGAAGCCACGCCCTGTGGCACACCATTGGCTCACCATGTATGCATATGCAAATAAGGGAGCTATCCGCGCGCTGCGGGCAGACGTGGAATTCAAAACGGCGCGAGGCACTTTGGCAATACTTGATTCAGAGGGCGTGAATACAGCTGAGGAGCCTGCTTGAACATTGCTATAGAGTATTAACACCGTGCCGAACTAACATAGACAGTGTTACTGGGAAGAATTAACTTGGGTTAATTCAGCTCTGGATTGACTTTCATTCAACACTAGACTTGTAATGCTGTAGGTGTTAATTCAGAACACTAAAAGATCATGTAGAACTATAGGTTTTAATACTGATCACTAGAAAGTGTTAATTATGCACAATAAAAGGTCATGTAAAACTATAGGTGTTAAGTTCATGTAAAGCTGTGGAGTGTTAACCCTTCACTGTATTAGTTAATTTAGCATTGTTGATATTAACTTGGCAACTCTGTAAGTGTTCATTCAACACTTTAGGTGTTATCTCAACAGGGTTTGAGCTGAATTAACACTGCGGATGTTCTCCAGTGTCTAAGCTGACCCCACATTCTCATTCCAATACAAATGACATTAAGTTTAAAATAAGAATTGTTGCAAGTTGCTGAAAAAAAAGTGTCATCAGCAGCAATATATTTATTTCCCACCTGCTGCTTTCCTCCGGGAATGCATTTGAAGAATGGTGTGGGTTGCCAGATTGAGGTAGAGTACTTCCTGATTGTACAATCTTACATTCCACAAAAAGAATTGCTCTGTGGAAGAATGTCATGCTAGTCTATACTAAAACTATTAACATACGCAGAAAAGTAGGCTACACGTCTGGTTTATAATAATGCCGTACTTTGAGGTAAAAGATCATTTTATTTCCCCACATTCAGCAAGATTATTTGCTGACAGTGTACTTGTAGACCTTTGATAACAAATGTTAAACATGCTTTGCTTGTTTCAAGGAAGTTACACAATGTTCAGTGTGTCTTCATGCATTCCTTTCGGAAAATCACACAAACAACTGAAAGACACTCTGTGCCACAAAATAAATGGTAAAACTAAATTAAAATAATAGAAAGTGACAAAGCCAAAGTAAATACCAGCTAAAACTAAACTGATCTTCAAATAAAAACTAATAATTTACAAAATATAAAATAATGATACTTTTTTAAAAAGTAAAACTAGATATGTTCAGCTGTTTTTTGGTGAATGTATGATATATGATATGACGTGATACAATATGATATTATATATGATAGACTAACTGCACTACCTAGTGCTATACATTTCCACTATTATTCCTACTTTACTGCACAAACCCAAAGGTTCATTAGATCATTAATGATTAGGATCTTTAGAATGTGAAGGATTTTTTTTACTGCACACAATACTAGGACCTTTAGAACCAGAAAAGTGGAGCTGTGCTTGTTTCCCCTTTCCATCAGTCATTTGTCTAGTATTCTGATAAAGGTTCGGGTTCTACAGCTTTGGTACCTTCACTAAATCTGCACCAGCTGGACACAATGGCAGGTTAGCAAGACTGTTTGTTACATGGACAAAACATTTCAGAAGAAGTTATGGGAGAAAATGGAATTGTGGAGCAAAAACAGTTTGGTTTGCCATTGCAATTACATCTTCAAGTAGAATCAGAAAAACTGATTAAATAAAATTAATTTGCATTAATTTCTTACCTGTATTTTGGACCAATTTCAAATCTGTTTTCTTCACTTGTTTGTGATCTTCTGATGTTAGTCACCTAATTCAGATATGTAAATTGCTGTTTTTATTCTTTTGACACCACAAAGCGCTCCCATTTGACTGCCTGACACATAAAACCTTTTGCGAAATGATAGTAAAGTGTATTTTTTATTTATTTTTCTGTCTGTGGACCCTAAGTGACTGCTTATACCTTTTAGAAAGAAACAGATCTGTAGTGCCCTCATGGGTTTCTAGGTTAATTATCACACACCCGCCTCAACCCATATAGCACTGGAGCTTATTGGGGCTTCATTACCAGCTCACACTGAAGCGTATCCTTGTAGCTCCAGTAGCAAACTAGAGAACCAGAGATCAGGCAACAAACATCTCTTCATGGATCAACTAAATTGTGAGAAAGGGGAATATTGTGTATGTTATTTTTGAAAAGGGGAAACCATTTTTTGGGGTGATACGTCATTGCATGACAAAATGATAATGCATGTTGTCACTCATCTCTTAAGTTGAACTAGAAACCAAAGTTGTGGTTTTCCCTATTTGTAGAACTTGTATTTATTTTTTTCCCATTATACTAGAGTGTAAAAATAATAAGTGTGAAGCATGGATGCACTAAGACATAGAAAAAGGAAACAATTTAATGGATATCTATTACATAAAGCACAAGCAACTATGAGTTGGCATAAATAGTTAAAAGTTAAGTAAATATTCTGGCAGATCTCTGTAGGAGTGGAAACAAATCTAACCAGTGGCATAATGAGCCAACAATGAGCCCCAATGCAGGATTGTCAAGGCAGGCCCCCTAAGCAGAGCTTAGTGTCAATATTCAACAAAATAGACTATCGTACATATTTTACAGTAGCTAATAGATGACTAAACAAATCAGGAGTAGGTGCACTACAACAAATGAAAAAAACATTGCTGATGACGCACCATGGTAGATAACACATTGCTATGGCTGTGCACACATAGGGCCCTCTGCCTACTATATCCAATCACAATACCTGATCGTTAAAATAATTAGAAAGATGCTCACTTACATCATAGCGGCAATTTCCGGGCTTTCCTCTGGGCAAAGTTTTCGATCAAATCCTTAAGATCCACCTGGCGCGCCAGGGCATTCTCAATCGAGGGTTTGGCAAGTCAAGAGAGACGGCTCTGTCCCACTGAGCTCCTCAGATAGTTTTCTTTTATATATATATATATATCAATTTCAGTCTAGAAAAAGAACGCACGGCAGAAGCCACTGTCACTGAGCTATCTTTATAAAGAAATGTCCTATTTTTGGCAGTTTATTTTTATCTTTCTCTGCCGTTTCTTTTAGTTTTCACTTCTGAAAGCCGCTTTTGTGTCTATACTTAAACTCCATGGCATCGCTCTTTAACTCAAGTTCAACTAGGTACTGTTTTGCACATATTCCACATGTTCGCAATTGCTAGTAATGTCCCAGAATGCCCAGTGCTGATTTTTTTTGAAAACCAAACCAAAATCCACCAGTCCTTATTAAAAAACTTCTTGTAATTATAACTATAGTTTGTTTCAATAGTTTTACAGAAATACATATATATATATTATAATTGTTTTCTGGTACTGTGTTATATACTCGGGTAATGACGTCAAAGACACACCATGAAGCAGAAGTTTGATACACATACATTATATTTAAATCGCCATTCGCCATGCATTGCTTCGGTGTTCATGGGTATACTAATGTAAACGCATGTCCTGCTTACGGATGATAGGGCCCAGATCTAAGTACTTGTGAACTTCGCGGGCCCCTAGGGGGTCCGGGCCCTGATGCAGTTGCATTACTTGCTTACCGATTGTTACGCCCTTGAATCTAATGATTATGGGAAATAATGTTCTGTTTTCTATCTTTTTTTTATAGAGTTTAATGTTCATTTGGGATTGCTTTATAGTGGAACTGGTGTGAGGTTTGCAAACAGTAATTGGGCTGGAAGAGAATCAATCCAATCTGTCAACTCTGGGATTTATTTAATAAACCAGGAAGGGCGCTTGCAGTAATTAACTATGAGAAAGGCTGTGCATGCCAGAAATGTCACAATGCATTAAAACAAGCACATACCTACAACAATATCTACAATGCTGAATCAACTGTCACAGTTTTTACACATTCACTGTCCACTTTAGTAGGAACACCTGTACACCTGCTCATTCATGCAGTTATCCAACTATCCAATCAGGCTGCGCAGTGTGTAAAAATACAGACACAGGTCAAGAGCTTCAGTTAATATTCACATCAAAACTTCTGAATGGGGGGGAAAAGTGATCTGAATGAATTAGTTAGTAATTCCCCAAATCTATGAAACTGCATTAATGGGGTTCAGCTGGACTAGATGCAACCAAGCATTATTACTGCCAGCCCTGTTCAAATCAAATCAACATTTAAATAGAACTTTTTTCAACAGCTTGAAGTTGGTTAAAAGGTCTTACCCAGTAATGCACTATGCCAAAGTTGAAAGAAATTTCAGAAAAGATGATGAAGAAGGTGATTGAAAAACATCAGTCTGGGAAGGGTTACAAAGCTAATTTAAAGGCTCTGGGACTCCAACAAACCACAATGAGAGCCATTATCTTCCAATTGAAAAACTCAGCACAGTAGCAAACCTTCCCAGAAGTGGAATTTTGCAAACCTTCCAAAATTCTTCCAAGAGCACAACAACGACTCACAAAAGAGCCAAGGTCAACATCAAAGGAACTACAGGCCTCTCTTGCATCAATAAAGGTCACTGTTCATGACTCCACTATCAGAAAGACATCCATGGAAGTGAAAAAATGGCATCCATGGAAGAGTGGCGAGGTGAAAACCACTGCTAACCCAGAAGAACATTAAGGCTTGTCTAAATTTTGCCAAAACAAACCTTGAGGATCCTCAAGCCTTTTGGGAGAATGTTCTGTGGATTGATAAGTCAAAAGTGGAACTGTTTGGAAGACGGGGGTCCCGTTACATCTGACGTAAACCAAACACAGAATTCCCCAAAAAGAACATCATATCTACAGTCAAGCATTGTGGTGAAAGTGTGATGGTGTGGGGATGCTTTGCTGCTTCAGGGCCTGGGCAATTTGCAGTAATTGAGGGAAACCTGAATTCTGCACTCCCCACGAAAATCCTTAAGGAGAATGTCTGGTCTTCGGTCTGTAAATTGAAACTCAAGCACAACTGGTTTATGCAGCAAGACAATGATCCAAAGCATAGGAGTAAGTCCACCACTGAATGCTTCAAAAAAGTAAAATTAACGTTTTGGAGTGGCCTAATCAAAGTCCTGACTTGAACCAATTAAGATGCTGAGGCAGGACCTTAAACGGGCAGTTCATGCTCGAAAACCACCAGTGTGGCTGAACTAAAGAAGAGTGGGCCAAAATTCCACTACGGTGCTATGAAAGACTGATCTCCAGTTATCTAAAGTGAGACAAAAACAGAAAAAATCAGCAAATACTTTTTCACAGCATTGTGAATTGTAAATGTATTTGTTTGGCATTATTTCTTTAATGCAAGTCAGCAATAGATTTTGCTTGGTCTTGTAGCCAGTGCACGATATCACCACCACAAATGATGCATTAATATTTGAAGACAAAATATAAATCTCACCATGGTTTTTTTTTTTCATTGCAGCTATTGATCATAGCTGGCGCAGGTCTTCACATTTTTTTCCACAACACTCATGCTATCCCACAGGATACCACTAACAAACACCGCGTGTAACTTAAGTTCATAACTATTTTTTAAATACATTTTTTAAAATATCTTTTCTGCAGGAGAGAGGAAATTTTAAAACAACATTATTTGTTTGAATCAGGGCTGCCTCCAGTCTCTCATCAGAGGCAGTGATGTAACCCCTGGGTTCATTAAAGTCTGAGTGTTGAAAATGGGAATGCGCTTTATTTTCTCTGGAAGGAGATTATGCAAGCAGAGACGCTAGCTATGCCTTGTGTTGGCATGGTATGTTATGGAGGCCTTTTGAATACGCTTTTCCCCCCTTCCTGCTTGCAAGTGAAAAGTAACCTAAGTTCACTTGGGCAAATCTGTCAGCCTGTCATGCAGATACAGCTCCACATAGAGGCACAAATTAAATAGTGGAAATGTTGCTGGAGATTTAATTTGCTCCCATGGGAAGGTGTTGATGTTTGAGGTGGAGCCATTTTAGAAGTCATTCATATAAATGCTCTGTAATTGCATGTTTAGTTGATCTCCTGTACACACTGAGGATTTAATGAGCCCCTGTGTTTTGAATAGGGAATATGGAGATGTATCATGCTGTTGAATGTTGGGGCAAAGGCTCAAACTAAGATAAACTTATTGCTATGGCTACCATTTCACTTCTGCATTTCAACTCAAAATGCAAAAACACAACTACATCATCGGGAAAAAGCAACTGCAAATACACTTGCAATGTGTTTGCACAATGAGTTTTCTATGAAACAACGAGTGGCATGGTGGTGGAGCGAGTAGCGTTGCTGCCTCACAGCTTCAGGGTTACCTCCTGAACTAGCTGCCTGTGTGGGTTTCCTTTGGGTTCTCTGGTTTCCTCCCAACTCCCAAAAACATACCACTAGGTGGATTGGCTATAATAAAATTTCCCTAGATTTGACTGAATGTGTGTATGCAATAGACAGGTGTCCCATCCAGGGTGTATTCCTGCCTCACACCAAGTGTTCTGGATCCACTGCAACCCTGATCAGGATAAAGTGGTTACTGAAAAAGAGTGAATGAGGTGAACCGGCCTTGCTAAATTACCCCTAGGTGTGAAGGTGTGTGTGTGTGTGTGTGTGTGTGTGCATGGTGCCCTGTGCCCAATGCCTAAGTGAGACCCCCTGGAGACTTGGGCCTCCATTAAGTTGTCAGGTGAAGTGTTGTTCTCACCCTGTACATGTCTGGCTGGAATAGATGAGATATGTACTCATATTGGAGTCCTGCTGCTCAAGCTAGAGCTTTCCGTTGCCAGGAATGAAGGATGGTGACAGACAAGCCTGCTTACTTGGTGCTCCTAAGCAATGTCAACAATATGCATGCTGAGGTGGGACACAAAATTGATTATACTTCTGCTTCTGCCAAGAAGAAGGCACTGGACAGATGTCTGGATAGTTAGACACACAACAGGCCTGTCATGAGGACTTTGCCATGAGACCACAACTGCAGGACCTATCCCTGTGAAACGGACAGCATTTTATTCAGATCTAATGCATCAAGTTGGTGACAAAGCTTCCATTCACAGTGTGCTTCCTGATTACTCTGAACTCGATCCAGGACAGACAGTGATGAAGATGAAGTACCTCTTCATTCTGTGTGACCGTAAACTTGATGGATGCAAACAACTCTGTGAGTTGCTAACTGATCAGTCACCTTATGACCAGAACTTCACATGTGCACCCTAAAAAAGGTACCTGTTATGTCACATTCAACCTCATTCCAAATCTCATCTTTCTGAGTAGCAGAAGAAGCTGAGTTGAGATTCTAGGAAGTGCTCAGAAATCCTTGTAAACAATTGCATAATATTATTGATTTGAGGTCAGAATGGTCAGAGTGGTTCAAGCTGACAGAAAGGCTACGTTATCTCAAATCACCACTCTTTGCAACCTTGGTGAGCAGAAAAGCATCTCAGAATGCACAACACACTGAACCTTAAGATGGATAGGCTACAAAAGCAGAAGACCACATCAGGAACCTGAGGCTACAGTGGGCACTGGTTCACCTAAAATGGACAGGTAAAAATTTGTAAAAACTACACCTGATAAGTAAGTTTCTCTGGATGAGGCTAAATGCTACAAATGTAAATATATTTAAATGAGATGCTTTTCTGCTCACCATGGTTGTAAGGAGTGGTTATATGATTGCATGAATGTGCAGGTGTACAGTTGCTTCTAATAAAGTGGAGCATGAGTGTACCCTGATATAACAAATCAAAAGCACTACAGGCATGAGGTTGCAACGTGTACATTTATCATCACCTCTGATTTTCCACAAGTCAGGCCATCACCTTTGTGATGTGTTGTGTCTGCTGTGAAAGAGGTTGTCTTGAGATTAAGTGCTCAGCAAAATACAAACACAGCATGATCCAGGAACCATGCAGGAATGAAGACAGTGACTTCTGCCTTGAAATAATTCATTGAAAAGTAGAACTGGAAAAAAAAAAAAAGACACAGATACTAAACAAAGGTACAGACACAAATATTGTCACTGATATTTAGTATTGTAACTTTGGTTTGGACATTGTCCTGTGTATTCTACCAAAACGTGCATGCTAGAGGATGTGCAGATAGAAAGCACAGCAGTTTGTTCAAGACAGAACTTGTTGCTCAGCACTTTACTCACCCAGCCTCAACAGACTCACCTAAGAGCACAC
This sequence comes from Ictalurus furcatus, assembly GCF_023375685.1. Lineage (NCBI taxonomy): Eukaryota > Metazoa > Chordata > Actinopteri > Siluriformes > Ictaluridae > Ictalurus > Ictalurus furcatus. The sequence goes on from NC_071264.1 coordinate 21,232,714, forward strand.
ATGCTGCAGCAAAAGGAAAACAGTTGAAAAGCGGTTTATAAGACTTTGACATAGATGTGCAGCCTTTATGTTCCAACATTGTACAAGACCAAAGGAGGTGTTTAAAAAGAGAAACACAAACAAAGAAAAAAAATGTAACAGACTTGAAAAAATATGACATGGTAGTAGGCAAAAATGAAAACTGTAGGGTCCAGAGGTTTAATGTTGGCTGTGTTGGACTTGAAGATGCCCCTGCAGCTGATGATGTTTGGTTTCGTCCACCCTGTTCAGCTATATTTTGAAAAGCATTGTCTATATAACTCTTGTACACTGCTTAATCAGTGTTAAATGGCACATATGCATACAGTTACACAATGCATTCCAAACATTCCGCTTAGGATACTGGATTATGTTTTTTTTTTTTTTTTTTTTTTTTTTTTTGCCCTTTTGTTGCTGAAACGCAAAAGTATTTAACTCAAGTGTAATGGGTGGTTGAAAAAATTAGAATGTTCAGCATAATGCTCTTTAAATATCCAACGTTAAAATATGCAATGACCTGACCACTTTCTACCTGGAGAATTTTAACCCCAAATTGCTTAATTCAATGATATTAAATGGTAATAAAACACCATTCTGTACTTAACTGTATTAACTATATATTTTCTGTATTTGTGTTTTAATAGCATGAAGCAATATTGTTGCACACATTGCCAATCACTCTCTCAATGTAGAGTCAGACGTGTTCTCACTCTTGGTTTCTCTTCATACTTTACACCCAACTGACAGTGTCGTTTTTTGGATGGTGGGATGCTTGATTCTTTACCTCAGGACATGATACCTACTTTTTTTCATATAAAAAAACCACAGTCTGCTAATTCCATGTAACCTGGCAACAGTATTTCAAGAAAACCACAATTTTCTATAACATGTTGTCACTTCTCACTTGTATGGCTACCCCAAACATGGGAAATGAAAGAGATAATAGTGTTCATTCATTTATGTGCTTCATCATGTTTAAAAAATGTATCATCTTTTCATCAAGTTCAAGCTTCAATTGCTGATTTTCTTAAGCTGATTTCATCACACCTACATTTTCTTCTACCTTGTCATTAAGATGTCAAGCCCTTTCATCCACTTCCAGCCAGGCTTTCTCCTTAGCTTCTCGTTTGTCCTTTTCTTCATATTGTCTCAGTGTCTTTCTTTGCCACTGTATCTCTGTATCTTTGATTTGACTGGAACCCAACTATAAAATGGTGTCCACTCGAGATGGGTCTCCAGCATTCCATATGCTGGCTGCCTTGTAAACATAACCATTAACATGCAGGTTGAACTGAAAAATATCACATTTAATCAACTATTTCACTCTGCTAAAACTTTGCGTAAATGCTTTGTGTTTTGACAAAAAGAAGAAAGAATGAAAAACTTACCACTATGGAAATGTACTTACCACTATGTTTATTCCTCACATCTGGTGTTTTCTAGTTAGTTCATTCATCAGTTTCTTAGTATGATTTGCTAATGTAGTTTTTCACATAGCAGTATTATCAACATAGAAGTATTATCATAATATTGATATGGTGAAACACAAAGCAAAGTGTACCTCACTATATGGCTCATACCACAATACAATATGATGTAAAGTCAGCTATATATTCCCTAGAGTTACATTTACATACCAGAATACCAATGAATCTTTCAGCTATTAAAGGGAATGTACAGCAAAAATCTAATCTGTAACCATCTGCTGTAAACAATTAAATCTGTAGAAATCTGTACTCTCATGAGTAAGATTCCCAGTTTAGGAAACCACACTCCTGATGATGGTTGGTTAATTTTGCTTCCACTTCCTAGCTTTAACTTGATATACTTAAATACTGTTATACAACAGTTAGCTCTGGTACACTAGTTTGATTGATGACGCAGCATTCCAAGAGTGTCTATATTTCCGCAGTGGGATGCACTGGGACGTTTCACTGCGTCTATCAGTGAAATACTGCTCGACATGAATACAGAGTCCAATCTGAATGGGTTGCCAGTCTTCATTCCTTAAGAGAAATAGAAGAGACAAAAAAGATGAGAGATAAAGGATGTTTAATCTTATTCAATTAAATTCAATTCAGTTTTATTTGTATAGCGCTTTTAACAATGGATATTGTCACAAAGCAGCTTTACAGAAATATATAAATTCAGGATATAGATTTTAAATGTATGAATTTATCCATAATGAGCAAGCCAGAGGCGACGGTGGCAAGGAAAAACTCACTGAGACGACATGAGGAAGAAACCTTGAGAGGAACCAGACTCAAAAGGGAACCCATCCAAACCTGGGTGACACTGGATAGTGCGATTTAGTTTACAGATTTACAGAATTCTTTTTATTTTTCATGTGCTAGATGAACAGCTACACAGAGGATGCTAGCATACAAAAAGCACATGAGTGTACTTCTCTTCAAGTACTTCGACTGGCATATCAAAAACACACTGGTTTAGGTACATTGGTACTTCACATTTTGGTACATCTGTACTTCTCTCCACATATAATTAGACAAAAGCAACCTGTTCATCTTTCTAAATGCACATTAGTATGCTTGTAGTAATCATCACTAAATAAGTTTGGTAGTATATTTGAATGAACTTGACACATCATTAACTCGTCACATCTGAGCATAGTGTGACTTTATTGAGACCTTTAATTCTAAAGGAGGCATGTGAGATTACTGGTGCCTCTTGTCTCAGGAGCAAAACCAATGAGATAGGCGACTTAAGCAGAAGTCTCTCTTCAAATTAGTGTGAGCTCAATGCCCTCTATTTTTTTTGTTTGTTTGTTTTTAGATTTTCTTTATCTTCTTTATGTTTATATTTGAGTTGAAGCTGCATCCATTATTGACTTCAACTCCTCTGATAACTGCAAATCAAAAGAAGCTATCAGACTAACTATTTGTCCTTATTTTTATTACAGCACACTAAGGATGTAACTGAATATGAATACATTATTCAGAATGAAATGATAATGTGCTCTAACAGATAGGAATACAGAGGTACACTATGTATTTATTTAAAAAAAATTGCCAGAAAGGTTCACAGGGCATCTGATTAAGATTAGAGGTGAGCATCGGGACTGGGATCTCACAAGTGAAAGCAAAAAAGTCATGCAAGCAGGAGTTCTATGCAAGTAATCTTGGGGCACTAGCAAACAGTTAGATATGATGCTCATGGGGCAGATAAAGACCATAAATGTGTGCTGGCAATGACATTGTTCCTTTATTCATTTTTCGTAACTGTGGTGGCTGTGGCTCAGGTGGTAGAGCGGGTTGTCCACTAATCGTAGGGTTGGCGGTTTGATTCCCAACCCATGTGACTCCACATGCCGAAGTGTCCTTGGGCAAGACACCGAACCCCAAGTTGCTCCCGATGGCAAGTTAGCGCCTTGCATGGCAGCTCTGCTACCATTGGTGTGTGAGTGGGTGAATGAGACACAGTGTAAAGTGCTTTAGATAAAAGTGCTATATAAGTGCAGACCATAACTGCCTGATCAGGCTTGCAATTGTTTAGACCAGACCAGTTTGTTTATATACTGAGAAATAGAACCAACAAAATTTTGTGAGAAGGTACAAACAAAAATTATAACTAATTATAACTAAAAACCAGTTCTATCTCTATCTCTTGTTGACACCAATTATGAACTCGAGTGATGTATCTAAGGTGGAAAAACTTTTAAAGCCAAAGATTTACAGACCACACTGTCTGACATTTCCACATCTGGGGTTTTCCCCCCAGTGTTTCCAGGGGCATAGAGTATCATTCATTAAAAAAATTAATTAGTAGACACTAAGTGGATAATATACAACTTTATTCAGACGCCAATGCTTCTTATACAATACGAGTGCATGTATCCATCAATACAAAGGCAAACAACAACAACCTTGTCTGTGAAGGTCTTAATCTCGCGACAACTCACAGAGCAACACTGAATTTAATTGTTCCTGTGAGAATTGAGTATACTCTCTCAACATGACAATGTCCGTTTATGGATGCTGACATTTTGTGAACCAATTCAGTTTCTCTTGCCTTTTGTTGCCTTTTAAATAAAAAGCAAGAGGTGCAACCACTGCATCTCCAAGGTTCCCTCCAACATGAGAGCTGAAGATCTGTAATTAGTGATGAAGATCCAGCTGCACTTGACCTGAATAACCTGAACTGGCACTGGTTCTTTCTCAGAACCCAGAAAATTTCGAACACCAGTCTTTTCAGGTCATTTTTGACCTTTTTCAGTTCAGTTGTCAGAGAGACTTGTTAGCTGTCAACAAACTCAATTTAGTTCTGTTTCACTTTACAAAACATATCAAACTTGATGGATTAAAATACATAATACTATTTTATTGAGTGAGTGTATGGTTTCTTTTCTATGTACTATCTGACTTTAAAAGCAGTGATGTTACCACCTAACGTCTGGCAAATGTACACTAATAGCTTTTCTACTTGTAGTAAAGCTACTGCCCAAGCCTCAAGTCTCATGGAGTGGAACAGATTTTCTTCTAGGATTTTCCTGTATTTGGCTCCATAAATCCTGCCATCTTGTCCTCAACCTTGACCAGCTTCTGGTCTCAGGTGATGAGCAGTGATCAGTTCCCATCTAGTCATATAGAATTTTGTACCAAGGCTAAAAGGTTACATTTTGGTCCCATCAGTCCAGAGAGCCTTTTTACACATTTGTGAGTGCTGGGTCTCCAACACTGTCTTTCATGTTTTTTTTCCCCACAATAATGGCTTTCTTCTTGTCACTCTTCCATAAAGCCTGGCTTTAGGGTCTGTCTAGTGTATCTGATACCAATTCGCTAACATTGAAATAAGCATCACACAATGAATGGTAATAGGATATATATTATAGGGTTGGTTGCTCGCAGTGAAGATTACCAATAATTGTATGAGATACTGAATAATGCATGTTGATTGTAGCACTGACAGAATGACATCAATTATAATTCTAAAAAATGTTGAGGCTGAGAGATGCAATACTGAGTACAACATAACATTACAAATTACATAATACATTGGAATGCTCCAATCCAGGTATAAAACTTTTCACAAGTGCAGCAATTAGGTTTAACAGTAACTGACCAGAAAAAAGGCCAATGCATTTGTAGGACAGAGAGAGGATTGGGGTCAGTCAGTCAAACTACAATATTTCAAGAGAGTTGAGGTTGTTTCTGCATTTGTATTTTCAGACACGGGCTATACTCGAAAAACAAAACAAAAACAAAAAAACACCATGTTATAGTTATCTTATAGTTCTTGTGTAGACAAACCATTTTGGTGACCACTAGAAGGTGGTCAGATGAGGCCTGATTTACACTCAACGTGTGGTAGAAGACAGTCAATGCTGTGAATCATACTGACAAACACACATTTCCTGATTCCATCCCATATTTGACAATGATACAATGTGATTTGTGATACATTCTCAACCAGAGAGAACACAGTGAACTGACATTAACAAGGCACAAGCAGCGTCCGTGGCTCGGACCAAACAAATGTGGCCTTGCTCATTCTCTCTTTTTGAGTTCATTGTTTCATAAATGAGTTCATTGATTCATACTTCATCATGACGTATGGTGAACAGACAACGTGCATGATAGAGCAGCTGTTCCACAATGTTTGATCCATTTCATCTGGTTCAAATGGATTTTATGGATTATTCCTGCTGGGCAAAGGATTAGTAGTCCAAGGATGCAATGATGACTTTGAATGCTTTATTTTAATCCTGTCTTGGTGCCAATACATGGAATTAGCTCGAAAGAAAGCTTATTTCAATTAGAAGTTTGTTTGTTCAGCAATATTAGCTTTCAATACACTGCCTCACTGAATCAGACAGGTTTGGCCATATATGCAGTTCTTGGCATAAGCAAGCCTAGGGTGGCTACTTGCCAGTGCTGGCAATGGCATATTATTTTCTGTATGGGTGTTCCTGGCATTGTGTCTGTGTGTCTGTTTGCACCCATAAAATGATAGTGCTTATTGGTTGATATTAGCAATTACCCAAACCCCTAACGTGTTTAATTGTTTCTCTCTTGGTTCCTCCATTGCTGCTCAGGACAAAAAAAAATCCAATAAACAAGGAGAAATTTAGGACCAAATCTTACAACTTTTATTATTTTTGAGTCAAAAATAAAATGTTTTCTCTGTGTGTGTTAAACACTGTACACTACACACAATGCTTCTTCTTAGTGTTTTTCTTCTATAAGCCCTATTCTCATTCATGTATTTGAAAGGAAAGCTACCTGAAACCAAATCACTGCCAACAGTGGACACAGGAAACAAGTCACAAATGCAAGTCTTTACACCTCATTTTACATATCTAATTACACTTGCAGCACAACAATCAGAGAAAATTTTCATTTAATCAAGTCAAGACAAAAAATACACAGAACAAAACAATAAATACACACAACAGTAAATACAAAGGACAATGGATACACAGAACATAGACTGTAAACTGTAAGCTATTGTGTAATGTAGCAGCACAAGTATAGCAGCAATACTGGCAGCAAAAACAAGTCCCATTGTTAAAGTGACTGATGCAGCTATGTTAAGTGCAGTGGTAATGACTCTTACTGGGTTAGAGCATGTGCAGTGGTATGAGTCTTCCCTGAGGCAGTCAGATTACTCAACACCTTGCTGCCTCACAAAACTCACCTGGGCTAGTCAAACACCTAACCCAGTTATAAACTGTTGCGGAGTCTGCTGGTGGTCAGACTGAATAGGGAAGGAACTCCTCACTTTGTTAACGTGGGTTGGAAACGATTGATTTTCCAGTGACATTGCATTAATTTGGCAAAAACTTTTATCCAGTGTACCTTACAACTGAGCTGAGCAGCAGAGGGTTATGAGCATTGCTTAAGAGCCCAAAAGTGCAAATCGGTGGTACTGGGATTTGAAGGCATAACCTTTTGAACAGTAGGCCAAGCCTTAACCTGTGAGCTACAACAACCATAATTTCTACAATTTAACATTTATTTGCCACGTGTTTCATTATTCTTAGTTTTATAATTTTCTACATGTACTGTATATTATTACATGTTGAAGTAGACATAGCTTTGTAGCTGTAGATGTAGGCACACATGTATCAGCATAAACTGTAAAGATCTATTTTATTTTACACGTAAAGTAATATTTGCCACCAATGGAATTCACATAATTTCCTTAAAATTATCTTCTCGTTTAGCCAAACATAGCAAAACTTGGCATTCCTAAATGTTTATGGCTCATGCTCTTTAACTCAACATGTCATGCCATCTTCATGTCAGCCCACGTCCATGAGTTTAACTTCTCATTTACCGAGAGCAAGAGTGCTAAGTCTCAAAACAATGAACATCCTCCACAGAAAATCAGGGCAGATTCAATTCAATTCAAAATCCTAAGCAGTATAAAGTTCCTTGGCTTTTTGAATCTTCATTTTTATAAATTACAGTTGCAAGTCAGACTGATAAAGTTGAAACTCTCTCTTTGAGTTTTTTTTCCCCCTTCCAGAATGTCCTGGTTGTGGTTTTGGGTGATTGATGTGTATTTTTGGATGTGTTTTAGAATGTTGTACCTTCTGTGATACATAAAGGATTCTCTGTACTGCCTCAGGCATTTTGTCAAATTGATCAGTATCTCATAGTCTGAAACTCTAACTCATCTCCAAACACCTCCCTCCCAGTGCAGACCAATGCCAAACAACAGTCATCCATGGTCAGAAACCAAGGGAACAAAATTGTCTATTCTGACTTGCCTGTCAATCACAGTGATACTTGCCAGTCATGGGTGTCTGTGAGCTTGTGTATGCAAAAGAGGGCAGATAGTGCTTTCCTCTGAGTGTTACACTGCCTTGTAATGCAGCATAGCTAGCCCTTGTTGGTAGCTGTTGTGTGATAGGGGAGAGGTGACTTTGGTAAATTACCAAATTCAGGAAGAGAATGAAGGTGGGGGAGACACAATGAATCATCTTCCCCCAAGTTCTTTCAGTCATGCTAAATGTGAATGCTATCTGTGTGTAAACTGGATTGAATTCTGTAATAACATCATAAAATAAGATAATAATATAATACTTTATTAATCCCCAGATGGAGAAATTAGGGATGACCATATTACAAGAATGATGACCATATTATAGGAATTAGCATGACCATGTTACAGATATGAGAAGTAGGTGTGTGTCACTTGGCCAACCATCTAGCTATCTAGATAATATTCTGGTAGTTAGTAATTTAGCCACTAAGTCAGTAGCTAAGTAAGTATAATGAGGAAAGTAAAATGAGGTAATTATTGATATAGTTTGACATTTTAAAAGAACAATTAAAAAAAGGGGACAGTATGCTTCCACATATTTTACACCCACAGACCCAAACATCAGGTTGCCAAATCCCAATTGATTTCACAGCATGAATAGTCAATTAGCAGTGCTACAAGGGCTACTGCAGAACTGCGTCCATCCATCAATTAGTATTAAGCCATAATTGGAAATAATCCATCCATGAATGAATGATTTGGACTGTTAAATAGGATTCAGTTATACATTTGGTGCAATGAAATATATTATCAAGTTTTACAGAGCTGTTATCATCCAAACCAAACAGAATTAATTTATTATTTGACATTAATTAATGAATCAATCTATTAATAGGCTTTTAAAATAGAGCCAACGATGTGGCTCACTGTTCATAAGCATGTCTTAGTGTTATTCTAAGTAAGAACCTCTACTAGGTATAATGTCTATATAATTGTTTTAATTATTATTGTTGTTATTGTCATCATTATTATTATTATTAGTAGTAGTAGTAGTAATAGTAGTAGTAGTTTAGACCCAAACCATGGCAGCAAAATGTGACATTTCTAAAATGATATGCTTTTTTGGAGATCTGAAAAAAGCAATTACACTAGTATTATTTCACTCTCCTCATTCAGCTGACTAAATTTGAACAGGAAATGTTCCATCCATGCTATCTTTTTTCCTTTGCTAAATAACTTGCTTCATTTTGCACTCCCTGCCACTTAATCTGGGAACTCTGGGATAGAGTTGTGCTGCTACTGAAGATCTGTAGTGAGCAGAAAAGCATCTCAGAAAAGCACAGCGCAATATTTGTGGGGTGGCTTAGGCTCAGGTGGTATAGCAGGTTGTCCACAAATAGCAGAGTTGGCAGTTCGATCCCCAGCCCCTCAATATGCTGATGTGTCCTTGGGCAGGACACTGAACCCCAAGTTGCTCCCGATGGCAGCCTTGTGCCATTGGTGTGTGTGTGAGAGTGAGAGAGAGAGAGAGAGAGCGAGAGAGAGAGACAGACAGACAACTCAGCTGAAGGAGAAACAGTGTAAAGTATTTTGTAGAATCGCTAAGGTTAAAAGGCACTATATAAGTGCAGATCATTTACCATTATGGTATACCACATATGGATGGACTACAACAGCAGAATGATCACATTGGGTTCCACTCCAATCTGATGAATCTTGATTTCTGCATGCAGATAGCAGGGTTAGAATTTAGCATCAACAGCATGAATCCACGGACCTAACCTGCCTTGTGTCAACGTTCAGGCTGCTGGTGGTGTAAGAATGATTTCTTTGCACATATTGGGCCCCCTAATATGCCACAGCCTATCTGAGTATTGTTGCTGACCATGTGCATCCTTTGATTGCTGCAAATTACCCATCTTACAATGGCTACCTCCAGCATGATGATGCACCATGTCACAAAGCACAAGTCAAACTGGTTCCATGAACATGACAATGAGTACAGTGTACTTTAGTGCCCTCTCGTCACCAGATCTGAATCCAGTAGAGGATCTTCCATTAGAGGATGGGTAGAATGAGATTCACAGCATGAATTTGCATGAATCTGCAGCAATTGTGTGATACAATCATGGAGCACAATGTCAAAGGAATGTTTCCAACACCTTGTGGAGTCCATGTCACAATTTAGGCTGTTCTGAGGGCAAAGAGGATCCTACCTAGTATTGGTTTTTTCATAACTAAACCCTGATACTGGATCACTAGGTCATGGACTACCACCAGCTGAAAAACTCTGTTGGGGAGGTAAAATAGTATGAAAACACATAGTCAAAACTTCTTTTTTTTTAATTACAGTGCTAATTTAAGTACTTCTAGAAGAGGTAGGTAGATGTTTAAATACTGCCAGTGACTGAGCTGTTTGGACATCGATATATTTCGATATATTTTATATAAGTTAGCAGCAAAAGTACAGGTAGTCAGTACAGAAATGTGCAAAAATTGCAAGGGAAGTGGGATGGTGTTCAGTTCAGTGTGTGTGCGTGTGTGTGTGTCAGTCCAGTCTATATGTATTGATGTTTTGGGGGAAGAAGCTGTTACAAAGTTTGGCCGTGAGGGCCCAAACACTTCGGTGCCTTTTTCCAGACAGCAGGAGGGTGAAGAGTTTGTGTGAGGGGTGTGTGGTGTCATCCACAATGCTGGTGGCTATGCGGATGCAGCGTGTGGTGTAAATGTCTATGATGGAGGAAAGAGAGACCCACATGATCTTCTCAGCCGTCCTCCCTATCCGCTGCAGGGTCTTGCGATCCGATACGGTGCAATTTTCAAATCAGGCAGTGTGAGAAGATGTGAGGGAAAAAAGGACAATTGACTGTCCATGGTTACCCCAAGGTTGCACACAGTGACCAAAGGTGAGATCAGAGAGTTGTCCAGGAAGATTGCAAAATCCTGATGTGAGGATAAATCACTTGGGATGAACAGCAGTTCAATTTTGCCGGGATTAAGTTTCAGCTGATGAGCCATGATGAGATGTCTGCCAGACATGCTGAGATCTGAGTGGAAACATGAGTGTCTGAGGGAGCGAAGGAGAGGATGAGTTGAGTGTCATCCGCATAGCAGTGATATGAAAACCCACACAAGGACATGACCTCAACAAGAGATATAGTAATTATTACTATAGCCTAGGTGTAGTTTTGTGGGCCACACAATAGAAACACTGTGCATAAGGAACAGATGTTGGCTATATCTAATATGGCTCACTTACAGCTGATGTGGCTGAGTTGCAGCATCTGGCAGTTCAGATGGGGCAGATTTGGGTCGTCATTCACTCACATATGTGGGTCAGAGGACAGCTACTTATTTGGCCCACATCTAGGACAAGGGAAATGTTCTGACCCAGTAACATTCAAAGTATATCACATACTGTACACATATAATCTGGATCACATCACTAATGACAGGTGTAGGATAATTACTTTTGAACATCAGTTTCAATGTGATTGTTGCATAAGTGGACACACCTTTTTATAATGGAGCATGTGACTATCCTCAGAATTAATCAGCGTTATTGTTTCTATATGTTTTGTTTTTTTTCTTTTTCACCCCTAAATTTGTTTTACACTTACATTTTGTTGTTTGCTATATCACATCTGACATGATTTATCTTGGTTTCTTTCCTTTTTTTAAATCACAAAAACCATGCATTATTAACGGTTGGGGGCGGGGGCGGGTGGGGGGGGGCTTAGTAGACTCTTATATAGGGATTGGGTAGGGTGTAGACTTTTTGTATTCATTGTATATACATCCAAAATACAAAAAACAAAAAAAAATTATTTGTTCAGAAACACATTGTAATGGAAGTGATGTGCAGTCAGGTATATAACGTGTGTCTCTGAAATGTTTACACGGCAAACACAGCCTGTTTTGCATATTTTTGCATCTAATTTGGTCATTTAATGGAAACATTGTTTATGTGTCACAGTAATGTTATGCTATAATGTTATTTGGGTGCTTTATTTTGACATGCATCTGTGGACCAGATCATTACTGTGACAAGTCACGAATTGGAATGTGTTCTGTTGGGGCAACTTTCATTTTCATTAGCATTAGTCCATCATAGAACAGCAGGTTACACCCTGCTTTCAGTTCTCTCTGAAGTTGTTTAGAGAAGACATACAGCTGAATGAGAATGAGGAAAAAACACATACTGGAAGCCTGTTTATTTGCCCTGTGTGCTCTCTATACAGGTTTTGAAAATAAATGCCGGACTTTCAGTCAGTGTGATGGTAGGATCACTTCAGTCTATACAGTGGAATGTTTTCTCACTGGTGGGTGTAGGACCTTCTACTACTCTGCTCATTAACATTCTCATTATTTTTAGCAATGATGCAGTTACTTGGTGTGTCGGATAGGGATCATCGATACAAATGCAAATATGATGAGAATATAATCCAGATACAAGGAACACAACATAGCCAAGTGTAAACGAGTAAAGAGTGAAAAATATGAAAAATGTATATGAAAAATATAGTCAGTAAAGTAAAATATAGTATGTGAAATATAGTCAGTAAAGTAGGCATTTTGATGACTTCTCTAACACAAGAAAATGTGGATTGAAGCATAAACTGAGACCTCAGACATTTCAGCTGCCACTATATCTTTCATCCCATTTCCCAGTGGGAGCACCAGACACTCATTCCCTCCACCACACGCACCTTCATGCACTTTTGTCAAGTTACACTTTCACAGCAAATATAACTTTATAGACATTTTATGTATTTTCCTTAATATACAGTGGCTTGCATAAGTATTCACCCCCAGTGAACTTTTCCATATTTCATAGTGTTGTAACCCAGAACTGAAATAGACTTAATTGGGATTATATGTCATACAATTTACACAGAATAATCCATTATACTGTAGTTGGGGGGGAAATCAATATAATTTATTCGTTCATTGTTTATCTTCAGTAACTGTTTTGTATTTTTTCCTGGTCAGGGTTGCAGCAAATCTGAAGCCTATCCTGGTCATAATGGGCACAAGGTGTGAGAATTCACCCCAGACGGGATGCCATATATATATATATATATATATATATACAGTGAGGGAAAAAAGTATTTGATCCCCTGCTGATTTTGTACGTTTGCCCACTGACAAAGAAATGATCAGTCTATAATTTTAATGGTAGTTGTATTTGAACAGTGAGAGACAGAATAACAACAAAAAAATCCAGAAAAACGCATGTCAAAAATTTTATAAATTAATTTGCATTTTAATGAGGGAAAAAAGTATTTGACCCCCTCTCAATCAGAAAGATTTCTGGCTCCCAGGTGTCTTTTATACAGGTAACGAGCTGAGATTAGGAGCACACTCTTAAAGGGAGTGCTCCTAATATCAGTTTGTTACCTGTATAAAAGACACCTGTCCACAGAAGCAATCAATCAGTCATATTCCAAACTCTCCACCATGGCCAAGACCAAAGAGCTCTCCAAGGATGTCAGGGACAAGATTGTAGACCTACACAAGTCTGGAATGGGCTACAAGACCATTGCCAAGCAGCTTGGTGAGAAGGGGACAACAGTTGGTGCGATTATTCGCAAATGGAAGAAGCACAAAAGAACTGTCAATCTCCCTCGGCCTGGGGCTCCATGCAAGATCTCACCTCGTGGAGTTACATTGATCATGAGAACAGTGAGGAATCAGCCCAGAACTACACGGGAGGATCTTGTCAATGATCTCAAGGCAGCTGGGACCATAGTCACCAAGAAAACAATTGGTAACACACTACGCCGTGAAGGACTGAAATCCTGCAGCGCGCGCAAGGTCCGCTGCTCAAGAAAACACATATACATCCCTGTCTGAAGTTTGCCAATGAACATCTGAATGATTCTGAGGACAACTGGGTGAAAGCGTTGAGGTCAGATGAGACCAAAATGGAGCTCTTTGGCATCAACTCAACTCGCCGTGTTTGGAGGAGGAGGAATGCTGCCTATGACCCCTGGAACACCATCCCCACCGTCAAACATGGAGGTGGAAACATTATGCTTTGGGGTTTTTTTTCTGCTAAGGGGACAGGACAACTTCACCGCATCAAAAGGACGATGGACGGGGCCATGTACCGTCAAATCTTGGGTGAAAACCTCCTTCCCTCAGACAGGGCATTGAAAATGGGTCGTGGATGGATATTCCAGCATGACAATGACCCAAAACACACGGCCAAGGCAACAAAGGAGTGGCTTAAGAAGAAGCACATTAAGGTCCTGGAGTGACCTAGGCAGTCTCCAGACCTTAATCCCATAGAAAATCTGTGGAGAGAGCTGAAGGTTCGAGTTGCCAAACGTCAGCCTCGAAACCTTAATGATTTGGAGAAGATCTGCAAAGAGGAGTGGGACAAAATCCCTCCTGAGATGTGTGCAAACCTGGTGGACAACGACAAGAAACGTCTGACCTCTGTGATTGCCAACAAGGGTTTTTAAACCAAGTACTAAGTCATGTTTTGCAGAGGGCTCAAATACTTATTTCCCTCATTAAAATGCAAATCAATTTATAACATTTTTGATGTGCGTTTTTCTGGATTTTTTTGTTGTTATTCTGTCTCTCACTGTTCAAATAAATCTACCATTAAAGTTATAGACTGATCATTTCTTTGTCAGTGGGTAAACATACAAAATCAGCAGGGGATCAAATACTTTTTTCCCTCACTGTATATATATATATATATATATATATATATATATATAAGTGAGTACACCCCTCACATTTTTGTAAATATTTGATTATATCTTTTCATGTGACAACACTGAAGAAATGACACTTTGCTACAATGTAAAGTAGTGAGTGTACAGCTTGTGTAACAGTGTAAATTTGCTGTCCCCTCAAAATAACTCAACACACAGCCATTAATGTCTAAACCGCTGGCGTGAAAGTGAAAATGTCCAAATTGGGCCCAAAGTGTCAATATTTTCTGTAGCCACCATTATTTTCCAGCACTGCCTTAACCCTCTTGGGCATGGAGTTCACCAGAGCTTCACAGGTTGCCACTGGAGTCCTCTTCCACTCCTCCATGACGACATCACAGAGCTGGTGGATGTTAGAGACCTTGTGCTCCTCCACCTTCCATTTGAAGATCCCCCACAAATGCTCAATAGGGTTTAGTCAATCACCTTCACCCTCAGCTTCTTTAGCAAGGCAGTGGTCATCTTGGAGGTGTGTTTGGGGTCGTTATCATGCTGGAATACTGCCCTGTGGCCCAGTCTCCGAAGGGAAGGGATCATTCTCTGCTTCAGTATGTTACAGTACATGTTGGCATTCATGGTTCCCTCAATGAACTGTAGCTCCCCAGTGCCGGCAGCACTCATACATCCCCAGACCATGACACTCCCACCACCATGCTTGACTGTAGGCAAGACACAATTGTCTTTGTACTCCTCACCTGGTTGCCGCCACACACGCTTGACACCATCTGAACCAAATAAGTTTATCTTGGTCTCATCAGACCACAGGACATGGTTCCAGTAATCCATGTCCTTAGTCTGCTTGTCTTCAGCAAACTGTTTGCAGGCTTTCTTGTGCATCATCTTTAGAAGAGGCTTCCTTCTGGGATGACAGCCATGCAGACCAATTTGATGCAGTGTGCGGCGTATGGTCTGAGCACTGATAAGCTCACCCCCCACCCCTTCAACCTCTGCAGCAATGCTGGCAGCACTCATACGTCTATTTCCCAAACACAACCTCTGGATATGATGCTGAGAACGTGCACTCAACTTCTTTGGTCGACCATGGCGAGGCCTGTTCTGAGTGGAACCTGTCCTGTTAAACCGCTGTATGTTCTTGGCCATCGTGCTACAGCTCTGTGTCAGGGTCTTGGCAATCTTCTTACAGCCTAGGCCATCTTTATGTAGAGCAACATTCTTTTTTTCAGATCCTCAGAGTTCTTTGACATGAGGTGCCATGTTGAACTTCCAGTGACCAGTATGAGGGAGTGTGAGAGCGATGACACCAAATTTAACACACCTGCTTCCCATTCACACCTGAGACCTTGTAACACTAACAAGTCACATGACACCGGGGAGGGAAAATGGCTAATTGGGCCCAATTTGGACATTTTCACTTAGGGGTGTACTCACTTTTGTTGCTAGTGGTTTAGACATTAATGGCTGTGTGTTGAGTTATTTTGAGGGGACAGCAAATTTACACTGTTATACAAGCTGTACACTCACTACTTTACATTGTAGCAAAGTGTCATTTCTTCAGTGTTGTCACATGAAAAGATATAATCAAATATTTACAAAAATGTGAGGGGTGTACTCACTTTTGTGAGATACTGTATATTTATATACATATATATGTATGTATATATATATATATATATATATATATATATATATATATATATATATATATATAAATATAAAGGTGTACTATACATATTTCTATACATTTTGTAAACTAATTTTACAAATCTTCTTATTTCATTGATGGATGATTTTGCTTCGTGCAAAACTAGCAAAATTATCTGCTAACAGAGCAAGACTATTTCAAGATGCAAATTAATAAAGATGTCTAGAAATTGCCTTAATAGTCATACAGTATATTTGGTTTATTGTAATCTTATAATAAGAATTAATAGATATATTTGAGTATACTGAAGATACGCTACAGGGTGTCCAAAAGAAAATCAGGAATCACTGGGAATATTTTGATCGAGTATTTCGGTCCAAATATGTTACGTATACTATATGTAGTTTTACTCTAATTGGTTCCTGACTTTTCGAACACCGTGTATTTAGCCAAAAGTATGTGGACACCTGGGTATTGAACATCCCATTCCAAAACCATGGGCATTAATAATGAATCATTCCCCCTTTGCTGCTATAATATCCTCCACTCTTCTGGGAAGGCTTTCCACTAAATTTTGGAACGTGGATGTGAGGATTTGCTCATACAGCCACAAAAGGACAAGACGTCTGGCACTGATGTGCAACCAAAAGGACTGGGGCGAAGTGTTTCAATTCATCCCAAAGGTATTCAGTGGGGTTGAGGTCAGGGCTCTGTGCAGGCCACTCAAGTTCTTCCACTCCAACCTTGTTAAATCATATCCTTACAGACCTCACATCTGCACAGGGGCATTGTCATGCTAGAACAATTTTGGGCTAGGCCCCTTAGTTCCAATGAAGGGAAATTGTAATGCTACAGCATACAAAGACACTTGTGTGCTTCAACCTTTGTGGCAACAGTTTGAGTAAGAACCACAAATGGGTGTAATGGTCAGGTGTCCACAAAACTTTGGCCATATATCTGGTGTATTTTCACTCTGTAAGGAGAATTTTTTTTGCAGTGGACATATAGACTCTCCTTTGCAGTTTTGCTAAATTGTTTGTTTAAAAAATGAGATTATAAAAAAGTAGATTATCAAACCCCAACCCTGGAGGTGTGAGGAAAACGTTCTAACAACTTGCTGGTGGAAGCTCGCAGCAATCTGCAGCAGTCAGCTCTATTAATGCTGTGTATCTGGACGATTTTACCTCAACTGTAAGTCTTTTTGTATAAATACTCATGCCAAATATATAAAGTACGCGCAATTCCTGAATTATTGGTCCTATTCACTATAATGTTGTTTATAAAAATAATACAAAAACATAATTTTTTATTTCATTAATTTAATTTTACTATGGAACTGAAGAATGTATTTATTTTTCTTCAGAAAAAAGCTTATCTAATAATTATCATGAGAATTCTTATTAAATAACTGTATTTCCTCTCAAAATGATTGACAGCTCTAAAGAATTTTAAAAGTGCAAACATGAGCAAATTGTCAATTTTTGAACAGTTTTTCAAGCATAGTTGCTCCCAGTATGTAGAACTGCTATTGCGTTGTTTGACTAAATGTGTGGTTGCATACTTGTCAAGTCACTTGTCATCAATAAGCATGAGGAGCTTTCAAAAGAGCACAAAAGAGCAGATCAGTGGTGACCTTTAAACACGTTATTGACTTCAAACCTTCATCCAAATCAAGCTGTTTGCAGGAACACAAAATCAGTGTTTTGTACTGATCATTTCAGTCTTTGGATTTGAACTATGTACTCTGTATTGAACAAGAACAACCTACTCATGCTAACTTAAGAGGACTTCTACAAGTGTTTCTTATGGTGTTAATCATTACAGGCCCACTGCTGTTATTCGCTCGGTAGGAGGTTTCACCAGATAATAAATGTGGTTGTGCTGATCATTTTGAAATTAGGCTCTTTCAAGAAAAAAAAACGGACTATTTAAGAACACTTTTAAGATTTGAAAAAACAATAGTGTTAAAATAAAGTTACACAACATTCTCAGATGTTTAAGTCTCATACATTATTAATGTTCAATTTATATTCATTTTATGTTGATTTTGGAAAAGAAAAAAAAAAGGTGCCAATTATTATGAATGGGACTGTATATATAAATATAAAACCAGAAAAATGTGTATGTATACTTATAACAGTGTTTGTTGACATTCTTGGAGTCAAACAGGAATATGATAAGATTGTAGTGGTTGGTGCAGTATATTTCAATGACTGTGGTTACACACAAACATAGTGTTAGAGTTTACATTCATGTAAATCAATTTTAGAAAGTGCTTAAGCTTGACTTCATGTAGTATTTCATTCATAAACACTCAGAGTTGGTCCAGCACACACACCCTTGTTTCATGCGCTTGGTTAAGTCTGACTGGTACCATGACTTTTGCATTGTTCTTCCAAACACAGTGCATACACAGTTTAATTGTTTGGACTGGAACCCTATTCCAGTTTATGCAAAGCCTGTCTAATTTTATCATACTTTGGCTTTGTTTATTGCATTGTAAATTCTTGTTAGCAGACAACTGGTATTCTGTGTTATTTTAGAGTACACCATGTTGTCAGAAACGTCTGCATTTGAGAGTAAATGTCTAAACACATCACTCACTCACCAGACGGTTCATTTATACATTTGGTTTAGAACAATGAAATATGTCCATCTTGATAAACATGCAGCAGTTCAAAAAGATTTGTAGAAATGATCAGGAATCCAGAAATTCAATCTTACACATAACTAAGCAATGTTGCTACTTTTGCAATAACTACAGTGGGGGAAAGAAGTGTTGAACGTGTCAACATTTTTTTCTGTAAATATATTTGCAATGAGGCTATTCAAATTTTTACCAGACATCAGTATTAACTCAAGAAATCTGGAAATATAAAGAATTCACAACATTAAAGTCCATAAATAAAGTTATGTGTAATAAAGTGGAATGACACAGGAAAAAAAGTACTGAACACACTAAGAAGTTCTCCAAGGCAAGGTAAGGCAAGGAACCAGCTGAAATAAGTAAGTAATTATAACTCCTATCTGTGCAAATTAATATCAGCTGGGTTAGTACATTTATGGGCTATAAAAAGGCTTTTCATTATCAAAGTGTCACACAAGAAACATCTCATGATGGGTAAAAGCAAAGAGCTCTCCCAAGACCTTCACAACCTTATCGTTGTGAAACATATTGATGGAATCGGATACAGATGTATTTCAAAACTTCAGAATCTTCCAGTAAGCACCACTTGGGGCCATTAACTGCAGGTGGAAGCAGCATCACTCCGTCATCAACCGGCCACGCACAGGAGATCCTCACAAGATTTCTGACCAGGGAGTCAGAAGAATAGTCAGAAGAGTAGCCCAAGAGCCAAGGACCACTCGGAAAGAGCTCCAGAAACACTTGGAGGCAGCAGGTACAATCATCACAGAGAAAACAATAGACAATGCACTCCACTGCTCACGCTCACCCCGCAAGACTCCAGTACTAAAGAAAAGGCATGTCGAAGCTCGTTTAAAGTTTGTTATAACTCATTTGGACAAGCCTATGAAATACTGGGAGAGTGTGGTCTGGTCAGACGAGAGCAAAATTGAACTTTTTGGCTGTCATACTACACACCATGTTTGGAGAAGAAATGGCACTGCACATCACCCTAAAAACACTATACCAACAGTGAAGTGTGGACGTGGAAGCATCATGGTGTAGGGCTGTTTTTCATCACATGGTACTGGCAGACTTCATATAATTAAAGGAACGATGAATGGAGCCCTTTACTGGGAGATTCTTGAGAAGAATCTGCTGCCATCCACCAGGATGATGATGATGAGACGTGGGTGGACCTTCCAGCAGGACAACGATCCAAAGCATACAGCAAAGGAAACTCTCAATAGGTGCCAGAGAAAAAAAATCAAGTTGTTAGAATGGCCCAGTCAGTCACCTGACTTGAATAAAATTGAACAAGATTTAAAGACAATATGTTTAGAAGAATGGGCCAAAATCCCACCTGAATACTGCGGCCGATTAATTTCTTCATACAGGAAGTGTCTTGAAGCTGTCATTGCAAACAAAGGCTTCTCCACTAAGTATTAAATAAATTTCTGTGTCATTCCGCTTTATTACACATAACTTCATTTATGGACTTTAATGTTTGGATTTCTTTATATGTGTGGATTTCTTGAATTAATACCAAAGTCTGGTGAAAATTTCATGTGAATTGGAAATATATTTATTATATGTAAATAATAAATATATTATTTATTTTATTATTTATTATAATATATAAAATTTATTTATATTTATGTTTATTATATTTAATTGGAAATATATTTACTGAATTTTTTTTGACGCGTTCAATACTTATTTCCCCCACTGTATAAGCAGGATTTCTGCAGGAGCATGTTATAAATTTGTTTGGCAGTCACTTTTATCTAAAGAGAGAGGATTACAGTCCGTGCATACAGCTGTGCAGCAGAAGATTAAGGGTCTTGGATCAATGGTCTAGCAGTGTTTCTCTGGCAGCCCTGGGATTTGAACTCAAATCTTCTGATCACTTACATAGTGCCTCAACCACTGAGCTACCACCAAATAAGGCACATCCAGATCAGTATGCGTAACACACTTCAAGCCCTTGGCTTTCTGATGCTCTACACAGACTATGGATCAAGCTTGGGATTGCTGAGAGAAAATTGTCAAAGGTGAAAATAACCCCCTGCTCTGAACAAGTACTAGCAGAAAGTTCTGATCCTACACAATAGGGGTGTAACACAATGCCACTGTCTGAATCTGTAGTTGTTTGGTTCTCCAAATATTCATTTCTGTATCTGGATTTACATCCGACACGGGCATGGCCTAAAAAGGAACCCTACCACTAAGCTTCCAGAAAAAAATAAAACAGAGGTAGAAATGCCAGCACTGGAAGCATTGGGTGTGTAAATCCTGTCTTCCATGGTTCTTCAACCTCAGCTACATCATTCAAGTTCTTAATTACTCTTAACATATAGATTAGATACAAAAAGTATTGTGGGCAGGTACAAATAAAAATAATTGCACAAGCAGGATAAAAAAAAAACAAAAAAAACAGTCCCGCATTGATCGCTAACAAATTTTTAAACAAATTTAACCCACCATATCCCTGACCAGGCAATTACTAAGGACTGCAGCATGTTCATGTTAAGGTGTATGTTCTTTATTTAAGCTTCATAACTCATTCGCATCTGCAAGAAAGTAAAAACCTCCCACTTGCACAACTTTTTTTTTTTTTTTTTTGCATCCTGATGCACACCTCCATTCTCAACCAGATATGAACATGTCTGGCAAGCTTTCTACAGCAAATTTGCATTTGTATCTGTATTTGAAAACATTATCTGTTCAATCTGAATAATGCATTCATAACTGGTTACATCCCTGATATGCACATAACCAGCAAAAATCCAAGCCCTATCTCCATTCCTGTCTTGTTAATGTCTAAAAGCCTGGACTCACCAGCCACCCTATCACCCAGCAACTGGACCATATCACCTCAGATCTCCAGGAGTCCACCATTACAGGAAAATTCCAATTACATTCAAGGAAGCTCAATTAAGTCCATTGCTCAAGAAGCTAACATAGCAACCAGAGAACTACTGACTGTTCTCCCTTTATCCATCGCTATATAAAAAAACAAACCATTTGAACTTGGCATTTACAAGTTAGTATCTTCTTTTATCACAGAGGGTGGTCTGCTGAATCACAATCAGTCCAATTTCAAGCAGCCACTCAATAGAGACTGCCTGTTTCTCCTTGTCACTCTCTAACATTGGCATTAGAAGAACTGCACTCAGATAAATTTGGGGTTTCATTTATCAAAGTTAGCATAGAACAAGTTCTAATTATATGTGAAAGAACCGGCAGTAAGTGCCAGAAAATTGGCAATTATCACACGTTTGTATGCACAGCTGTATTCAATAGATGTTAGGAAATCCCATAACCACATTTACATAAAGAAATGCCACCAAATCACCATATATAGTAAACCTCTTCCCCATAAAAGGGTGATTTTATGTGGGTGTGCTATCCCCAAGTTACATTTGTAGAACCTGTGATGCATGGTTTAATATCAGGATCCTTTACCTCAAGGATATGTTCTGAGCTTTCTTCTCCTCTCACTATACACCACCTCATTAGGCTTATTCATTTAATTTTACGGCTTCTTATACCATTGCTATGCTCATTAAACAGTACTCTACTAGACATGTAACCAAACAAGAATGACAGATGATGTGATCTAAACAGATATGAAATAGAGGTTGCATATATACATACAGGTGCATCTCAAAAAATTTGAATATCGTGGAAAAGTTCATTTTTTTTCCATAATTTAATTCGAAAGTGGAACTTTTTTAACATAAAGTTAAATATTTCAAGCCTTTCTTTGTTTTAATCTTGATGATTACAGCTTGCAGGAAATCAAAAATCCAGTATCTCAAAATATTAGAATAAAAAATTTATAATACAGAAATGTCGACCTGAGAAGAGTTCTAATCATCTAATTAACTCAAAACTGTTGGAAAAGGAAATCAGCATCTCCATAAAGCTTGTCAGCAGTCAAGTTATTGTATTGGAAGCAGAAAAAAATGGGCAAGTGTAAGGATCTAAGCTACTTTGACAAGAGACAAATTGTGATGGCTAGACGACAGGGTCAGAGCATCTCCAAAACAGCAGGTCTTGTGGGGTGTTTCTGGTATGAACTGGTTAGTACCTACCAAAAGTGGTCCAAGGAAGGACAACTGGTGAACCAGCGACAGATTCATGGGCACCCCAGGCTCATTTATGCATGTGGGGAGGGAAGGCTAGCCTGTCTGGTCCGATCCCACAGAAGACCTACTGTAGCACAAATTGGTGAAGTTAATGCTGGCTATGATAGATAGGTGTCATAACACACTGTGCATCACAGCTTGCTGTGAATGGGGCTGTATAGCCATAGACTGATCAGAGTACCCATACTGATCCCTGTCCACCACCGAAAGCACCTACAATGGGCATGGGAGCATCAGAACTGGACCATGGAGCAATGGCAGAAGGTGGCCTGGTCTGAAGAATCACATTTCCTTTTACATCATGTGGACAGCCAGGTTCCTGTCTGTTGCTTACCTGGGGAAGAGATGGCACCAGGATGTACTAGAGAAAGAGGGAGAGGAAGGGAAGGAGAGAGAGAAAGAGAGAGAGAGAGAGAGAGAGAGAGAGAGAGAGAGAGAGAGAGAGAGAGAGAGACGGAGCCGGGGGTGCGTGATGGGTGCAATGAGACTGGGATCCCGCAGGATGCAACAAAAATGTTTGTTTTTTTGCTTTCACACCAGCAATAGCCATTTTTGGAAATAGAACCTAAATACATAGAACCACAGGCAGGTACAAAAAATACTATCAACACAAACAGGTTTTTTAAAAAAAAAAAAATTATCATGCACATTTCTAGTTCAGCATGCTAGCTTGCTATTTTAATGATCTCCAATGGAACTGTCATGAAGACATTTTATTTCCTTCACCTATTAAAGTTATTAGTATGACAATCTAACAGTAGAGTTCACAGAACACTAGAGTTCTGAACACTACCGCCATTTCTATTACTGCCATGCACATGTCACCTTTATCAATCTGATTATATAGATTACACTATTTGTATCTGTAGGTTAACCAACTACTTAAATGAGGAGTTATACAAGTACTAAATCACTGTCACTGGTGAGTACACTGATATTTGTGCAAAAAACATTTCAATGCAAAGTGGGATTTATTCAACTGAATTGTCCATGGAATCCATTGCTCATTTTCAATTAAATGCATCTAATTTTAAATACAACCACATTTGTAAATATCTGCAAATGAACATAGTCGACGTGTTAAAGGGATGAGACTTATCTTGCTTTGTCATGCCATTTAGAAAGGGGACCTGACCAGCTTCTTAGCTGTAAACATTGAGTGGCTTATCAGAATGGATCCAGGACAAATGAACTTTTGCCACTGCTGTGACCCAAGTTGGAGAATGAAACAAGGCACACAAATGCAAGACTGTGCAAGTCGTGCATTTGAATACAGGCACCTTTTAGAGATAAATTCAGGTAACGTAACAGGTATTTCTCAACCATCAAGTAGAATTCCACATGCACTGTTGGATGTCACAATTTCTCTTAGCACAACCTATATTATTGTTCACCCATGTACAACAGACTTGCAAAACAGGACTTCCTTGGAATTTGTAATTTTCCATCAATAGCCTGTCTGTTTTTTTTTTATGGCAGGTTCAGATCAACCATCAAGTATAATTCCACCTGCAATGTTGGATGTGGTAATTTCTCTTGGTACAATCTTTCCTATCCCTGTATATCTGTGTACAACAGAGTCCTGAGAAACAGGACTTCCATGGAATCTGTGGTTTTCCATCAATAGCTTGACTGCATTCTTATTGCAAATTTTTAAAAAATCTAATCAAAATATCTTGGGTTCCTGAGAGGCACAACAAAAAGCATTCAGTTTATCATTGGAAGAGCGTGGGAATCCCAACAATGCCAAAGCCGTCCATGGCCATACTCTCTCTAGCCAATCGTGGCATCTGTGAGCTCATGTATGCAAAACAGGGCAGATAGCGCTTTTGTGTGAGCGTATTGTGCTTCAAAGCAACATAGCTATGAAGTTTTAATAAAATGCAGTTGACTGGCTTTACGTGTCTCAGTGGAAGCACACATTAGCCTTTACCCTTCCCAATTGCTAACTGTTGTATGATAGGGAAGATCTGGCTGATGGGTATGAATTGAGAGTTGTGCAAATTAAGGAGGAAAAATGGGGGGGGGGGGACTCTGCTTCACAAATGTTGTAGTGTTTGCATGTTTCCTAGTGGAATTAACATTAGGTTGGTCAAAGCTTTCCTATGTAAGCAGTACGTAATGATATTCATCTGTCAGAAAGATTCCAAAATATGAAAACACACGGACACTATTGCCTTCCTTTCTGGTTTAAAAAAAAGTAATCGTTCCAGACACATGCAACTTTTCTTGTAATCAATCGTTTATAATCCAAACTCCTCACCTGCTCAAAGCTCTAAGCTTATACAGCATGGTGCCATGAGGGGATGAGGGTGTGGTCACCAGAGGCTGGTAATGCTGCTCTTGGCACCCAAGTATTGAGACACATTGCATTGTGCAAACCATAATTCTAACAGTTTAGACAGATGTATAGAAGACTGCCATGAATTATTCTTACAAATCAAATTAATTTCAGGTTTTGACAAAATAAATAAATAAAAGAAAAGAAAAGTTTAAATTACATGTAGTACATTTGTACGCATGTCCTGCACACATGCATATGATTAAGGTTAGTTGTATTCTGCATGCAAGACTTCAGTGTTATGCTTATGAAACTATTTTGCATTTTTTATGCAATATTGATAACTGGGGCCCATGAATATAAGAGTACACTAAAAAAAAAAAGTATTTAGTTGGGGCTTCCTTTGTTCTTCATATTTATCTTGCACTTGTTTCTGGTCATTTATTGAAAACAATGAGATGCTTTGATAAAAGTCTCTGCCAAAGGAATAAATAAAAGTAAATATTATAAATATAGAAATCACAATTGATCCCCCCCCCCCCTTTTTTTTGCTTTGTTCCACGACCAAGCCAATAACCTTAAAGTGTGGATTTGTTTTTGTCTCTCTTCTTAACCATCCTCTTATTTTTCTCATTCTGGCATGTAAGTGTGTAGAACAGGACTTTGGCTCAAGGCCTGGCAGCAGTTATGGCACATAGCCAACCTTCTATTTTCCCTATGACCCTCACATGAACCAGTAACTAATCAACAGGCCACTCCAGGTGGTTTGGACAGAAGTGATTAATGCTGAAGTGTGCTCGGTGGAACATCACCCTTCACTAAGCAAGAGCAGGAGGAAGAGTGGAAATGGTGTTAAAAAGAGAAACGCATTGTGCAGATGACATAAATGACTCGCATTAACAAGCACTTTCTGCCCCTTGTGGCTTGATTTTGGCCGCCAGCTTGAGCTACCAGATAAGTGCTGCCTTTGTTTCTGCCAACATTATGTAAAAACATCATGTTCAGACAAAATCTACGGGAAAAAATGGAGTTTCAAGGTCACTGATTTTTTTTTAAATGATCGTTCTTTGCTTTTGTTTAAAGAGAGAGAATAAAATGAAAAAGCTACAAAGTGACCTTGAGTATGTGAAAATCAGTATATTATAAATAAGAATTATTATTCTGTATAAACTTAACTTCCGCCTTGGGCTCAAATCTGCCCAAGCAGAATCCCAAACAAGTCTGAGTTTTTTTCCCCTGAGTAAAGCATCCCAACTTTCATTTAACCCCATTGCATCCAAAGGAGTTTTTACATGAGATAACCTGTAGTGAATAGTGGGAATGCAATCGGGTCCATAAAAACTCAAATGTATGGTTGTTTTATGTGTCTACCACAGTATATAGGAGTTGAAATAATAATAATAATAAAAAAAAATAATAATAAAAGAGCTTTGAAGGTATGTACATCCAAATTGGCTGAACGGTGTAGGGATTACAGCTCTTTCTATATGTGACCTCCCCCAGTGAACAGTCGGTTCTTGAAGTTGATGTGTTGGAAGCAAAAAATGGCAAACATAAGGATCTGAGTGACTTTGACAAGGGCTAAATTGTGATGGCTAGACGACCGGGTCAGAGCATCTCCAAAACAGCAGGTCTTGTGGGTGTTCCCAGTATGCAGTAACTACTACCTAACAAAAGTGGTCCAACGAAGGATAACTGGTGAACCAGCGACAGGATCATGGGTGCCCAAGGCTCATTGTGATGCATGTGCGGAGCGAAGGTTAGCCTGTCTGGTCCGATCCCACAGAAGAGCTACAGCAGCATGGGAGCATCAGAACTGGATCATGGCACAATAGGAGAATGTGGCCTGGTCTGATGAATCACGTTTTCTTTTACATCGTGTGGACAGCCGGGTGCAGGTGCATCGCTTAACTGGGAAAGAGATGGCACCAGGATGCATTATGGGAAGGCAGTAAGCCAGTGGGATGTCAGTGTGATGCTCTGGGCAACGTTCTTCTGGGAAACCTTGGATCCTGGCATTCATGTGGATGTTACTTAGACAGCTACCTAAAGATTGTTGCAGACCAAGTACACCTCTTCATGGCAACAGTATTCCCTAATGGCAGTGGCCTCTTTCAGCAGGATAATGCACCCTGCCACACTTCAAAAATTGTTCAGGAATGGTTTGAGGAGCACGACTGAGTTCAAGGCGTCGAGTTGGCCTCCAAATTCCCCAGATCTCAATCCGATCAAGAATCTTGGGATGTGCTGCGCTAAAAAGTCTGCTACATGGAGGCCACACTTTGCAACGTACAGGACAAAGGATCTGCTACTAACGTCCTGGTGCCAGATACCACAGCAGTCCATGCTTCAAAAGGACAGAGCTGTTTTGATGGCACAAGGGGGACCTACACAATATCAGGCAGGTGGTTTAATGTTAAGGCTGATCGGTGCATGACTGCCAATGGAACTGGTTCAGTTGTATTTATTGATGTGACTGCTTGACAAAAGCAGCAGGATAAACTCTGAAGTGTACAGGGCTATATTATCTGCTCAGATTCAGTCAAATGCCTCAAAACTCATTGGATGGTGCTTCACAGTGCAGATGGACAAGGACCTGAAGCATGCTTCAAAAGCAACCCAAGACTTGTTAAGGCAAACGTGAATGTTCCACAATGGCCAGGTCAATCACATGACCTGAATCCAACTGAGCATGCACTTTAGTTGCTGAAGGCAAACTACCCCAATAACAAGCAGCAATTGTAGACTTCTGCAGTACAAGCCTGGCAGAGGATCACCAGGTAAGAAATCCAGTGTCAGGTAATGACTATAGGTTCCAGACTTACTGACTTGCAACTAAGGATTTGCAACCAATTATTAAAAGTAATTTGATTTATGATTGATTGACCAATTTTTGACCCCTTAAAAATATAAAATTATATAAATAATAAATCTTTATTATTTAATTTCAACTTCTATATAGGCTGCCAGACAACTAGAATAATAGATAAAATAAGTGTCTGAATATTTATGAACCTGACTGTAAATCAGTCTTGAAGTGACGAGCAAATACAGATAAGCGACCTGCACAAAAAGGAAAAAAGTATGTTCAATAGTCCATGCATCCTTTATTCCATTATATAGCAATACAACATCCAGTGGGTTGCTCTGAGGCAACAACCAACATCAAGTGAGTAATAAATCTGTCTCACAGCACATTTAAGGCTTTTTCATTTGATCTGAGAAAACAAAAATTACACTAGCACATTTTGTACCAACTATTTTCTTTTTTCAGCATTATACTTGCATACAGCAATTCCAGTGTCAAAATCATTAAAAAGACTAAATACAGTTTCCTGTTTTACATATCTATTGAGAGGAGAGATGATGTGTACAGTACGGTTATCTTACAAACCAGCATTAAAAGAGGTGTAAAGATAATATTAATAAGTACTGGAAAAAACATTGTTAAAAACATCGGTATCAAAAGCAACAGAGGGGCTCAGTTAGGGCTGCGTCTCGATCAAAAACTCCAGAGGATAAAGGACGAGGTTCAAACCTCTTTCAGGCCTCATGGAGAAACACAAAAACATCCCGTTACGCATGTGTCTGCCATTGCAGTGTTATCTTACAGCAATATATAGATGAACACTGATAAGTCCAGCCCATTTGCACAAAAAAAAGAAAAGAAAAAAAAAACCCTTCACAAAAAGTTGCAACATAGTAATTGCACCTACTTCGAATAAACAAGAGTTCTTCTTATTAATTAAACCATTGTAGCTTCTAGTGTCCAGTGCTACTCCTGAATACATTAACATTTGCAAAGCCAGCACTGAAATATGAGGACTTTTAGTGTTCTCTTGTCTTTGTGTTCAGAGGTTATAGTCCTTTAGGGTCAGTAGATAATGTCAGGAATGAGGAAGCAGCTGCAGAATTTTGGGTGGGTGAGATGATATTTGTGGCTCAATACAATTCACCTTGTACCCTTATTGTTTTGCCAGTTCGGTCTCACAGTGATTTTTCTCATTGGAAGAGTAGCAGCTAGTATTAACCTTGAGAAAAGCCTGCTCCCGTGAAATGAGACAGCAAAAACGTCTGAGAGCATAAGGCTTACTGTAGAACTGGCGCCAAAACAGAGACCAAGATTTCATAAATGAACACCTTATTTATGTAGTGTGTATGCTCAAACAATGCCCTGATTACTGTAGTAACACACAGCACCATGCTCCAGAGCCAGAAACAATGTAGTGGTTTGATCAGTCATGTGATCTTGATGCATTCGCAGTGGTAGTATTCCTTCACTTACTGGCAACAAAAAAAACCAAACACAACAACAACAAAAAAAAACAACACTATACACACAGACTGGCTCTGTAAAAAAATCTGAGAGCAAATCCTCTTTGACCCCAGTCAAGAGAATCCAGTGGATCAATGGAATGCCTAGAAATAATGAAAACAAAACAATGAATTAAAAAAAAAAAATAATAAAAAAAAAATAAAGAGTGGTCAACTGAACATAACAGTACAACAAATAGTGCATCTATTTACTTTCCCCTGTTGGGTTTTACACACACAAAAATTCAGCTAGACAAATCAAAAACACACAAAATATGTAATGTGGTGCACTTAAAATTTTTCTTCATCAAGTATAAAAGAATCAAAAATAAAAATCGATAAAAGGCGTTTCCTCTTTGCAGAAATACAAAGGCCCCATTCCTTAATACCACCATATACACTTAAAAAGAATTTGTCAGCAAGTGCAAATCCTTGACTCTGATCCTCGGCTCGGTGTGTAAAGAGCTGAGAGGAGCTCATCGCAGTGTGTGCCGTGATGTTGTACAGTGTGCTGCAGTGTGCTTTCAAGAGGTAGCCAGCTCGAAGGAGATGAACTGCTTGAGTCTCTCCAGGTACTGGGCATACAGCTCGATGTCATTGTGCCCGGCGCCCTCCACCCACAGCGGTTCCACGGCACGCGGGCATCGCTCGTAGATGGCCAGGCCGTGCGAGAAATCGATCACCTCGTCCTCTGTGCCATGAATCACGAGGACCGGAGAGGCCACCTTTGACACCTTATCAATGCTGAAGTAAAAGGAGAAAAACAGAAACCAGTTTAAATCTCTACACAATTAACATGGGGGATATTTAAGACTAAATTACCTGTAGAGATATTCAAAAGTAGACCAATTATCCCCTATAGATATAATTCCTCAACATGGACACTTGACCAATTAAGACTAATATGCCACCAGAGATTGAAGATGGAGGCCATATTAGACCTGTTGATTACTAATCCAAGGCAGAGAATTGTCCCCCCCCCCCCAAGTGACACTCAGCATTCTTAAGCGGTGCATAGGGTAAAGTTTCACGTTTGAACATGTTTCACCCCAAATATTTTATTGGCGTATAAGCTGTACTTAACTTAATGATCAAGTAGACTAGACTGGGCTGCACACTGGAGTGTTCATTTGTCCAGTGGGCTAGTTAACAGATTTGAGCATAGATGCTATTTTAATTACCAACCCCTTGGATCAACATGGAGGCAAAATATTAAAAAGAAACCACCACAATTGCAAAGAGTAATAGATTGTTACAAAAAATAACTAACATTACGCTCCAGTCTCTCTATGCCTATGTGGCATTAATCACAAAAATCATTTAAAAAAAAATTTTGCATTGAAGAAATGATCAGTTTTCTATATGAGCCATCTGTTCATGCCTAGAGACATTTAAGACTAAAGGCATAAAACTTTTACGCTGCTGCGTATCCATTTGGCATATTAATTCAGCACTCCAAAAGGCTAATTAGTGCTTACCATTTATAAAGCACATGCATCCTGAACATGCTTGGAGAAAGATTAATGCATGAGAAAGTCTAATGGAATAATTACACCACAGGCTGAATGAACCTGGACGATAACAAGATTCAGTGCGGACTCCTCTGGCTGATTACAAACTCGTAAACAGCGTGATTATAGAGAGGTTTTGTGCAACAAGGTTTTAAATGTTTTGGGGTTTTTTAATGCATGTGGTACAAATGTGATACATCAGCTATACATCACCAAAAGGTTGTTTCTGCTAAACTGTGGTGGAAAGAAGAGTTGTAATAAAGGGGGTGGACATATTTGGATTAAACAATCAGAGTCCCAGCCTTTCTGCATCTCTGGAATGGACTGGTGGTGTTTTAACATCTTGCTCAAGAATAATCACATAAATCGATGGGAATGCCACAATTTTCTGCAAGTCCCTCTTCTCAAACATTACAAATATTATGAGATCATTCAGGAGATATGCATCCTGTAATCTGGACAATTTTAGTCCAAAACTATGTGGTGAATCATTTGTTCCTAGTCTTAACTCAAGGACTCTACAATTCTTCAGGCTGGAAGGTCTCTGAACCCCCCCCCGCACACACTTTTTTAACCACAGTGCAGTTAAAGTAAACCAGGATGGTCGGCTTCAAGCACTGCTAGTCTACCAATGGAACAAAAACAGTTATATCCAGATATCTTTCACGACCACACAAGTCCTCACTTCCATTTTCCCCCTCTGGCCCGCTGTTTCTGGACGCAGTTTTAATATTCCAATCCATGCCATGCTGCAGCCCGAAAAAAAAAATCCACAGAGAGAGTCGCGTCATTAAACTTTCATACATCCATTCACAGTTTTCCTCCTGCCACACACAGCTGTGAATCTCAAATTTGGCAAACTGAGATTCAGTGTCTGGAACAGAGATCCATGGCCAGCTGGCTGGAGCTCCACAGGGAGAGGAGTGGTGTGTCAACTCATCTATCCAAAGGGATGTGTGCATGCGATCTGAAATCTGGAAATGTGTTAAGGTGATTGGAAACAGGGATGTGATGGAGCTGCAGGATTTGTAGTAGATTAATCGTTGTAGGTGGCAGCTCTTCAAGGGCTACAAAGGTGATCTGAAGTCATAAGCTAAAAACAAAGACAGACTATGAAAGAATTCTGTGAAAACATCTGTTAGAGTTCATCAGTGAGAGAGCCATTACAAAACATTATAACTTGTACAGTAGTAGCAGCAAGTCAAGGAAACTGAAGAAACATCAAGACAGCAGCACAAATCCACTGCAAGAACATACAGTAGCAGGTAGTGAATATAGATGTGCAGAAATTGGAAGGGGAGTGAGATGGTGTGAAGTTGAGACATGCACACCATTATGGTCCCTAAAACATCCCAATATGGATTTTACATCGTCCCATACACTCTCATCATCCCCAGGACAAAATTAGGCTGGAGCTAATTAATGTCCTCTTCCTCGCATCGTGTTTCAAAGACTAAACCCAATGGAGAGTTCAGACATACAAACCAAGAGAAATGTTGCACCTTGTCGTTGATCAAACTGGATGAGTAAAGCTAATGTTTATGCAAGTTGTGAAGATTCTTCCGTTGCTACTTTTAGGAGTGCAAAACCTGCAACCTGTTCAAACTTTCTTGGAGCCCTTGGATGGTGGATGAGTAAACGTTCTAACTGCTAAGCAACTCCTTACTTTATTAAATTGTGAGCTAGCAGTTTTAATCCTAATAAATTAGATTTCCAGGCAACCAGAGCATGGGACTGGGCAGCACTTTGGAGCTTTCACTTGCCCAATGGGCTAGCTAATGGATTTATGACTTGTTCACTCGTGTCTTTCTAGACGCCCTTTCCCAAATGGAACATAATGCTATCAGTGTTAGATTGAACGGTCTGTAATAATATTGTGCGTGTTGATTAGAGCAACAACAACAACAAAAAAAACTATAATATTGATTTCCCCCCCCCCGGCACATGCCTAGTCTAATAGTGTATCATGTCATCTGGATTGGTTGATGGATGAAAAATATCAAATTTAGTCAGTCACTAATATACTCCCTACTTGGCAATTATTGGGGTAGCAGCCATGTCCATATATAGTATAAGCTAATCTGCCTAATATTAGTATATTATGTTCACATTCACAGCATTTTAATTGTATTGTAACCCTTCTGCATTACCTGTCACATCAGACACTTTCACACTAGAACTGAGTACTGGTCGGCACTGCACTGTCTCTTACTGGGCCTATTGTGCTATTTTAGTAGTTACCGTACTGTCTTGTGCTGTTTGCACACATTTTGCACGTGCACTTTATGTAGAAATGTGTAGGTCTTATTTAGGCCTGCGTCGTCTTATGTAGCACCCTGGTCATGGAGGAACATGAAATGACGAAGCCACTTGATCTTTGTAACACATCACATGATTTTTCTGTTGCGCTCGCCATATTAGGGACTGAAATTCAGGCAACACAGCATGAACCTAAAAGATGGCTGAATCAAAACTGCCTTACTTCAGAAGAGAATCAATGGTGCTTCGACAAGGCCATTAAAATAGATTTTACGCATTGAGTACTTTCCCATGAATTGGCAGAAAATGGACTAAAATTGCGTCTTCCTGATATACGTATTTATCTCATACACAACCCTTCCACTTACTCTGGAGAGTGTCTCAAAGCGAAGCATCACATGAAACACAAGGATATAAAGTAACAGGTAAATGAAGGTTAGATAGAGGCTGGTGGATCACTAACAGTCAATTATTGAACTTCAAATGCCACACTCTCCTCTAATTCCCATGGCAGTGGCAAAATGAGCATGAAAGCTGCCATTGGTGATGACATGAAGCAAAAAAAAAAAAAAAAAAAAAAAAAAAAAAAAAAAAAAAAGAGCTAAAGGGGACGTCAATGAGCCAGCAGCAGAAATAAAAATGATAATAAATGCGAACAAAAGTAATTAACGTTAATCAATGTAAATCTGAACAAATTAAACTACTCTGGTTAATTGCGACCAAAGGCTTATTTAGCTAGTTAACAGTCTAGTGATGGAGCGTGCACACTCAGCTCTTTCACAGGTTATGCCTTCCAGAAGTAGGCAAGTAATGATTATTCAGATCATACAACAGATCATAAGTGGCCTTCATGTTGCATATTAATGAAAATTTTTCAGCTGAAGCCCCACGTTCAAACCTCTGAACATCGACCTTGGCCAAGTGGCTTCATTTCATCTTGCAAACACTCCAACTAGACTTGACAATTTAAGGGGATTACGCTGCAACGCCGATCTGGAATACATTTAATCTTAATCTGTTTTGAGAGTCTGGAACATTTTTCAAAAGTTAATAACTGCATTGAGGCTGGTGGATTCAAAACTTTACAGAGATGGCAGTAAAATATACCACAAAACCCCCTCTGCGTTTTGTTGCAGGTCTACACAGTTTCTGTAGTCTCAGTACTGCCGAGAAAGGACTACGCATTCATCATATTTTTAAGCCACGGGGAGCCTACACTGTACTGCTTTCTAATGAGATGTTTGTTTTATGGCCACAAAATTATGCAGTACGAAAGATACCCATGAGCAGGAAACCAAGGATGAGCAACACTGCCATGTGACAAATCAATAATTGACTTCTTATACAGGGTCTACACTTGTTTTCAACTGCTATATGCAAAATGGCTGTCACGTGTATCCAGTGTTTCTGCATAAATAGTGCATGTGTGAAAAAAATGTAAGCAGTACCAATGTAAATAGTGGGCCAGTGCAGTGCCCTGTGACGTGATGTTCTCAATGGACTGAACAAATTACAGCAGTGTCTCAAATTGCATACGCGTGACCTATTCTAGGCAGCTTGATTAACCATAACCGATTTCACCATTACAGAACATAAAAAGAACCTCATGTACCCTTCAAACATAGGGGAAAGACTATTTTTACCACCAAATACTCAAAATCTTAGTTTTGGATTGGAGACAGCTCATGACAATCACACTGACTGTGGAAAGTCTAAAGGAAAATAGCTAAGCTTGTGTGTGTGTTTTTCCATGCTGTCGTATAGTGTCAAATATACACCCCAGAAAACTCATCAAATTTGTTAAACATTTTGCAGGTCAACGCACAAACCTAACAGACCGAGTCATTTCTGCTTCGATCTACTCGACCCAAATAAGAACCCCCACTTATCACAGCCTGTTGGGTAATGGACTGCACTATAGATTAAACAAGACCTTATGTAGGAACTTTTCCCACTTATCAAAACACGGGTAATTCTGTGCTCAACTGCTTGGGTTAGTATGTGTCAGGACATAGAAGAGAGAAAAACGTGGACTGCTTGATGGCCCCCCAAGAACGAGTTTGGGAAACAGATATAAAAGTGCACTTTTACATGTATTTGCAGCTAAATGCAGATTTCTTTCAGAGATGTTTTCATTGATTGTCTGTTTTTACGGTCATAACTTGCTGAACGTTGTAGTAGGGCTGGGCAATATTGCACGATGTTTTTTTGTTTTCAAATTTATGAACGATTCTCAATGACCTTTTTTTGTTGTTTTGTTTTTACATAATGCAGTTTAAACATTACATA
Source organism: Ictalurus furcatus (assembly GCF_023375685.1). Classification (NCBI taxonomy): domain Eukaryota; kingdom Metazoa; phylum Chordata; class Actinopteri; order Siluriformes; family Ictaluridae; genus Ictalurus; species Ictalurus furcatus. The sequence continues at coordinate 21,268,228 of NC_071264.1, forward strand.
AATCAAGGTTTTTTTTCTGTATTAGAACAGACGTTAGAAAATGTAGAAAATGTGCAAAAAACAATAACTGCACCATCTATAGTAAACAGTGCAAACAGTAGTTCATTTAGGTACAGGATATTTATTGTAAAGAAAAAAAAAAAAAAAAAAGCATTGTATGCACTATTCGCTATAACGCCGGTACGATTTTTGCACAACCCTTCTTTCTCAACGAAGTAAATGTCCTTTGCGATATGAAATGCCACCGCAACTGAAGTCAACTTGGGTAGTCTCGTCAACTCAGAGTTCCTTCACTGTTTACGGTGGGACATTAAATTAACATAGCTGTACAAATCAGAAATAAAGAATTTCTTACCTTTAAATGGGTTATACTGTATATACTAGTATTAGCTTTAGATTAATCAATAATTACTTCTACAGTGCATCCGGAAAGTATTCACGGCGCTTCACTTTTTCCCACATTTTGTTACGTCAGAGCACAAACCTAGCCATGACGTCCAAGGAACTGTCTGGAGACCTCTGAGACAGGATTGTATCGAGGCACAGATCTGGGGAAGGGTACAGAAACATTTCTGCAGCATTGAAGGTCCCAATGAGCACAGTGGCCTCCATCATCCGTAAATGGAGGAAGTTTGGAACCACCAGGACTCTTCCTAGAGCTGGCCGCCCGGCCAAACTGAGCGATCAGTGGAGAAGGGCCTTAGACAGGGAGATGACCAAAAATCCCGATGGTCATTCTGACAGAGCTCAGCGTGTGTCTGTGAAGAGAGGAGAACCAGACGGAAGCCACTCCTCAGTAAAAGGCACATGACAGTCCGCCTGGAGTTTGCCAAAAGGCACCTGAAGGACTCTCAGACCATGATGAAACAAAGCTTGAACTCTTTGCCTGAATGGCAAGCGTCATGCCTGGAGGAAACCAGGCACCAGTCATCACCTGGCCAATACCATCCCTACAGTGAAGCATGGTGGTGGCAGCATCATGCTGTGGGGAAGTTTTTCAGTGGCAGGAACTGGGAGACTAGTCAGGATCGAGGGAAAGATGAATGCAGCAATGTACAGAGACATCCTTGATGAAAACCTGCCCCAGAGCGCTCTGGACCTCAGACTGGGGCGAAGATTCATCTTCCAACAATACAACGACCCTAAGCACACAGCCAAGATAACAAAGGAGTGGCTACAAGACAACTCTGTGAATGTCCTTGAGTGGCCCAGCCAGAGCCCAGACTTGAACCCGATTGAACATCTCTGGAGAGATCTGAAAATGGCTGTGAACCGACGCTCCCCATCCAACCTGATGGAGCTGAGAGGTCCTGCAAAGAAGAATGGGAGAAACTGCCCAAAAATGTGTGTGCCAAGCTTGTAGCATCATACTCAAAAAGACTTGAGGCTGTAATTGGTGCCAAAGGTGCTTCAACAAAGTATTGAGCAAAGGGTGTGAATACTTATGTACATGTGCTTTTTTTTATTTTTAATAAATTTGCAGAGATTTCAAACAAACTTATTTCACGTTGTCATTATGGGGTATTGTTTGTAGAATTTTGAGGAAAATAATGAATTTAATCCATTTTGGAATAAGGCTGTAACATAACAAAATGTGGAAAAAGTGAAGCGCTGTGAATACTTTCCGGATGCACTGTAAATCTTAAATATTGACCATACAGTTCACTGTTCCAAGAGGAAAACGCACTTCGCTCATCACAGCTAGCTGCCTAACTTGTTGCTAATAAAAAAACATGTTGGCGTCTATTGTTCCACTTCGTTGGTTTAACGTTCCGAGTTCGAGGATAACAATTCTGACTGCTGAATTACCCAATAGTATTTTAAATATTTTTAATGATATATTTTATATTATGTATTTTTATTTTGACATTTGCTTTTTCGGACCCTGCCATTATTTTTTTGTATCTCTTTATGCCGATTTTTCCATTTGATTTTTGACTGCCGTTTATTTCTGTTATTAACTTCATGCTGTGAAGCACTTACAGCTATATTTGAAATGTATGAAAAGCGCTATATAAATCAAAATGTATTATTATTATTATTATTATTATTATTATTATTATATGAAGCTTCTAGCTTAGGCAGCATGCAATGTGTTTTTTTTGCATCCCTTGTACAGAACGCTGTTGAGCGCAGCAGCTGTGTTCAGAGCCTTGGAGTGAGTCATCATAAAGTGGCTGACAATCCACACGTCTTTTTCTTCCACTTTTGTGCTGACTCCCTCGCACGGGGATGCAAATTAATGATTGCTATTGCTCTTTTCAAATCAAAGCAATTCACTCACACGCTCAGGCTCTTTCATTCTTTTTTTTGATTGATCGCTAGAAATGTAGGAGGTCTGGCTCTCCCATTCCTCTGTCTGTCTCTGTGTGTGTGTGTGTGTGTGTGTGTGTGTGTGTGTGTGTGTGTGTGTGTTTGGCAAACGGTGCACAGACGTACCATGTACCAGAATCCACAAATAATTAATCTACCAGTCAAAAAATGTTCTGCCGGACAACACAAACCTAATTTCGTGTCATATCTTATTTATGAGGGTCTGAAAGGCAAAAGAGCACACGAAAATCAGACTCCAAATTCATATTAAAGCCATATTTACATGTGTTTTTCATCACTGTTGCCACTGTCTTCATTTTTTGGTAGTGTGATCTGCCCCGAATATGAACATTATGTAATCAAAGTCCCTCATAGGTCTGTCTGAATAAATTTCAGTATCTGAATATTGTGTGTATAATATAGGAAAACCGTTCACATGGTGAAATCTCCACCATAAACACTATTTGGCCAAAAGTATGTGGACACATGGACATTGTGCCCATTTATGGTTCTTTCCCAAACTGTTGGCACAATGAAGCACACAATTGTACAGGATGGCTTTGTATGCTGTAGCATTACAATTTCCCTTCTGGAACTAAGAGGCACAAACCTGTTCCAGCAAGACACTGTCCCTGGGCACAAAGCGGGCTCCATGAACACATTGTCAAGTTTGGAGTGGGAGAACTGTAATAGCCTCCACAGAGTCCTGACCTCAACCCCACTGAACACCTTTGGGATGAACTGAAATGCAGACTGCACCCCAGGCGTCCTCACCTGACATCAATGCCAGGTCTCACTAAAGCCCTTGTGGCTGAATGAACACAAATTCCACCGACCCATGCTGGAAAATTTAGTGGAAAGCTTTTGCTGTTATAGAATCCTCTACACTTCTGCAAGGTGGAAATAAATCTGGAATGGGATGCTCAAAAAGAAAGAAAGAAAGAAAGAGAAAAAAGAAAAAAGCACATGGTGTTAAGGTCAGGTGTCCACAAACTTTTGGCCAGAGAGTGTATAGTATAAAAAGGGAAAAAGCTACATTATATTCTGACTCAACTGAAAGTCACAAATACATTGATTGCCCAGGAGCAACCTCTTTATATTAATTTAATTTGCAGCCATCTTTGGTAAACAAGCTCTAAAATTTGTTTACGGTTTAGGTTTAAAGAACCTCACTAAGAATGTAACAGCAGTACAGCGTTCCTGTACAACTTGCTGCAGGCACAAAGGAGTATCTGTACACTGGCATTGGGGGGTGGGGGGGATGTGGAGTATCTTAGGGAGATGCTAATGACAAGATCAAATACACACACGCCTGTAAGCTCGAGTGCCATGGACTTTACTTACTGCAGTATCAGTTTCAGAAGGGAATCTGCTTTAAGCCTGAAAGCCCTGCAGCCTTGAGTCCAGTTGCCGTGCCACAGATACTTTGTGTTACACTCTTGTGAGTCAAAGAGCCACAAGCTTGCGTACTTGAGATATCCAGACAGAGACATCATGCAAATGAATCTCAACTAAAGATTTTTATCAATGTCTAAGATGATCAAAAATAGCACAGACCAGTGCGCTCAACAGCTGCTCCCCTGGCACGGTCTTACTTCAGTAAGGAACAATTACATCCTAATTTGCAGTCCAAATCCATGCAAATGCCATTGGTATGGTTCCACATTAAGGCTATTGTTCCAACACTGCTCAATATCCCACAGTAGTAGCCTTGATTCAACACTACTGGACCCTGAAAGAACATTTTGTACATCATTTAAATAGAAGGAAGTGAACTTTATCGTGCAGACCCTAGCACGCATCCTATGCGTACATCTTGAACTACAGTGTAACCACATCATTCGACATCGAGTGTAGAGACTCCTTATTTTATCAAAGAGGTTCGGGCTGCAAAGAGCCGAGACAGTTGTAGAAGAGGTGAAACGCCTCCCGGTGCACACTGGGCACCTTTAACTTTGTCAGCCGAGCAGAGAAAAGCTGCTTCCTGAATTAACATTACATCCACTTCCAGCAGGGCAGACAGCAATTTAATATCACGCTCTGCTGATGGAAGAGGTGGGGGGGGAAATGGAGGAGGAGAGCTGACTGTGAAAATGATAGCAATGTCTGGCTATTTGCAGGAGCAGTGAAATGAATTGTGCATGACAACAATGTACCTTAAAGAAATTAACTCAACAGCTGTGTGGTGTAGAACAGTACAATGATGAAATTAATCAATGTGAAAATCAAACCGTCAGTCAGTCATAACATTCCATTTGCTAATCATTTGACCAGAAACTTGGAGATACCATTCTAGTGGACTAACTATCGCTTGTGCGTTAGTCAGTCATTGGGCAGCTGTGGCTCAGGTGGTAGAGCGGGTTGTCCACTAATTGTAGGGTTGGTGGTTCGATTCCCGGCCCACATGACTTCACATACCGAAGTGTCCTTGGGCAAGACACTGAACACCAAGTTGCTCCCGATGGCAAGTTAGCGCCTTGCATGGCAGCTCTGCTACCACTGGTGTGCGAGTGTGTGGGTGAATGAGACACAGTGTAAAGCGCTTTGGAACCACTAAGGTTAAAAAAGCACTACATAAGTGCAGACCATTTACCATTGGCTTTCATTAATCGTTGGCCTATCATTAGAGGATCGTCATCATATAAATTTGATGCGTAGAAGATCTATCCATCAATCCATTTTCTGTACCGCTTATCCTACACAGGGTTGCCCCATTGGCACATTTCCCATTGCAGGGCACAATTGCTCAAACACTTACACACCCATTCACTAGGGACAATTTGGAAATCAGCCTACAGCGCATAGAGTCTTTGGACTGGGGAGGAAACTCCACTCACAGGAATCGAACCCTCAACAAGGTAAGGCCAGGCAAATGTGCTAACCACAAAGCCACCATACCACTCAACCAAAATTTTATTGGAATCATCTCATGGTGTGACAAGTAATAATCTTCAAAGACTGCTTTAATCGAACAGTCTAAAACTGGCTTTAGCCAGATAAAACCAATTTCCACTCCCAACACACAGTACAAGCATTATTGAGCAAATCTAGGTGTGCACCACATCAACACACACTACATGGGTGGAAAATGTTGCACACAATCCCAGAACGTTGCTGAGTCAATGTGAAAATTTTATAATTGATGGCAGTAGGGTATTACACAGCCATTTGGTGCGCATACAAAGCATTTTCCCCAGAAAACTTGGTTTAAAAAAAAACAAACAAACAAAAATATTCTGCTATTAACTTTCAAAAAGGTGACCGTAGTTTGGTTGGTCTAGTGGTGAAATCCACTCTCGATTATCCCTGTTTTGGATTATTAGAGCCAGGCTTAATAAAAAGCCATGAGTCTATAAGGCTGTCATGAAGTCTGGGAGAAGCAGTAAGTGGCTGAGGTTACATATTCACTTGGAAATTTACTGTGGACAGGTAACCTTAAGAAAGCAACAGCCCTGGTTATATTTGATATTTACATGCGCTAGAAGTACAATAGCTTTTAAAGTTATCTTGTGAAGTAAGCTGTACAATACTGTGCACGAACAAGCAAATAAAACACACTGGATTTCTCAGCTGTTAAAGGTTATTCAGCACCATGTACAAGCCTATGTTAGCAACCCCATGTATAAAAGCTCGTACAGCTCCAATCTCATTCCTGGAATTTCAAATAAATCAATCTAAAGTCAATTGTAAAATGTAAATTATGACCTGTAGTCATTCGTTTGTTTTGGTGAATTGTTGTGAGCTTGTGTGGGTGTGTGCAAGAATATTAAGACCTTGGGTCTCTTGTTGGCCTTGAATACAACTTGGTTGCTATGGCAACTGCTGCAAGTGGAGGGGTGTGGGGTTTTGGATGGGACTTAATTATGAGGGTTATTACGAGAAACCGTTCGAGACCTGTGGTCAGAGAGATTTGTTTATGAGCTGGGTGACGAGGGCTCGATGGAAAACAAACAATCAAAAACCTTACAATAGGTCCAACACGCAATAACCTGTGAGTGGACAATCTTAACTAGCAAACAGTTTTGATAATACCAGTGTATTTTTACAACTTAAAAGTCTGAGCACATGCCCAACTACTTCTCGTTTAAAGGTATCTGTAAAGAGAAAAAGAAACATACAGATAAGAATACAGAGTTATAAGTCAGCAATAAAGCATGAGCAAGAGTGCGGTTATACTGCAGATACAGGCAGAGTAAGAGCAAGTGACATTTCAAACACAACATGGCCAAATGATCTGTGAATTTTCGCTCCCCTAGCGGAAACAGACCCAGAAGAAGTCACCTTCACTTTATAGCACGTCGACTAGCTGGTTAGCTGGCTCACACTGATGATTTGTACATTCCCATTAAAAGGTGCTTCTCGTAAAACTTCACTTCTTCCTTTTCATATTCATCTGACGAGCTTTAATATTTGAAGCCAAAAGTTATATTCCTCAAAAGTATCTTTTGCCAGGTTCACTGATTGTTTTACTAACACTATTGTAACTGTTCTGAACTAGGAAGTGGAATTTTACGGGCGTGATACACAGTGAAAAGTCTCAGTGGGGTTATAGGAAATATAGGCACTCTGGGAATGCTGCTGGACCAATCAAAGTACTGGACCAGAACAAACTGTTGAATAAATACCCTCACATGCTTAAAACATTTAAAATGTTGAATTAAAGGTTCTCAACTGACTAAGATTTTGGGTCTTGCATGGAAGCATATTGTTTGGCCCTTGCTTGTTAGTCACGTTTAGTTATCTGTTTTATTATTTTATCGTCATGAGAGTTTAGTTAGAAGCAATTCTCATTTTTGTAACGTTAGCTTTTTGCTAGTGAATAAATAAACAAATCAATTAAAAACCCATTATGAAGTTTGTAAATTCATTATGATGACCCACCTGGGGAAAGCATCGAAGCAGTAGGTTTTGCGTGTGTCGGGGAAGGCCACGCGCAGTCCAGACATGAGCGGGGAATGCAGGATGACTGCTGCACACTCATACCGTGCCGCCAGGTCCACCGTTGGCACTGTACCGATACTCTGACCATACAGGATGATGTTCTCTGGGGTCACGCCATACCTGCAGGCCAAGAGGAGGAGGAAACATTCATCTCTCTTTAAGCATAACAGAACACATGAATTGTTAACACTACTAACAGATAATACTTAAACTGTTAGTCACTAGAAATTGTATTAACTCAATTCAATTTTATTTGTATAGTGCTTTTTACAATGGTCATTGTCTCAAAACAGCTTCACAGAAAAAAATAAACACAGGATACAGATTTTAAATGTGTGAGTTTATCCCAGTTGGTATTAAGCAACTTTAAGAATGTGTTTTTTTTTTTTGTTTAGTTTTTTTTTTTTAAGTACGCAATTTTATTATAGCTGTAGTCAAAATACAGGGTGGTTTTGAAAAGCTCATTTGGCATGCATGAGATCTTCATGAATCCAAGCTGTAGTTTTCCCTCCGATTCCCTCTGCGAATGATACTATAACTGCATTTTAAACAGTTGGAAGTGTTTTGTCTGTGGTCATGTGGGCCACGAGCTGTAAAATGATGGGAACCTTTGAATTACACTGGTGTGCTTGCTGCGCTCGCAGATTTATAGTCATTCCCATGTACAAACATTTTTCTTCTTCAAGCGTCAAACTCAGAGCAGCAAACTAATTCATGGAGAGTTATTCTATTCCAATTTGTGATGGAAAATGTAGTTTGTCTCCCTCATTAACTAAGAAAATGACATTTTCTGCAACTGCCATACGTGTAAACTAAGTACAAAGATGGTACGCAGTCCAAGAGAAGCATGTCAAACTCCTTTTGACGCCACTTTAAATGTACTTTAAAATTTCCCCTTGCAGCCCCAATTGCACAGGACTAGTCCTTTGTTAGAGAGACATCAAACAGGAGTTGGCTGATGAGCTATATTCGGGGTTAGGGGAACATTGTGTACATTGCATTCCTGGGAAAAGTGTTTCAATGTTGCTGTTTAATCAACCGAAAATATGCATGGCCTCGGTCATGGGTCTGTGGGTGTGACTGTAAAGACTATTCTTTAGCTGCTGGTGTGTTTTTCTCTCCCTGCTGGCACTGACAGCCAATCCAGATGTGCGCATGTGTGTATGGGTCAGACAGCAGGGGATTGCGTCTTAAATCTGACCTACATGCTGGCTTTGCCATGCTGAGGGTGAGCCCTTTGGAAGATGAAACCAGCTGGAGAACAAAACAGCCACATACTCTCACTCTGTCTCTCTCTCTCTCTCTTTCTCTCTCTCTTTTTCTCTCTCTCTCTCTCTCTCTCTCTCACACACGAGCACAAGGCAGGCAGCACGGAATGTACTGCTGAAGTGTGTCCAAGTATCTGAACTCAACAAGACAGCAACATCTAATGAAGAATCAAGTATATCTTCAAGTATTCTGAGTGCAAGGATGTTCCTGATTCTCCTCAGACGAGGGAAAACAGGGGGAAACAGAGTTAGGCAACACTGAATTGGTCAGGGTTGTAAATATACCAAAAAGTATTATAGTTTCGAGTGTATAATTGGCAGTTTGACTGCTCTCTGACTGGAGTGTGGTTATACACAGCCACGTTCAGTCATGGCTCGCTCTTCATCCTACTACAGCAACACTTTCATTCAGTTGGTGAAACTCAGGGTGCGTTCACTCATGCTGTGTTTAGAATTAAATCCTGCTGGGTTTTGTTTAGATGCGTGACCAAGACAACTGTTTCGAGAGCAAGTTTCAGTTCAACGTGATCTCTCTGACCCTGAATCAACTCAACTGCAGGAGGTGAATATAGCTATGTTTGTACGCCGTGCACCTCCATGCTATAGCTACCGTGTGTGTTACTCGTTCTGAATCCCACCACCTGCTGCACTACACACACACAGGCTAAAACTATTCTTTACTAGGTGGATAAATTAGTCTTTACGCATGACTATCTTTTGAAACATTAAGAAAACGATTTCTTAACACACTCCGCCCCACCGCCTATTTCCTCCCTGTTTTGGTCTTGGTTAATTCCAAACCAAGAGCCAGCTCTTTCCCATCATGCTACAGCTACTAACAGGGGAGAGTGAATAACACATGTATCCTCCAAGACATGTAAAACCCGTCGACCACATCTTTTTGAACTGCTGCTCATGTTGCTCAGAGGGCACTGTAAAACACTGAGGAATGTGCAGGCTAGTGCGCTGTGATGAACGAGGTGCGTCATCCCCTACTAATCAGAGAGCACGGACAAAGCTCTATTGGACCCTTGGCCACAAATAGCTGTGGCATTAGCCACATTTCCACCAAAATTACCCGGAACAATTAATCCCAGGAACTTTTTTCAAGGGACCATTTGGTTCCGCCAGACCTTTCTTGTGTGCGTTTCCATCGTGGTCTAAAGTACCTTGAAGATTAAGCAAATTAGTCTTGTGATGTATGACTGTGCATGACAAGCCCTTGGTGAGGATATGAAGCCTTGAAGTATGCCACAATCAAACTGATTATTGACACAAAGTAAGCTGATGTTTGGTTAGTTTATAAAAACACTTAGTAGACGCTAATTTGAGCACAAATCTTTGAACAGCAACAAGAGCTGATTGGTGGTCTAGTGGTTATGATTCAGCGCTCTCACCACCACATCCCAGGTTCAATTCCTGGTCATGAAGTTTTTTTCTGTAGATAAAGGTTCCTCTATTTTCTAAAATCTGATAACGACACTGCAACAACCACAAGCATGGAGGAGATTCAAGCTGTGCTGTTGTTGATTGTGATGTATTGCTTAGCTAAAAAGGTAATTGAGAAAATGTTGGAAAAGAGACTAGCAGTGGTAGTAAAGTGAATTCAGAATGCTCCTAATGCTAGACTTAAAGTAAGCAGGCTGATTTTATCAGCTATTACTGAGACGACGGAGACGAACGTGAGCGCACAAGCTTCTCTTTGCAGGGTTTTCCTGTGTGAACAATGCCCAGCTCGCTTAACCCACTTTATTTTTATTTTTAAGTATACCTTTTCATTGAGAGTCGCAGTTTCCAGTTCCCGCTGTATTTCGTCCTCAGCATAAATACTCAAGGCCTGAGCCTTGTAGTCGGTCCATCAGACGTATTTTTAAGCAATTCCATTGTGTTGATTCGAATCGCAATAAACAACTGTTACTGCACGCAACAGACTTTTAAAAATGGTGGCTGAAAAAAAAATGCTGCGTGCACTCAACCAATCAGGATGCTCAGCGCCCGAGTCCCACCCTCCAAAGATCCTGACTTCTGAAAAAAGTACCACCTCCCGAGTAGGGACTTTGCGAGGGCTAAATATTTTTACCCTGAACTTAATTTAGACCCTGGTCCCTGCAGTGGAAACACACCAAGTACCTCCAAAAGTTCCTAGTTCCTGCAGTGGAAAAGCGGCAATTGTCAGGATTCAAACTTCCTATCTCCGGACGATGGGGAGAGCTTTTCAGTTGAGTCAATGTTTATTTTTTGTAGATGCAAGTTCTTAAACTGACCCAAAAAGTGCTAAAAGACAGAGCTGTAGTTTTGTAACTGTGAGCTGTAGTGCTGTAACTGTTACTAACTCTTTATACATCTAATCATCTATTTAGCCGTGCTCTGTGATTTTGGTGAATTAAAATTTTCAAAAGGTTTCTTTATCATTTTCCATTGCTGTATTTCTGAGCAATGAGTTTTGAGCACATTTGCAGCTCTACAAGTCCCTCGATAAAATTTCTGGGTTTGTTTGACTATTTGCAGTGTGAAAATAAACCAAGCAGCAAACAGATTCGCTTGGATTCAGACTAGCTGGCGTGCAAGAGTCTTCAGAGTTGATAAAGGAGCCTACTGTAATTCAAGTGCTGCAAGACTATGTTTGGGTTGGGTGCTGCCTCACACGCAAGTTTTTTTTTAAAATCTGCCAAATGAAGTGAAAATCGTTACACAATATACAGAGAAAGGTACTGGAATCGTTTTTGCCGGCCAGTTGACCTCCTGCCTAAAGCCGGGTTCACACACTGCGATTTTTAATAGTCCTTTGAGACTGTTGCTTGTCAGACTGTATGAACATGATCCGTGCTGCAAGCCATGTCACACTGTAGGATCTCAGTTGTCATTAATGTCGGACTGTATGACAGTCAAGATGTGAAAAACGAACGCACGCAAGACGACTCGTACGGAGTAGGAGAAGCCACACTACAGGACTGTGCCTCAAATCTTCTGAATTTAATCGCAACAGCCGTTAATCGGCTGTCGGGGAACACGTGAAACTAGCGATCAAAGAATATAGATTTTGGCCTAGGACTACAGGAATCTTTCAGGATTCTCAAAATTTATCATATGACCAAATCGTGGCCAAAATCATACAGTGTGAACCCGGGGTAAGACAGGGAGATGAACAAAACCATGATTTTTGTCTAGCTGAAATCAACCCTGCAACCTGAGGGTCTGGTGAAGGGAGAGAGAAGAAAAAAGCCACACCACTCCAAAATTCTATTTATAGACCGTATCAAGGCCGGTGGCAAGTAGCGATACCGATCTCGATTCCTCTCAACATAACTAATCTATTCTCACATTTACAGCTAATCAGGAATTGATCGCAAAGCCAATTCGGAAAATTACAGTTCTTTGGGGAAGGTCAAATAGGGTGTGTTGAGCCTGAGTCAGTCATGCAAAGAGCTTTTTTCCTCTTGAGCGGAAAGCTACTGAAAAGTGTGCACATACAGAGCCCAGTTGAAGGCGCTGTGTTTTCCATAACCTTAATTCAGGCCAAGAGACAGCTTGTCCAAACAAGTGTTGGCTTTGACCTCATGGAACAACTGAAACTGACAGAGGAGTATTTGTGTGTTGACAGACCATGACAAAATGCTTATAAACAGCTTTATGTTGCAAAACATGATAAGACAGTGGTGTATAAAGAAATTGGGTTTTTAATCATGGAGGAGGTGGTTGTTGAGGTTTGCCATTCTGCAGAAGAGTGGATCTGGTGTATGGTTGGTATACACAGTAGCTTCTGTTTCCTCAAAATAGTGTTTTTGCCAATTAAAACATTTGCAGATGATTTTAGGGCCAATCCTTGAACACCTTTCGCCAGTCCTCAGAGATTTATGGTGAAAGCCTCTCCAAGTCGTTCTGAATAACCTCTGGCCATATGAATTAACCTGACTGGAGTGTTTCTCCCAGGATCTTTACCGATCCTAAACTCTACACCCTCTCAAATTGGCATCAGTGAGTACCTGCACGACAACTTCAAACGCATCTTACACTGATTACAATCCAATCTCAATCAACACAAATCTTTTGGGATAAGTTAATGTAATTAACTTGCTCAGAGGATGCGTGGATTTTAGACAAGTTAATGGGCAAGTTAACCAAGTCTTTGAATAATGCACTTCCTGACTGGGAAGCTTCAGTTAGTGTCTATGTCAACACTTCGAGCACTCCCAACACTAAACTCTGGCATCCCTCAGGGTTGTGTACTCTGCCCACTGGTGTTTATGCTGCTGGCTGACTGAGTCACAACGTATTTAGCTGATGACAGTACATCGGCAAAAGGTTAGTAACTTTACCAACAATGATGATTCAGGATACAGAGACGATGGAATGGCTTATAGACTTGTGGATAAAATAAGAGATGGTTGTTGACTTCAGGAGGACCCAGTGTGCTCACTCTTTGCTGTACACCAACTGCCACCTTTCATTTTCTGCCGAGACTAATGAGACCAAGCCTCCTCCCTTCCATCTCCCACAGAGAACATCCTGAGCAGAAGCCTCACTGTCGCACAAAACCGTTGAGAACCTCACTGTGTCTCCACTGAACATGGTAAACACTGCATCCTCAACGCTACCAGGAGTCAGGGTGCAATTAAAATTCAAATACATTTTTAAGAGACAAAGCTATTACATTACCCATGTTGACTAGCTAACAAACAAAATGCTGTGCATATTGTTTTCACAGACAAGAGTTATACTTTCTATATGATGCAATTTGTGAGAAAAAAAAACAGCTGATCTCATCACCATACATCGTTTGCACCGTTATTTTACATGATTTTTTCAGATCTGTTATTTAATTTACATTTAAGAATAGCAGAATGTTTTTGCTTTTAAACAGATTGCAAGTCATTGCAGGATATTCAATATGTATTTTGTTCATCTGAACAAAACACAGTGCTCACATTCTATCCATCACAGCAGCTATAAAATTGGACAATTTAAATGTCAAAGCGTTTCTGCAGCTTTGAGGGCTTTAGCCATGGCAAGCAGGACATCTCTCTCCACTCCACCAGTCTCCCTCTGCTTTTCAAACTCCAGCTCAGCACAGCTTTTCATACGGCAGGTGAAAGAGCGCTTGTGTCTTTCATGGATCTCACGCAAGAACAATAGCATAGTAACAGCAACACTACAGATATTACATGCTCCAAGGACAGAGGTGGTATTTTATACCTACAGGCTAAAATATCAAAAGGTAGGTAATGTTAGTCTAAACCAAAGAAAGTTTCATGTATGATGTTAGGGAAATGTAAACGATCTTGGAAAAGGGTGGTCGTGTACATGTGCAGGATGGTTTCTCTTGGGTCGGACCAGTTTGCCAATGTAGCATTTGAAAGAATGCTCTAGTCTTCCTGAGAGTGTTGAACAATGACGTTAATTTATTATGGCACAAAAAACACTAGAAACTGGTTACGAGTCGGCAGTAGCTGTAATCGCTAGCATTAGTGCTTTAGATTTTTTTAAAAATTGCTTAATAACCCTTTAACAAGTCAGGAATCCTTGCGAAACTGATGTCAGGACTACAAATAAACCTAACCAGTTATCAGCTGTAACCAAGTTAATGATTAGAATTTAAATAAAATTATATATGCATGCGTTCTGTGGTGAACTGAAAAAAATGGCATTAATGTATCCATCATCATGAAAAGTGTAGACCCAAACCACACCGGATGAGCCCTATACCCCCATCCTGACTATACCATTGACAAGCAGCAACTGCTAAACAGCAGGACTGGACACTTATTTTTTCCACACAATGGCACAAGCCTACCATCCATGACATTTTGCATAATTACCTTCATTCAGGATGCGCCGAGGTCTAAGACAGAACACAGCGTTCAGATTTTGCAGGCCTCACGACAAAAATGGAGGATGTGCCTACAGCAAAAGTCAATGAAAGATAGAAACCTGATGTTTTAAGCCCTCATCTAGGATCCTTCTTCTAGCCTGAGGTTACATTTAACAAGATATAATCTCCTGAATTCTGCTGAACTTCTCTTGACATTTTATACAAAGAGCCTTTGGCATTTCAGACTGTATCAGCCAGACATTTTACCTATAGGTACAGACCACATTAAACAGGCACTTAAAGCAATCCAAGCACTGTCGCCTTTAACAGAGAGATGGAAAAAGTCGAGCGGGGAAGGGAGACTGAAATCTAAAAAGCCTGTCGAGAGATTGAGAGTACCTACTCTGGCATCCAGCTGCAGGCTTGGAAGCACAACACAGATTTCGCAGCAAAATCTTTATTACAAATGCTGTTAACAATAACACGTGCACCACGTTAGAACTTCCAGTGTGTAAACATTACACTGCCACAATTGGTTGCATTAACAATAAATCAAGTTCAACATCAAAGGGTGCTTTTGGAAAAATTAACATACTGGGAAAATAATAAATATTTTTGTTTCCTCTAATGTGTTTCATCTAAACCGACTCCAAGTGCACAGGGTCACGACAGACCGAGTGGATCGGTGTCGTATTTTAACTGCCGAAACATACGATAAAAGCAGAAATCGGGACAAAACTAAATCAGCACTTCTTCTCAAAGGCTTGACCAATGACAACTCTCTGCAGAGGAAAACTTCTAAAACGTTTACTACATAACTGATCAAGGATTAATGTATAAGCTATGTGATGCAATGTGGCATTTTATTCCTGGCAAGGCAACCCGTGTTCTTGAAATGGCCTTCATAAATTTGTCCAAAATACTAAAAAACAAATCATGATTTGCCAGATGGCAGTGTCAGCTGGATCAAACTGCCAGTATAACATATGCAACTAAAAGTAAACCCTGTGTACAAAGACAGCAGACAGATGAGGGGAAATAAGTGACTTTATGCGAAGCTTCACCAGCATAAACCTCTTACTGCCGTTTTTCCAACATCCACAGCCAAACCTACCGGACATTAAAAAAGAGGGGTGGGGGGGCAAAACAAAAAAAAAAAAAAAAACACCACACTCCTCTCAAGCTACAACCAAGATGAAGCCTGCAAATAAAATCAAAATTGGTGTTTAAAAGCTTTTTGTTTGAGTAGTATTGTGGACACAAATAATCCCGTATATACACTCACCCTCCAACATCTGGAAGACGGCACCTTCTATCAATTATCAAATCATGATCATGCAGAGTTCAGTTAATGTTCAGATTAAACATCAGAAGGGGGGAGTGATTCGAGCATTTCAGAAACTGCTGATCTCCTGGGATTTTCACACACACACACGTGGTCACCAAGCCTCTTCTTTGAGATCTGCCTTCCTGCAGGTAGCTGCGAACACTCCGATGAACCACTGTGTGAAATAGCAGTGTCTCAGTTTAAAGGAAAAGTTTTTTACCCTCCAGCACAATCATTAACACGTTTACCATTCCACTGGGCTAAAATAACTTGAGAGAGATAGCCATGAGACACTAATAAGGAAGGGTCATGAGCCTTTTTGAGATGTCCTTGCAACACAGCCGCTGGAAAAACAAAGCTTCCTGACACACAGCTAATCCACAGTGAGAGTGTCTTGACCGCACATCAACCACAAAGTAAACAAAGATCAAATGGTCATTACCTGCAGGCAGCCACACACCTGACTACCTGATTACGGTGGCAGGCTTTCACTCTTGTGCTTAGTAAACAATACTCAAAAGCCCATAATTACGTACTTGAAGTTCCACGCTTCTCAAATATCAACCACTCCATGTGGTCCAATTCATGATCCAATAGTTTAATCACAGAAACATGTGGAAGAAAAACATGCAAATATTTTACTGAAATTGGCAAAGAGTGAGAATGCATTTTTGTAAGATTTTATTATTATCTTTTTTAATAAATAGATATCAGCTAATGCAAATCATCCCAATTTGATATGGAATAGATAACTAGAATTTAGCTTTCTTTTTATGCTCTAGTTCAGTGGTTTTCAAAGTGGGGGCCGCCCGGGGGGGCTCAACAATTTTGTGTGAAAAATAAATAAATACATGATTTTCTCTCTCACTCTCAGACAACCACACACACAATCAATTCCTAATATAATGTAAAGATGCAAGATGTAATTATTAATAAAAAGGGGGGGGGGGGTAATATTCAGAAGTCTGTATTTTTAATGTGTTTTGAAGACATCTTGCAAAAGGGGGGCCTCAGTCAAATGTTAATGCCATTTGGGGGGCCTTGCCCTGGAAAAGTTTGGGAACCCCTGCTCTAGTTAACCAGATCCCCATGTTTTAAAGAACAACTCATGATCAATGGGGGGGGGGGGGGGGGGGGAGTCTTCAGAGTTCACTGAAGGTGTATGTTGAAGACAAAAATATAACTGTCAACATATTCATTTCTTTCATTGGAAAACTAACATTTTATTTACAAAAATATATTTAAAAAATAAATAAATAAAATTTATATTTTTTAATGGATGACTTTGAGCAAAATATTCTGAAAAGCAGCCAATAAGTGTCCAGCATAGGTGGGAACTCCTTTAATACTGTTCAAAAAGCATTTCAGGGAGATTCCTCATGAAATCAGTAGAGAAAATGAGAAAAAGAATACATTTCTGGAAATTCTAGGCAAAAAGCATGTCTACTTTGAAGATGCTAAAGTACTATAAAGTACATTATTTTGATTTATTTTGGATTTATCACCACAATATAATTCCCATAGTTCCATCTGTGTTATTCCAGAGTTTTGATGACTTTATTATTCTCCAATGTGGGGGAAAAAATCTAAATAAAGAATGAGTGTCTAAACTTTTGACTGGTAGTGTACATTGGTGGTAGCATCATGATATGGATTTACTTCTCTGAATACAGTGCGGGGGCATTACACGTCATTGAAGGAATCATGAATGGATTGATGTACTGGGAAACATAATCTCATCCGCCAAAACACTAAATCTGAGGAGAAGATGGACGTTTCAACAAGACAACTACCCCAAACACTGGCCTAGGCAGCGTGTGAACCCCACTGAAACTTTATGGAGGATTTTGAAACTGACAGTCCATCAGGAGGACCCTCATAACCTTGGGGAACTGAAGACAATTTACTAAGAGGAATTGGCCAAAATTGGACCAATTCTGTTAATGCTGTTAAACGCAACGTGTGCATTTGTTAAGACCGTGTTAGCCAGGGGGTAGGCTTGCTGCGATAGTCTGCGTTCCTGGTGTTGCACGGTGTCTGTACACCGATTATATCATGTACCGATTACATCACATGCCGACCACAGCACCACCCCCACCGTCGTTTTGCTTTTTTACAGTAATGATTTTGTTCAGTTAGAGAACGGATGCTACAATTAAAAACCTCATTCATCACGTAACGAGAGAGAGAGACTGACAAGATGACGGTGGGAGATTTGGTTTCAAAAGTGCTGTTTAGTATAAACGAGTTTGTCATTGTACTGTTTTGTTGTTGTATTTTTCTCCATTAAGAATAATAATAATAATAATAATAATAATAATAATAAAGATAATAATAAAGAAGACACTGCCACCCCTGAATTGCTAATCGAAAGCGAAAGTAAAATGCACACAGCCATACGGCAACCATAAGCGATTTAAACGCGCTGGATTACTGGTATTACCGGTGTTGTCACGCATCCAGTAACCGGCGGGAACATTTCCTCACAGTTACATCCCTACCAGGGAGTTTAATACCCATTGAATAAAGACCTTTAAAAACAGAGACCCAGTTTAGTAACCATAGATTCTAAACAAGCTGAAAATCCTCTGACCTCACTACATATTCCACAGCGGAAGAGGCCTATTGTAGTGGAGCTTACCTTCTAACCCAGCGGCACTAGTGGACACACGTACTGGACATTTTTGGCATTTTCTGTGCTCCAACACACCTGACTCAACTTGCTGGATAGTTGAAGTAATTTGGGGTCAACAGCGGGTCTGTTAGAGCCAAAAATGTGCAGTTCAGGGGATCAGTCATGACAGGGGTCAGACAGAAAGCAATCACTCATTTTTATTAGCTGCTTAAAACAACAACTTGCATTTGCAAAGGTTCACTTTATAATAGACTGATTAGCAACAGAGTGGTGGAGAATCGTTTCGCTAGTTTTACACACTTCCACTGACGGCAGAATCTCTGGGCATTTTTGCTGTGAAGCTTATAAAAAGTAACTTCACATCACCTGACTCACAAGACATTTAAGATTGGGTTTTGTAGTTTACTAAACATGAAATTGTAGAAATGGTGCAGATGCTGAGACGTACCATGTACTGTGTTTCCAGGAAAGAATCTTTCAAACTACAAGAAACATTTGAACCTTTTAGCAGCCACACAGTGAAGGGTGTAGACTAGGGCCCCTTCTACATGTATATGGCTATTTATGAAAACCTAGTTTTACCCCTCCATTTTCCTAAAAAAGATTTTTAAAAGTCCCATCTCAAATCCCAAAAATATCTCCATCCATATAGAAACACAAATGATAATCATGCCGCCCTTTAATTGCATACCAAACTGTTCTAAAAGCTTTGCTTTAAGTAACCCAAAATGCCGTTTTAGTGAGGCTGAGAGGCCAAAACTGTTTTTAAAAATACCTGTATTCATGTGGGCAGGGCCTAGGGCTGAGCAAAATATCAATTAAATATCAATATTCTGATCAATTTTGTCACACATATCTGAGATATCACAGCTATCATTGTGTTTTATTCTTCTTTTTTTTTTATTCCAAACTTACTGGAACATGGAAGCAGGTACACAGGTTTGTTGATCATTTCTTACCAACTTCAGCAAGCCTAGAAGTTTTACAAAACTGAGTATCGTACAAATATCTTCAAGTGCCGAAGTAGATTCATCATATGGCAAACCCCTAGTAAATAAAAACATTACTTCATTTCATTTGGTGTTAAAGTTTCAATAATTCCAATGCTTATGCACAAAACAGCTGTTACTGTGAACACAAACCACCAAAGTGCAGACACAGCTAAGAATACAGTCGGCCATGAGAGATGTTTCTCTGTAATCATTATCGATAATAGAGCTGTAATCTTGTACAAGTGTTATGCAAACTCAAAAAGGCATGATGAATAAAGGGTGACCTGATGAATGGATGGTGAAGTGACGCACGTGAAGCAGTTTTCCTACTTCATAGACTCCCATGCTTTTAAATGCAGTAAACCCTTAACCCAAGAACCTTAACTCCACTGCAATCCTGTTTAAACCAAGAGAAAACAGATGAGAACAGGCTGAAAAGTCAGTGCAGATAGAAGAGTTGGTGTTAATTTGTTTTCATTGGTCAAATCCTTCTTAACATGTCATGTCAGCTGTGTGGGATTAACAAGGTGCTCAGTACTTATAATTCACAATTATTTTCCCGGAATAAATCCCTTGCTGATATGGTTCGGGTATAACCGGTGAATAGGGCATTTTAATTAGGACTGCGTGACTGATAACTCCAGTTTTACTTTTGCTCCATTCATTAGCCGTCCTCACGTACACAAACAGCAAACCAACCTCAATTACTGTGCTTAAAACTCATGATCAGCGGACACTGGGAAAGTTTTGCTTAAAGGAATAGCTCAGCTAAAAATCATTTACACAAACGCTCCCGCTTAACACAAGTGTAGTCGATCAGCCAAGGCATGTTGGTGTCTACAGTCAGCTTTCGGTATCAGAATAAATACCAAAATTAAATTGTTAGAATATTACACATCAGGGTATATCATCTGGATCATTTCTAACGTACACCACCACATGATGTACTGAGGAAGAAAGCGAGTCTGGCTTCAAGATGTTACTGCTACCTTGATCGCAGACATCCTTCCGTTCATTTTATACATGTGTAGTTCTGGGAAAATGTGTCAGGTCTGTTGCCAAAAATAATAATGGGTTTTAACTAGGGATGCACCGAATGTTCGGCAACCGAAATTATTCTCATGTACATTATAGCTGCACTAAACAGTTATTCCCTCACCAGCCCATCCCTCTCTCCCACTCTCAAATCACAGCTGGTCATTTTACTGGGAAATCAGAAGTCAAAATTCCTCGGTCCTGAGGACTTTCCCATGATGGGAAACTTGTAGATAGCTACACTATATGGCCAAACGTATGTAGAAACCTGACCATTACACCCATACGTGGGCCTTATAGAATGTCTTTGTAGATCATCATCAAGACATGGTTTGCCAAGGTTAGAGTGGAAGAACTTGAGCGGCATGCACTGTGGTCAGGTGTCCGCATACTTTTGGCCAGATAGCGTGAATGCCATAGCAAAATGGACATAAGCCTAAAGAAATCCAGTCAGGAATCAGATACCGGCTGTCAAAATGTCTGATTCTCCTGCGCAGCCACAACACCAAGTTTTTTTTTTTAACTTATTGCATTAATCGGTGATATTTCACCACTGATATTGAAGAGCACACACAGCTAATTGAAGAGACGGCTGTGAGTCTCCTGTTTAAATTGCCCCAGGTCATGAGACAGACACTGATGCTGATAATCAAATTGAGAACTCATGCTCCACTGAAAACTTATTTAAAATGTCGTAGTTAATGTTGTAAGTGGGTTAGGTTAACAACAGAGGTAGGAGTTCAGGACAATAAGTTACTTTAAGATCATGCCAACTTGTAAAGATTACAATAATGATCTCTAAATCATCTATAAAGTTTTCCCTTGCTCTTTAAAATAAGGGATATTAATACTGAATAATAAAGGCTGCCAAGATCAAAATTGTTTTCATGATCAGATATCTAACTTGTAATCTTTATGGCATTAAATCAAATTAAATGCTAAACAGTAAACAGCAGAATGCCTTTAGTCAGTGTGGTGTTGTCTTTCAGTGGAGTCAGAACGGAATCTTAAAAAGCTATTTCCTCTTTTTTCACCACTTTTGGAGGTAACAAGTTTGTAAAATGAAAACCAGAAGCTTCTAGTTGATTAATTCAAAAGAGAAACATTTCCATTTGGGAAAGCCTGTAGTTTTCAGAAGTGCATATAGAAGAAAACATCTAAATTTCATCATGTGAAGGGTTTTCCCAGAATGCCTTGCACATAACAGTGTGTCGTGCAGGTTACAGCTGTGCATATGGACCGTGTTTTGAAAGGCCATACACAGAGGTAGCAATACAACATGTTCATAATGGCAAATGACACGGCCAAAGAGTTTCTGGTTCAGTCGGAGTCCTGCGCATGGAGAAACTGAGGATGTGGTAGTGGATTTCGGCAGAGAGAGAGAATGAGAGAGAGAAAGAAAGAGAAAATGAGAGAGAGAGAATGAGAGAGAGAGAGAGAGAGAGAGAGAGAGAATGAGACAGAAAATCCAACCTACACAAAAGGGACAGTAGAAATTTTGAAATGTCATACACAGAGGTAGCAATACAACATGTTAATAACTAAAGGCAAATGACACGGCCAAAGGGTTTCCCGTTCAGTCAGAGTCCTGCGCAAGGAGAAACTGAGGATGTGGATTTCAGCAGTCAAGAGAGAGCGAGATGCAAAATTCACCCTATGTTTTTGGCGAGTTTAAGCCAGACACAAAAGGGACAGTCGAGAGCGTCCAGACCAGCTGTCTCACCATCTGGTGTAGGAACTGCACAGTTTCAGTTAGCAAGACCCTACGGCAAATTGTGAAGACAGCTAAATAAGATCATCGGGGTCTCTCGACCAAACATCGCTGCCTCCTTCAATAAGCTTCTTGAGCATTATTATGAGTGACCCCACCCACCCCTCTTATGGACCTTTCACCCTCCTGCCGTCTGGCAGAAGGTACTGGAGTATGCTACTACCATGCTACCGCAACAGCTTCTTCCCTGAGGCGGTCAGAATGCTCATCATACCGCTGTCTCCCAACACACACCGGGTGGTTTTGATAAGTTGGACTAATCAAAACCACCCAACAGTTACCACTACACATTTGTAATGCTGCAATTGGACACTTTTACTATTATAACTCTTATCGCTGCTGCCGCAGTCAACTGCGCTAACCACTGTTCTACTGTCCTGTCTAACGGACATGCTCTGTCCTGTGTGTTTATCGTCTTGGATATTTATTGTATTGTTTGCGATCGCCTCATACAGCCCTGTATCGACACTGTCTTGACACAATTTCTTGAATATATACACAGACAGAAATGATCAGTCTCTAAGGCTTCTTTTACATCGAGGATCAATAAGTGAGCAAGTATAATATTTTTGTCTCATTTGTTTCACAGGGTTCTCTTTATCTACTTTTAGGATTCGTGTGAAAATCTGATGATATTTTAGGTCAGATTTATGCAGAGACAGACAATTCTAGGAATTTCACAAACTTTCAAGCACCACTGCATCTGCTTCTTTCACAGAAACGTACAGGAATTTATACTCAACATATCTTACTATTTACACAACAGCCGCTCGGATTTACGATCCTCGGTCCATCAGTACATGTTCCTCAGACGTTCCTTCCGGCAAAAACATGACGGTATGCTTAATTGTTACACATCAATGATGGAATACCTGTTTTAAGAGGATGACCCTTGACCCCGCACAGTCTATAAAGAGTTACTTCATGTGTAAACACTGATTTACTACATCGAGACAAACTCGTAAAAATGGTTACACAGCAGCTTTACTGCACCGCAGTTCGCGTTGATCCGAGCAGATTAAAATACGATAAGACTGAAAGCGGAGACTTGGCTCGTAAAAGAAAAATTAACTGACGCATGAGGAGGCACGGAAAGCATGCATAATGACGCGGGGCATAATAAACCGACCTCTACGCTAACACTAACATTGTCTCACAGGATATTTAAGTTTCGGTTTCAGTCATGACATTCGTCTTGATTCCTTAAACCAGTAAGAAGAGGAGACGCGAGTTCGTCCAGAGTGTGTGAGCGAGCTCGCGGCAGGGCCAGTTCTGTTCTCACCGCTTCGATAAGTCATGTAAATATAAACTAAAAGCTGAATGGAGACCATGTTAATTAGCACTGGTGCCTGGAGCATTTACTGAAAATACGCTATATCGCATCCGCCCAACGCGTCTGACCCGGCATATACAGGAGGGACCGAACGTCTGAGCACACCACAAAGAAGTCGATTTCAATTACAAAACCTAATTGTCAAGTTATATTTTGTAAACAAGACTCAATACATTAGGGACTACACTGTTATGCACACAATTCTGTAACAACTCCATCAATATTAAGCATCCACTATAAAACATTACTAATTTAAAACAAAACCAAGCAGTATATAAATAAGATAACACGCATTATTTTTGTAGCATTTTTTTTGGGGGGGGGGAGCCTCTACCTTGGACACCAACTCTACGCAGTACGTTGTGGGATTTCACTGGAAATTCTCCACATTGCAGACGGTATTAGAAAGTTGCAAAACACCTGACTCAGTGCACCAAGTAGTGAATTGTGTGCGGTTTCCAGATAGACATATGGATCCATTTCCTAAAATATATACAAACCAGTAGCCAAATTTAAACACCTGCGAACTTGAGCACGCATCTACTGAGGATCGCCAGACATTCATGGTCTTTATTTGAACTATAGAGCTAAGAACTTGCACATGCCTGCATCACTGTCAGATCTGACATTCAAAATAATGCCTACGTTCATTAACATGAATGTTTGGCAATCTTTAGTAGATGCCTGCTCAAGGTCATGGTGGCAGGTGGCTGTAGTGTGTTTTAGGAACAGAGGCAGGGGGCTGGCAACTTTTGGAGTGGTCACAGATAGACACAAGAGGAATGAGAAGCACTGGAGTAAGGAACTTGAATGTGTTAAAAATAAATGGTGAGGTACCCTTCCGGTCATACACCATAACAACCCTAATGTATGCGTACTAGTTTACTCTATAATAAAAACAATTATGGCCATCATGTCATAATAAACGATAGCGAGCTAGTTAAGTGCATTCACACAGACTAGTGGGGAATGACTCAGTGAAGCCATAACCAGTATCCTTTTCTAAGAATGTGGCATATTGTGTTTGCTCCCTTGACAGCCACTGCTGTGTTGTTCTTCCTGGATGACCGACTGTTTTCACTGAGATTCTGCAGCATCGAAGCAAGAGACACTGTGCGATCCCGTAAGGCGACGGCACTGGGGCAGAAGAGCTGTCCATCAAAAACAGTGGAAGACAGCGTGTCAGCTCTTTTTAAGTTGTAGGTCACATACTGCTAGCATGGCGGATGTAGCACGTCTGGATTGTATTCATACGACACACATACTGATCGGTACGCGCTGTCTCGATGGCCGAGCTGTATGTACTGAATCGAATGCAGTAGGTACTGTCGCAGTACGAGATTCCGAAAGTAGCCGGTGTCTCAAATATCGTCATACGAAATACTGCCAAGCGAATTTAACTTTTTCGATATTTCTTTTTAATATTTGTATCAATATCGTCTGCATCAGGATACATCTCGTATCCTGACTTTAGTGCATCATCTCATGCCTGCTATGTAGCATCTTTTTTCCCCCGCAACTTGTTTAGCTAGTTGACCATGTTGTGCTATCAGCTTTATACTGCACTTTTCATTTGCATGGTTTTCTCGGTTTTTCCACATAACCTCGTGGTCCCGATTCTGCAAAGGTTATCACCACCTGTTAATTAACACACATAATAAAAGCTAATGTGTGTAGTGCAGCAGGTAGTGGGATTCAGAAGAATCCTGAGCTTTTGTCTCCCCCCCCAAGGTGTACAGATTAAGAATATAGTGCACAGCTTGTCATTTGAAACTCGGTAGGGTGCTCAGTCCTTGGGACTGGAGTTGAGAAGCTCTGTCCTGTTGTACACACACATCATTCAACATGACTATGCGCTAAGAGACGCAAGCTGGCACACAGTGTTCCTGCAATGTGCGTAAGCTCGGGAGCTGCGAGTCGGCAAGTTAATGAGAGCAGACCCTGAACCAAGATTAGCAGAGCTTCTATCTCCCTCCTACTAATTACTGCACAGAGAGAGACACCTGCAGGGCTGACAGGTGCCACAGCCTCAGCACGGTCACACATACAAGGTGGGTGAGAAGAAAGCAGGGAAAAAAAGAAACACAGAGGCGGTTGAACAGAAAGATGTCATACTGGGCTGAAGGATGGACTGTAATAGTGTATGAGAGATTATAAATTAACACCACACATGACTGCACACAAGCACATCATCTTCTCAGACCAGCAACCCTAAGCAGAGACTGAATTTTTTTTTGGGGGGGGGGTTTTAGAATCTGGGTAAAAATGTTCTGCTCTTGTTTAATGCAAATTAAGATGCTTCATCCCAAAATTCATGGGAACTCCACCCCCAAAACCCTCCATTCTCATTCAAAAACAAACTCAAGCATCTTCAGTTTGCCAGACAGTACTGGAACTTCAAATGGGATCGGGTTCTATGGTCAGAAGAAACCAAAATAGAGCTTTTTAGCAATAAATGTAAGATGTGGTTTTGGCACACAAAGAGGCAGCCATATGGAAAAGTACCTCATGCCCACAGTTAAATATGTTGGTGGATCTTTAATGTTTTGGGGCCGTTTTTCTGACAGAGGACCTGGACATTTTGTTAGGATACATGGCATCACGGACTATCAAATGTCAACAGATATTAAATGAAAACCTGACTGCCTCTGCCAGAAAGCTTCAAATGAGCCATGGTTGGATCTTCCAGCAGGACAATGATGCAAAACGTACATCAATACAAAAATGGCTTACTGACCACAAAATCAAGGTCCTGCTATGGCCATCCCAGTCCTCTCACTCGAAACCCATAGAAAACCTGTGGAGTGAACTTAACAGGAGCCCTCGAAATCTGGAGAGATTCTGTATGGACGAATGATCTCAGATCCCTTGCCATGTATTCTCCAACCTCATCAGGCATTATAGGAGAAGACTCAGAGCTGTTATCTTGACAAAGGGAGGTAGCACAAAGTATTGACTAAAAGGGTACAAATAATTGTTGCACACCTATATTTAACAAAGATAATTTTTGGATAAACCAGTGTTGTGTTTGCAATTGTTTGAGATCCATGACCGCAGAGCATTTTTGTGAATTTTTTTAACCAAAAATCAAAAGCTTAAAGAACTTTTCAGAGCCTTGTTTGCTCATATTTACCAAAAGGTGCCTATATTAGTGGAGGGCACTATGTGTGGCAGCAGGAAACCGGAGAGAACCCATCCACGCTGAAAACATGCGACATGGTCTCAGCGTGTTCGGGATCGAAGCCTGAAGCTGAGAGACAACAGGAGACAGACTGTGCCACCCTGCAACTTTACAAATGAGCATATTTACTCAAATATTGAGACTGAAATGAGAGTTTATTAAACATTCTTTAAACACATCTTGGGATAGGGTGGAATTGGGTAATTTTCATTTATATTCCTTCAAGTGCTTCGTAGCATGTTAAGTAGTGGGCTCAAACTCATGAGGTGAATCAAGTCACCGCACTCCCATACAATGCACAAGGATAAAGGAGGAAATAAAGCACGGGGTGAGATTAACAGCAGGAACGAATGCACACGGCCCAGTGAACAGGTGCGTAACTCAAGTTTTCAACTAAAGCGCTCCAAAGTGGCGCGGCGGATGATAAACGCTCGGAAATCCCTCACTAGAGGATGCGAGATCGAGTTGCAAATACAACCTGAGCTGGCCTGAGCTGAATCAACACCTGGGAAGGGATTAGAGGAGGACGAGGATGGAGGGAAAATTAAACACACACACACACACACACACACACACACACACACACACACACACACACACACACACAGAGGCCTTTCAACTCTGTAAAGTTTTAAAAAAAAAAAAAAAAAAAAAAAAAAAAAAAAAAAAAACATTTTAAAGACAATCGATTTTCAAACTTTGCTGCAAGCTTTCTGAGTCAGGGAAAATGTTTAATATCCCTCACATAAATAAGACTTCTGTTCTTGCTGTATCGTAACTGCTGATTTATTGTTTACGGATAATCATGCAAAAAGAAATGGAAAGGCAAGACAGGCATAAAAGTCATTATCTCATGCCTGTTTTGTAGGCCGGAAACGCACTGCTGGTGAAACATCTCAAAACATGTCAATCTAAGGTACAGGAGAACAAAAAGGAGAAGGCAGCAAACACTTTTCTCAGAATTTCTCACTAAAAAGCAGTTATAAGAATAACAGATGGGGATTTACAATTGATCTAATCACAAGTTCACAGCAGCACAGTTACACGAGTTACACGAGTAATAGCCGTGTTTCACCTGGTGTCTGACGGCATTACGTGACGAGATGAGTTGCCACATCTGACGGAAGTAATTGTATACCCTATACAAAACTTAGTCTTTTGAGCTGCATTTCCTAATTAAACTGTTTGGCATTCGAGACTTCCTGTCAGTGCACGACTAATGATGTTTAATGATGTTTCACATGCTTTCAACAACTACACAAACTAAACAAGTAAAACATGGTGCCAACAATTCCAGTCCTTCATGTTATTAATCTGTGTGCCTCTAACATCTTTACAATATACTTTAAACTGGAAGGAAGCTATTGAAGAAAAGCTATTGACCTTGCTTTGATCGATTCCAAAATCAAAACAATTCATCTGCTGGTTACAACGATGATTCCACATAAATCCTACCAACATTCAACCTCATGTTCTTTGAGATATCATGTTGTTGGTAATCTTTGACAGAAACGCATAAACAAATAAATTAAAAACAAGGAGATTAATCTAAAGAGACGGAAGTAAAAACCTGAAGTATTAAACAGGTTGCTGACACATTTAGTCACCGCATAGAGCGAGTGTTACCAGTCCACACTAATATCACCATTGTAAGGAGAGTTTAACGTCCTTGAAGTATTGAAATTAATGCTCCATTTAATTTGTATGTACCAATCTTCAACATTACAGTGAAGATGCATCTCATTAAGCTGTAGAGAAGACATTTCATAGGCTAGTCTTTACAGTCTTACTGTACAGTAGACACACATTCTGCATTACTAGACATGTCCAACAGACACGTTCTTAATCTCATTTGTTTCACTGCATGCTTTCTGACTGTTAAACTTGAAGGCTCAAAGGAATAAGTTTCCTTTAACAATTTGTCTGACGGCTCAAAATCATTAAAGTCCACAATTAAGTCCGTTACTGCTAGGAAAGAAAACGGTTACCGGTGTCACGATAAATTTCCCCGACTGTTAGCATTACCGTGTCGCATTTAACTAGCATTAAAACCGTGCGCGATTATCGTGATTTGTAAAACTCATGGTAAATGCTGTTCACACACACACCCGGTATGAGTCTGGTGCAAATCTAAAGCATGGTCATATTTTGGATTTTATAAAAATGCTGAGGGGAAACTTGATCGAAGATGGTAACCCTGTCTGCAGAACGTGGAAGAAGAAAGTTGCAGCGAAAGGGGGCTTTGTTGCTTTTACCCCTCACTTTTAAACCACTTATGAATGCTCGTGCAGCGTTGCACATTTCACTCTCGCTTTCGAATTAGCAGTAAATCAGGGGTGGCAACTGCTTTAATAAAAGGAACGTGCAGAAGGGGGGCTCGAGCCCCTTACCTTTTTCTAAATTATTTAAAAGTGCCCCTCTCCACATTAATTAATAAACAATTATATTATGTAAAAAGCATTTGAACTCAAATTAACATGAGAGCGTGCACGAAACAGCAGCAGTCTGAGTCTCGTTCTCATGATGCAATCGTGATGCGTCTCGCTTCAACAGGCAGACAGGTATGCAGAGACCACTAGCTCTGCTGCTAAGCTTTTCGTCATATTAGAAGCATTTTACATGCTTATCGACGGCAGCTTTCAAACTGATTGAGAGGGAATGTGTTGGTAAGTACTAGCTACTCAAGCTCGTTACATTTCCAGACATGCAAGTAACCATGTTATATTATATGCATGTTATATAGTCAGTAAAGGCAAACAGACAGAGACTGCAGAAAATGAAAGAAAAACTGAAGGAGGCAGCGAAAAGGACATCTTAAAACTATGAGACTAAAAAGCCAGTTCAGCAAGCAGTGTTGCCGTTTTATGGAAGTCAAAGTGCTGCAGGCAAATGTCAATTTATTGTGAAATGAACAGTTTTACTGACTTTACAGTATGGGACATACAGCGGGTGTGTCAACTATATTTGTGCATGGTAATGCATTTCATAATGTTTCAATTTTCTTTTAATGATCCTTTGGTAAAAGGATCTCCACTAAAAGTTGCCGTTTTCCTGTAATTATTTCTATGAATGTAAAAATAAAATCCCATCATGTTAAATTAGTAGAGATTTTCTCATTCATTACTGTGACCACACACTGTGTTTACACGGTCTACCAGGGTGATACGAATATGTATTTAAATTAAAGTTAGTAAAGTCGTAAAATTAGCTCTTTGGTGATATAGCCCGTTTTTTCTTTTTACATTTGAGCCCCTGCGGAACTCTCGGCATGTCCCTGGTTCATTATTATTCTTAACGGAAAAACAATAAAACAGTACAATGACAAACCCGCTTATATTAAACCACATCTTCAGTCAGCTCGCCTCACTCTTCTTGTCGCTCAGCTCGCCTCACTCATCACGTGCTAAATGAAATCTGACTCCTGCTGGTCTGTGCTGCGACTCTTTCTCTAACTGAAGCAAATGATTTTTATTACTATAAAAAAAAAGCAAAACGACGGTGGGGGCAGTGCTACAGTGGGGAAGTGATGTTATCGGTGTGCAGCCAAACACCGTGTACCGACTATCGCAGCAAGTTTAATGACAACCATCCATCACTTCATAGTCAACTATAAAACCTGTTTAAATGATTTCAGTGTGTGCATCAGTACTTTTCTTACATTTTCAGCACATATCAATACCGTGATAATACTGATAACCGCGATAGTTATGGTCACAATAATCGTGATATGAAATTTTCATACCTTTACATCACTAATCACTGCAAAATGTTACTTTTGAATATTGTAACATCACACAAAGACTCCTAACGAAACAGTATTAAGTAAGGAATAAGACAGACCAGGCTAAACACCCTCTGCTTCAGCCTCATGCCGCATCACACCTCCCCAGCACACC
Organism: Ictalurus furcatus; assembly: GCF_023375685.1. NCBI lineage: Eukaryota > Metazoa > Chordata > Actinopteri > Siluriformes > Ictaluridae > Ictalurus > Ictalurus furcatus. Next base: position 21,298,729 of record NC_071264.1, read on the forward strand.
TTATTTTCATACAACAGCATGGTCTGGAATGTTATTCCGCTTGTACCACCAGAAGTTTATTAATGAACAACACCTCAGACATTTTCACGGTTTATAGTTAGATTTAAAGTGGTGGAAAAAACAGACAAGTTCCTGTTCTCCCCTACATTAAAGTGGCAATAAAACAGTCATTCTTAACCAGTCTCACGCACTCAAAAAGAAGCTTGTCATTTTACTGAAAACAAAAGAGGATCTTTAATGGTCTATTACTGCATATGCAGTCAGAACACAACGGGACATGCTGTTACAGGAAAATAATCAATGGCGGGGTGGTGTGACACGGCCCGACGCGATGCCTTACCACCTCATATCTTCCTATACTAGTATCTCTCCGTGATGTATTCCGCTTATTTTGCAGCAACTTGAAACAATTAGATTTTTTTTTTTTTTTGCACATGCATTTACATCAGCTTTTTAATATTGTGGAATGCCCATGAGGTGAGTTAGTTCCTGTTATACTTGTATCATCCCATCTATAAACAGTATTCAGCAGGGGTGTAACAATACACTCCAGTAATGCTTTGATTCAATTCATGATCCCGCGTTAACGATTCAATTCGAGTCACGGAAAATTTGAATGAAGAAAAATTGTGACTGAAAAGACTCTATAAAATAATCAGTGCAAAACAATGAAGTCTATTTAAACTAAATAAGTTAAAGGACTGCTATGAACAGAGGTTGAATATTGTAAAACAAAAACGTACTACAGGTTCACCATATCTTAAATATAAATAGACAAATGTATAAATTCTCCCAAAAATTTTGACTGAATAAACAAAGTGTCTGAGCTGGGAACTTTATGATCGACTGAAACATAATGCGCGTCACAGTCGGCTAAAATGCCTGGTTTCCGTAGCCTCTTTCTCAGGCGCCGTAGATCATAGAGGTGCAGGGAAGCTGAGATTTGAAAGCTACTAGAGTGCTCTTTTTAATTATTATAACGTCATAGTGGAACCATATAACGTATAATGTGTGTTGGAGCTATTGTGATGGTCACTTCGAGCAGCTGTTGACAATAAGACAAATCTCGATATTATTATCCTTAGCTTATTTGTAGTGTCTGACATCAAGCACCCGAGTATGAGCTGTTACTATAGAAACAATAATGCATTAGAACGAGCACATTAATATTAACCTATCATTCATGTTAAAGCAGGAACTACCTGTGCTGTTACAAGAAAATAACACACACCGTCTGACCAATCAGATTCAGACAGTCAATCGCACTGTGGTATAAAATAGCAATAATATGTCCTACAAATGGTCTTGTACTACTGTGTTTGTAGTAAGAACATAAGAGGGCATGCTGTTATAGACCAGGGGGAGTGATGCAGCCCAAAGCAAAGCTTTAGCACCTCATACCATATTGAGCTCCAAAGTTGGCTAAAATGGCCGCTGACAGAACGACTGCGTGACCAGAATGCACTCTGCATATTTAAGTCCATGGGTTGCTCAGATTGGGACTTTGAATTACATGCATAATTAGAGAAGGCGGCAAGGTTTTCATTTCACTGCAAGTTATATACTTATACACAATTATAATAATTGTGGATGTGACAAATAAAAATCTTGAATAATTAACAGAATCGCACATTTCCATGATGCGCACAGATACATTCTGCATCGTGTCACCATGTATTATTCTCACCAGCCTATTTTTTGTCTCTCAATGTTAATAAGGCTTAAAAAAGCGCTGCTTGTTACCGAGAAACCAGAAAGTGCAAAGTTCTCCACGCTGAAGACTTTTTAATGACTACGTTCGCTGATACTGCTCAAGTCGGCCACCCTCACACTCCCTATTACGAATACTGTTTAAAGAAGACGTTTTATCAGGTTACTTGTACTGTAGGAAGCTGGTGTAGATTCTCTTGATATTTTCTTCATTAGCACAACACTGAACCCGAGGCATGTGTCACGTAATATCACATGGCATGGGAACATTTTTACGAGTATGACTAAACCAGCATTGGTATCGAAGTGATCTCATGCATCCCTAGAAGACGAAGTTGCCTCAAACAGCTTTCACAAAATAAGTAGAGTTGGTAGGTTATCTACACTTCAAATGTAATATCCAGAAAGTACCATTAAAATCACCATAATTACATAAGGACAAGCACTGGTTTGGAGAAGTAAACAAAAGAGCAAGGACTAAAAAAAGCAAGCAACAAAACGGCAGGCAACTAGTCATTAGATAAAACAGAGCTTCAATTATGGCTACAGTGACTTAACTAAGATTCCTAATTTTATGCAAAGGACATACATGGAAAAAACTAATACCAGGGTAGAAAACATTTAAAACGAAAAAAAGCACTACATAAAAAAATTCAAAAACACACCCAATCCCCAAAAATCTGGACAGTGTATGTCCAAAAGAAACAAACTGGAGGCAACTTTGGCACCATGTCGCTTTCTAGAGTCAACACAAGCCAAGTCTGCTTCAATCCACTGTAAGGGAAACTCTGGGTATACTGAGCCATACTTCACTTCTCACACACACACACACACACACACACACACACACACACACACACACACCCACCCAACACCTTCAGCAAAGCTGGCACAATTTCAGTAGGAGTAAATTGATTTGGGGAAAGGTGTCGGGTGGTGATATGCTAATGCCTAAACAGATTAGCACGAACCTCGACTTTGAGCTAAATTTGCCGCTTGGCGAGTTAATTTATTCTGACGAGGTTCAAAACTTTTTCGGTCTTTGTTTGAGCACACAGAGAATTGAAGTTTTCGACTTTAATCTACCATCTAAGATAACCTGCACATGCAGCACAACGCGGATGAGCAGATGCAGCGTGACATTTTAAAAAAGGGAAGCTATTAATTACTGGATGTTGTTTTTCAGCCAGCAAAGCACAGTACTGGGCAAAAGCACAGCTAGTCTGTAACTGCACAGACCACGCATGGCTTTGCTCGGTTTTCAGCACATATAGCCTACATGCCAATAAAGAACTGAGAAACGTCTAACAGCGTAGGCTGATCGTTTTCACCTACAAAATATCACCTTCATGTGGTGGGGAATAAAATGATATACAGGTCAAAATACATAAATCGGAGCAAACAGAGTGGAGGAAATGTGGAACAATCGTTTCTTCGCAGATTACTGCCTCGACAAGTAAAACAAATATAACCGAGACTGAGGCAGAAACAGATCCCTCATCCTTCATGACTCTATCAAATGAATTAATTTGCCAAGTGAGACAGAATCAAATATAAAGCAACTAATAAGGTGCCAATGTCTATTTGAGCCGTTCTGCATTCAGCCTTTTGGTCACTAGTGCAGAACCACAGCACAGATGTTCCACCATTTAGTGTTTCAGTTTGGATGCATGACATCTGACTCGGTATTGATTTAAAGTCTGTAAGCCTTACATCAGTAGCCCTGTCTACATGGACATCAAATTCAGACTATATTCAGGTTGCAGCCATATCCTGAATACGATGTGTATATGCGTAGAAGCATCGAAATATTCCTGTATATAGGGTTGTTGTAAGTATGCCCGAGTTGCCATTCCTAAATACCTAACCTACAGCTAAGCATGTGTTAGCACCCACAATTCCTTGTGGACTGAGCATGCGCATAAATCTCCTTTCAGTGGAATTTCTGAATAAGGTGTTTACGTGCAACAAATTTCCAATTAAAACGGGCATATTCCAGGGACAGGAATCAGAATACTGTCTTAATCTTAATCAGGCAATAGGATTGCGGCGTTTACATGACTCGATACTAAATAGAATATTACCAAATTCTGATTAATATCAAATTACTGATGTGCATGTAAATGTAGCCAGTGAGATAGTGCGCATATGTAACCTTTCATAGAGAATGCCCATCAACATTGAAACATAAGACATTTCTTAATTCTTCCACAGCTGTATTGAATTCTTGGTTCTGATTGGTCAGAAGATCTGATTATTTTCCTACAACAACATGGCTTAAACAGTGGTTCCAGCTGCAAGGCGAATCACAGGTTTATATGAATGTAGTCATTGTAATACATTAACATTTCCAAAGTAATAATTTAAACAGGGACTCGTATGGCGGATGCAAATCATCCATCCATTTTCCATATATACACAAGGGTTTCGAGGAGCCTGGAGCCTATCCCAGGCCACTCAGGCTACAAGACGGGGGAAATACTAGAAAGGGTGCCAACCCATCGCAGGGTACAATCGCACACCTATTCATACACCACGGACAATTTGGAAATGCCTACAGTGCATGTTTTTGGACTGGGGGAGAAAACTGGAGTACCTGGAGGAAACCACCAAAGCAGGGGAAGAACATGTAAACTCCACGCACAGAGGGCAGAGACAGGATTCAAACCCCCAACCCCTGAGCTGTGAGGCAAGCATGCGAACCACTAAACCACAGTGCAACATAAACCAATTTTACTTTTTTTTGTTTTGTTTTTTTTGTTAAAGGAATAACGAAAAAAAATGTGCAGGGAGATGTTTATTTGGAAGCAGTCTTGAATGTTAGAACTTTTTAAAAAGGCTATAACGTTTACATTTTCAGAAATGGGAGAGTCTTCACGGCAGAGGGCCTTTTGGCCTTTCCAGTTTCTCCAAACTGTTTGTGTCATATCAAAGTGTGATAAAGGAAAATAAAATTAGTGGCTGGTGAGGGAACGACAGTGCAGTTTCAACTGCATTCCACAAACATGAAATAAATTACACCAGGTGTCATTCTTAATGAATAAGAATGGTCAGTGCTGGCAAATTGCTGTGGTATAAGATGAAAAAACACAGAAACACACATGGCAGTATAGTAAACTGATCACCTTCGGGATGGTAATAGTAACTTTCCATGGGGTCACTGATTATTTCCCCATAACTGCATTCCCAGTCACGTTTTATTCCTCACATACTGAATTTCCACACTCGGTCTGAAAACAAGTCGCAGGTTTACATTCACATCAAAGAATTCCTTCCAAACAGTGGCTTGATTACACAATTCCATGTCACTTTTTTTGCGTGCTGCTTTACAATATGATTAGCACTAGCTTTGTGTGTTTTCCGCTTTTTATTATTGTTCCCGTGGCACCAACACTCAAGTGGCAAAGAATAGTGCGTTCTGGATGGGCAGCATGTCATCGTGCAGGAACGCCTGCCTTTTTCGTTGTGCTCAGTGCAATCTCTTGCACCAAAAACATGAGCTAATTACAGTGCTCCAGTGGTTTCATATTTATATAGATAGCCATATTAACTATTACCCTTGCATCACAGAAACAAAAAAAACTGAAACAGGAAGTAATGTGACAAGTTGAATCCCTGGCCCGAAAACAGTGTTCACACTTCACAGATCGTACCAAACAAAGTAGCCCAGAGTAGAGGAAGAAATTAAAGTGTGAAATGAATCACAAGCTTAACATCAGTGAGACAGTATGCATATCTAGTCATGTGGCCTTTGAGAGAGAGCACACACATTAAAAATTTTTTTTATTTAAACTGTCAAACTGTACATAGTATGTAGAAAACCCATCCTTTAGCATGTGACCTCTGACTCTAGTTGGCAAGTTTAAAGCCTCAAGGCTGCCAGACATACTACAGCCTCCATGTTGTGATGTGACCTTCGACATCATCATAAACACAAAAATCTTAACGGGACCACCAGATTAAAACAACCACACTAATGACAAAATGCACATCAGGACAATTAACTGAATTAGTAATGTAAAGTGGGCGGGGTTAACAGGCTGAGGTAAATTCGTTGCCGTTAGCTTGGCCGGTTAAGGCAGGATGGAGATCACAAAAAATGGTTTCAAACCCTGAGACAACTGTTTTCTTGTTTAAACCTTCAACAAGTTAACAATCTATGCAGGTATTGTTAAACAAATCCCATTTAAGTAAGGTTCAATACTTCCGCGATTGTTTTTTTCTGGGCTTGTCCACACCAGTCCCGATGCATTATGGGATTTTTGACTCCTGTAGTGTCCAGCGGTTGCATACTGCAAAATCCGGCCTGAAGCAGTACACCATCCGGATATTTCTCGCCCACTGAGAACTGACATACTACCCCTCTGGCGTACTGCTTTTCACCTTCCGTGTAGTAGGGTAGGACGCGATTTCGGATGCAGCCACAAAATTCCAGTGGTCAGCTCACTGAAAACCAAGCGATGGTAGGAACAGTCTAAGAAGTACACACAAACAATTGCCCAATTTCTCAGCAACACTACTCGCTCTCTCTCTATTAAGACTTTGTAGTGTGCATATGCAGACAGACTCATGGCTGGAATTGATTTGAGAGCGATCAATACAGATTCAGCCCCATCTCTTTTGTTGCCGTATTTCACACAGACTTCTACACAGCTCTAATTACCAGTTCACACAACAGCCATTCTTGTCTCGTGTAACTGAAATCTTTGTATGCTGGTCATCAGGGCTTACTGGCTTGGGTCTAACGTAACACGAATAAAACTCTTTCTAGTGCAGAAGCAGAACAGTTCGAAACTGCCTCTGGAAGCAACATCAGCACAAGAACTGTGCGTCAAGAGCACCATGAAACGGGTTTCCATGGCCGAGCAGCTGTACACAAGCCTAAGATCACTCCAGCCGAGCGTCAGCTGGAGTGGTATAAAGCTTGCAGCCACTGGACAATGGAGCAGGGGTAACGCTCTCTGGAATGATGAATCACACTTCAACATCTGGCAGTATGAAGGACAAATAAGAGTTTGGTGAATACCTGGAGAACACTATCTACCAGAATGTATAGTGGTAACAGTAAAGTTTGATGGAGGAGAAATAATGGTCTGGGCTGTTTTCCAGGGTTTAGGCCCCTTGGTTCCACTGAAACGTAACATTAAACATACAAGAACATTTTAGACAATTGTGGGCTTGAAACATTGTTGCAACAGTCTGGGGAAGCTGCTTTCCTGTTCCAGCATGACAATGCCCCTGTGCACAAAAAGACACGTGATGTGTTCCAATTCACCCAATTATACTATGAGCTAAAATGTAAAAAAAATATAATAATAATAAGACGACGACGACCCCATGGGAATCGTTGGCTTTTTTGACATATTTGTACAAATATTTGATCATCTTTGACACAGTGCCTATTAATGAAGTTGTTATACTTGAATAAACCCACAAGGAAAACAAATTTTTCTATCATTTATTCAACAGAAATATCAATAGATGTGATTCTTCTGTGGAAAATGTAAGTACACCCTTGGCCTCAGAAGCTAGTATTGCCCGCTTTAGCAGAAATAACTTTCTTTTTTTATTCGTTTTGCATAATTGTCCACCAGTCTTACATTGGCTTGCTGGAATTTTTGACCACTCTTCCATGCAATATACAGTTGCAAGATGTTTGAGGGTTTTCTTGCATGTACTGCCCGTTTCAAATCCCCCTACAACATTTCAGTAGGTTTCAAATCCAGCCTGTACTGGACTCATTGAATCCTCATTCAATTATCCATCAAGTTAAACATCTTCATACAATGTTTACCGGAACCTACAAAGTGATGTTGAGAGTTACTTTATCGCATGGATAGTGTGAAACTGAAAATACAAATGCATACAATAATCTAAATTACATGCACATATACTATAGCTGTTTAACATGTTACATGTGAGCATAACAAAATGCTTTAGATGAGCTAAATTACTGCTAGGCCACTAGGCATTCCATAACCCTCCATTTCTTCTTTTTGAGCCATTCCTTGGTGGATTTGCTAGTGTGCTTAGAATCATTATCCTGTTAAAATGTCAACTTTCAGTTTAACGTTTAGACAGATGGCCTCACATTCTCTTCAAGCACTCTTTCATATGATGCAGAAATCATAGTTGAATCAATGAATGCAAGCTGTCCAGTCCCTGAAGCAACTCCAAACCATAACATTTCCACCACCATGCTTCACAGTTGGTATGAGGTGCTTCTCCTGAAAAGCTGTCCAAACATGTCTGCTGTTACTGCATGAACTTGATTCATCAAGTTGTTTGAAATCTCGTTTACCATAAAACGGTTGAGCATTGCCGTGTGTGATCGTGTCCTGTCGCAAAATGCGGTGAAAACTCCCACACGACATTATTAGTGTGATTAAGGTGTGTACATGTCTGTAATGCACTTCGATAATGCGACTAACACAGGAATACTCCACATGTCTTAATTTGATTTGTGTTTACTTCGAGTATGACTTTAATCAGATTAAGGTCATTAATAATCGCTGTTTACATGGTAGCTTCTTAACTAGAGTGTCATCTTAATCAGGATAATATCGGATTATTGTTGTCCACGCAAACGTACTGAGTGTTGTCTATGTTCATATACTGTATGTAACACGGACGTCTTTTGCTTCTGCAATGCATCTTGTTCCAGTGTCTCACTTGTTCAATATTACAGGCTGTTATAATGTTTGTTTAAAAAAAATTAAAAAAAAAAACCCCAGCAGAATAAAATTACAAGCATCATATTCCACTTTTTTCCTGAACGTGGAAGTCTCGCCTGTCCTTCAGTCCACACCGGGACGGCCTTTGTATCCACCAAAAATGGAGCTTTTCGAGAACGTATGAAACAATACACGTGAAAACGTAATTTTAGCGTTGCAATGTGGAACGAAAAAAAACGGAGACGCTCAAAAACTGGAGTTGTTGTGCCTGATCTCCGATTTGATAGCTTTGTTAAAGATTGTCAACCTTCAGATTGCATTTTTAAATAAAGGCCTGACGGAAACGACACAGGTGAAAGCTTCCTGCGTTTTTACACCAGGGCAGTATAGGGATGTGAGCGTTCTCGGACATTTCAGTGTGTGTGAGAGATCAGACCATAAATCAATAAATCACATTTCATTTTTGCATGGATATATAAGATATATAAGAACTGATTATCTACAGGACAGTGGTTATATGTTGGTGTTTCCACTGCTGTACATTGATGACTCAGATGATTATAAAATGGTGGGTGAATTTCATTGCACAGTAATACTGAAGTGATGCTGTGATTGCACTCACTTTGTCCTGAGCACCTGCCAGGCCGCCTCGATGTCAGCGTACAGGTTCTTCTCGGACGGTTTCCCGGTGCTCACGCCGTACCCGGAGTAGTCGTAGGAGAAGACGTTGCAGTTGATGCGGGAGCCGAGGCCGATGTAGAAGCTGCACATCTGCCCGAGGTCCACGGCGTTCCCGTGCGAGAAGAGCAGCGTGTAGCGGCTACTGGGCGCGCAGCGGACAAACATGCAGAGGACGCGGTTACCGCGGCTCGTGCGCGTGCCGAACACCTCCACGGCGTCCAGCTCGCGCTGGGAGTACTGCCAATCCGCGCGCTCGCTCAGGTGCAGGCTGCACGCGCCCTCGGTATCTGTGTGCACCGAGTACGTAGGCTCCGGGGGCAGGAAGGCCAGCTTAGCGGCGATGCGGCTCGGGCAGGGCGGGCAGCAGAACAGCCAGCACAGCTCGCCCAGGGAGAAGCCGTTCATTCTCGGTCCTTGCTCAGGCATTGATGCGCTAAACTAAAGTTAAATCACAATGCGCGAGAGAAGAATAAATCTAAGACTTGCTAACGAGTACTTTAGTGAACTGGCTAATCACTACAAGCTAGGCTGAAAGCAAACAAGCTAATATAGCGTTAGCTAGATAGCGCTATAGGTTCTCGCTTTCTTGTGTCTCTTGATAATTCACAACGCACGTTAATAACAGTTGTTTAACATCTTAAGATCTTCGCTTACCGTAAATACGCCGTTACTAATTAAAGCACCTGACCCTTTAAATTAAAAGAATTCAATCCAACAGCAGGTTAGCTTAGCCACACACAATGGAAGCAGCCATTTCTCCTGCTCCACTTAGGCCAAATATAAGACTTCCGGTAGAAGCGGAAATCCTGTCCGGGCGGAAGACAATGACGTCACGACTCCGTGCCAGTGTGAAAAATAGAAATGTTAAGTTTTTTATTTTTGTCTTTACAAGAAATAAAGCTCTGAGCTTTGGGTTCATTTACTTTGTATTGATCCAAGCATGACGTTGTGTTTATCTTTTTAATGAAAAGGGGGCACAAGGGGAAAAAAAAGTATTTAATTTTTGTTTTTTTTTGGCAGACACTAAAATAAAATATTGTCCCGTTTTAAAATGGTTCTATTTAAAATGTTTTGCCACACAAAAGTCTAGAAATCAAATATTCAAAAATTCCATAAATGAAAAATGCCTGGTACATTTCTGTAAGGACAAAGTCCATCTTGAAGTACAAGCGTTTCTATAGGCTGTGTACTCAAGAACCTTATTCTGTTTCCATTAAAGTTATGATAAAAATGTCAACAACTTATGCAGAAATAATTCCTGGGGTCATTAAAATATATTTCAATTGCAGAACCTGGTCACGCACCTTGACCATCACCATATTAAAAAGCATGTAGCACTGACGGCTGTATTTAATCTACCCGTTTTAGTTCAATCTACCTAGTACCTGCTGATACACATTCAGATCATTCAAGATCGGTCTTTCATTTTAGTCTCTAAATGAATCTGAAATGATGAAGAAAAAAAAAGGCAAAGCAGAAATACAAGAGCTGTTTGTAATATGTATTGTTTTAAAGCCACTATACCCTCAGTTACCTCTTCTTGGCTGAGAGGAGTGGAGCCTAATGTGGTCTTCTGCTGTTGTAGTCACAAGGCTTGATGTGTTGTGTGCTTTGAGTTGCTTCTCTGCTCTCACAGTTGTAAAAAGGTTATTTGAGTTGCAGTAGCCTTCCTGCTAGATTGAAAGAGTCTGGCCATTTTGCTCAGACCTCGCTCATCTCACCACCTACAGAAGTGAAGCTCACCGGATGCTGTATGTTTTAGCATTCCGTGTAAACTCCAGAGACTTTTTTTTGCTTGAAAGTCCCAAGCAATCAATCATTTCTGAATTACTAAAACCAGCTTGTCTGGCACCAACAACTATGCCACAGTCAAAGTTACTGAGATAGAAAAAAAAAATGTTCCCCATTCTGATGTTTAATGTGAATATTCACTAAAGCGCTTGACCTGTATCTGTATGATTTTATGCATTGTGCTGCTGCCTCATTTTTGGCTCATTGAATAATTGCAAGAATGAGCAATATACACAGTGATAACAGACTGTATTATTTAAATGATTTTGCCTTCTAAAAAATACATTTTCTTTAAAAATTTATACCCCTGGCCTATGAGCTAATTTACAATGTAGTGCTCTTGTCTTGATTGTATACTTCTCTATTTAAAAAATAATCAGTACTGCCCTGTGTGAAATGCTTCCTAATCAGGATTCTGGGTCACTGATTTTGTTAAGTACATCAGATCAGTACATGGTATCATATTAGCACTCATTAGCTCATGTCACTCTGACCTCTGGAACATCATACCATCTGCAGTCCAACAATATATTTTTTTTAATCACTTTATACCCCGGGTGTACGGTGGCTTAGTGGTTAGCATGTTTGCCTCACACCTCCAGGGTTGGGGGTTCAGTTTCCACTGCTGCCCTATGTGTGTGTGCAGAACTTGCATGTTCTTCCCATGCTGTGGGAGTTTCCTTCGGGTACTCCAATTTCCTTCCCCAGTCTACAGACATGCATGGTAGGCTGCTTGGCATGTCCAAAGTGTCCGTAGTATGTGATTGTGTCCTGTGATGGATTGACACCCTGTCCAGGGTGTCCCCTGCATTTTTTTTTTTTTTAATAAAAGAAGATGCTCTTTGGGTGAAGAATGGAAGGGAAATAGATCTATATAATACTAAGCTCACAACATATTAATCAATACAATGATTATTGAATAACAAGCTTAATAATTGATTTCTCAGGACTCATTCTTTCTCCGGATTCTTGATCTGTGCTTTATTGCTTTTCATAGGCTTGTCTAACTTAATAGTCTCAACACGGAGCAGCCAAGAAATCACCAGGAACTTTGTACAAAATGTCAAAACCACAGTGAGGCAGACATCCATTGGTTCAAAGGCATAGTTGGTTAAGGACCAGGGCTGGATCACTGTTTCGTTCCGATTATATAAGCAATACATTGAGTGTGATATCCAGGCTTGTGACAGGACTGATGAATGAGCTATGCAGAAGAATGAACCAATGAACAACTCGGATTGTTTTTAAATTTCAGATGCTTGGGTCAAAGACTTTGGGTTCTTCAGTCACAGTCCATTGAAAGAAATAACAATCTGTGGTTTGGATTTCTACAGACATTTTGCCTTACTGACTTTAAAGTGTTTCTTGATGGATCTGGGTTCTCAGTGTAGTGGTATATAGATTGTCTCACAGAGGCCTCCTGTTTTACTAGTTTTCCACAACTACCCCAGGCTCTTGTGTATTATTGCCTGTGAGTTCAGCAGCAAAAATCTTACAACAAGCAAAATAAAAAAGGAACTGTTGGTTTAATCAGATTTCCAGAGGTAACACCTATTTATTGCAACTTATTATCAGAACAGATGCTCTTTTATAACCTAGCGGATTATAATGCTTGTGCTCTTTCAGCACTTCTCTTCTAGCTCTCACCCATGCACCTTCTGCTGTGAATAAATTAAAGTTAGATTTAAAAACCCAGAGTCAGGGAGTTTATTTTTATCTCCAGAGAGTGCATAGTACGAAGGATCAATTCTAATTTTGAGAAGCAAATATTTTCTGAGTACCGGTTGAAGAAAAAAAATGATGTTTGATCATTTGGAAATATCAGAGAGCCCATATTCTGACTTCTAATAAATCATGACAAAAGGCATTTGTGGTGAAAACCTTATCAAAGGTTGACAACATTAGGTTACAGCAAATTGCTGGGCATAGTAGAGCCACTTTTGCTATATTGCTGAGTCTGAGTGTGTTGTAAGAGGCACTCGAGATCTCGGTCATGCACTTGTGCAATGGCGTCTCATTCCTCCATTTGTACTCAGACGTCACTGCTAAAGGTCAACGGGGATTTAATGAGAGGAAGTGACACAATAGGTTGTAGGGGGAAAGAATGGGGAGAAATGACCAATCTTCCTGTCATCCTGCATTTGTTCTCACCTCTTCTATTTTAACCTGAGTCTTAGCAGTATTCCATCTGCATAGTACTTAATTGAACATTGATACACAAACACACTCTGCTTTCTTTCTCTGATTTATATCTATGTTTGTGTGTTTTTTCAGCATGCCGGAAACTTTTGTGGTAATTGAGGAACCTAGTAGTTACAGACAGTAAATTACTCTATTATATTTACAATGCTCCAAGATCCTGGTCCCTAGGTGTGAAGTTTGGGAATTTGTGTATACGTGTGGTGCCCTAGGATGGACTGGTATTCCATCCAGGGTGCATTGCATGACACTCACTGTTCCCAGGATAGATCCTTGATCTACCAGAGCCTTGACCAGGATTTGGTGCTTACTAAAGATGAATTACTTGAATGAATATTTCTTTGTATTCCTACTATTATTTTAAGTTAGACTTTTTTCACTCCTGAGATTATATCCTTTGTATTCTGAGTGAGAGATCATGACTAGTGTGTAGCACATCTGAGTAATAGCATTTCCTAAGATATGGTTCTGCCTCATTTGTAAGTTACTTTGAAAACAAGCAAGCAAGCAAGAACACAAGCAAATACTTTGTTCTTCCAAATGAATAAATCTAGTGCTATGTGCAGCCCAAACCTCCAGCAACAGTACCCTGATCGACCATTGTAGATCACAACTCTTTTTTTATTTGGCTCCCTTGTATTTTCCATATTTCATTAGCATAACAAGACACAGATCTCCAGATGGCCTTGCATTAATGGCTTTGTGCAAATGAAGAGCAGTTGCCCGAGAGCTCACGTTAACAATGCCCAGAATGCTCAGGGGCTGTTGCTAAACAAAACAGAGACAGCAATAACGACAAAAGGCTTCTGGATGGTTTAGATCAGTGCTGGCAGGAGCCATTCTGCATGATGAGTCAACCTGGACAAGGTCTACCTGATTCACATCCTGCTTTTGGGAACATAACAACCCAAATCTGATACTTTGTCACAAACAAACAGCATTGTTAGATGTGCTCTAAGAGCCGTTTCGGCACAGTAGTGCTTATTTAAGTGGTGAGTGGTGGCTCTCAACTATCAGATATTACCACCTCTGGAAAGATTGAGCTGTGTGTTTTTTGGGGATTAAAAACAGGAATACTTGAGAGCTGGCACTCTTGGGTGCTAAAGTGCTCTGTGTGAAGATAGCAAAGGTTGTTGCCAGTGGAAAGATCCTGTGAGAAAGGCATTCATTTGAACAATGCTGGAAGGTTTGATTGGACCTGTGGATATGTGCACTTATTTTCAGAGTGAACAGTTCCCTGGTTTTGAAGGAAATTTTTGGGACTTTGAGGCAGCAGAGTGAGACACACCTCACCATTAGGATTATATGCTCCATCAAACTTACTGCAAGGCTCAAACATACCTGCTTCCCACCATTGTATCCATTGGCCATTAGACACCAAGAATGAACTTTTTATACTTAAGCACACAATTGTTTGGTCCAGATTTCCATGCTTCCCACTCAAAACTCATTTCCTAAGATAAAGACGTACAAGAAGTATGTGTCATGATGGTTGGATTTGTTTATTTCTTGTGTGGCATGGTGGCACAGTGAGTAACGTTGCCACTTCACAGCTCCAGGATCCCTAGTTATATCCTGACCCTGGAGTTTCACACGTTCACACCCATGTCCACATGGGTTTCCTCCATATTCTCTGATTTCCTTCTACCTCTTCCCAAAGAACATTCCAGTAAGTGGATTGGCTGCTCTAAAAAAGTGCAGCTATGGTGTGAATGACTGTGCAAATGTGTGTACATGATGCCCTACAATGGACTGATGTCCCATCCAGGCCTTGGATCCAGTGTTCCCAGGATACGCTCCCAATCCACTGTGACCCTGACCAAGATAACTGAAAATGAATGAATGTGTATTTCTTGGGCACTTGAAAACAAGGGCTGTTCAACTCAGTTGTTCAAATGTGAATTTTAATGGAGTGTTTCCTTCAAACTTCCTGACTTGAATAGGTGAAAGAAAAAACCCTGCTATCTTTTCTGTTCTGGTTTTAAATCATGTTGCATCCTCTTTCAAAAGTGGACAATTACATGAGAGCCCTCACTCAGAACCTTCAATGCCTTCAGGGTCAATGAAATTGTCATTTCTATTTAGTCACCTTTGTTAACCACAGTGCATAGATGCAGGATGCAGATTCAAAGCACTGGTTCACATTTCTTGCATAAAAAGGCATCAAAAGCATTCAGAACCTGAAGCACTGAAGGTTTTGAATGAGGGTTCCTGTGTGGTTCTTGGCTCATTTATAATCTCATTGTATTCCAAATCACCGGGCTTATTCATCAGATCACAAGGGTCCTTTAACCACTTCTATACGGTTGACACTTTTCCTAAAAAAAATTTATTGATATGAATGTGTTGTAAACAATGCATTTAATTTAAAATTTTAATTTTTTAATTAACCCAAGTTGATTTGGGTTAAGATTTTCTAGGCTCAGAGTCAAAGGTTAGTTCTAAGTCAGTTTCTCGTAGTAATAACTGTGCATTTATTGTTCCCGTTTTCATTTTATTCTCAGCGTACTCTTATGAATTAATTCTGTTATTTCTTTACATTTGTATAAGGACAAAAACAGTTCTTGGTTTGATTGATGCACAACCCTAACGTGCACTCAGTGCACATCCATTTCAGACAATAGGAATCTTTCTTGGTGATGAGCTTGATGTTACAGCATCTACTAGATCTTCTACACCCACTACCACAATGTTTTCCTCATCCCTTCAACTACTGCTGTCTGGTCAGTGCCCTGATGTTCATCATTACTTTGGTTCACATCACTTCCCTGGTAACTTTCACAGCATCTGTCCTGTAGTTCCCTGGTCTCCATATCACCCCAGTAATATATTCACTCTCGCTACATGAAGAACCTGATGGAAATTTGGAAGAATGTCTAAAATAAGAAAAAAAAATAAAAAGATATCCTGCAGGCACATGGGCTGGTTTGAGTATTTCAGAAACTGCTGATCTCCTGATTTCAACCCACAACTGTCTCTAAAGTTTACACAGAATGGTGTGAAAAACAAAATACATCCAGTGAACAGCAGTTCTATGGACAGAAATGCCTTGTTGATGAGAGAGGTCAGAGGAGAATGGCCAGACAGGTTCAAATCTGTAGTAACTCAAATAACCACTGTAAAAATGATTTTGGAGCGTGGTAAATATTACCCTTGCGAAACATTTATCATTTACTAATTATGTTAATCGGCAAGTGAATATATATAATAACGATTAAAATCTACCCACTCTACCCAATTATTCACATTAATAGCTGCAACCTAAATAAACCTTCATAAAATATAGTCAAACTATTGGCCCTGTTGTGCCAATAGAATGTGCCATTCGAGATAACTGGCACACGTTGGTTGGACAAGCTGGATTGAGGAACTGAGAGCATCAAAGATGTTGTTTGAATCTGTTGAGCTGCTGGGTTGAAGGTAAGATCCCTTTCTACCATGCTGTATATCTGTCATATCATGAATACAAATGTTAACTTATTTAGTAATATCTATCTATCATAAGATTTCTAGTCGGCGTTCTGTGTCAGAATTTACTAGGCAGGCAGTCTGTTATAGCAAGCTAATGTTAATTTTCAGGAGAAAATGTGTCTTTTCATCAGTCAAGGATGAGTTAAGGCATTAATGGTACTGGAAAAAACATGAATTTTGAACATTTACCTTGCTGTTATGCCAACTTGTTTCTTGTTGCTATGAATATACATTGTACAAAATCTGTGTCAATTTAAGTTTTATGGTAATAGGATTTTTTTTAAGTATCCAACGTTAGTGAATGTAGCTAACGTTAGCGACAGCTAGTTAGCTGTTGGTGACATTGCCTTACTCAAAGACTGGGCTAACTATTAGCCTACAGTTAATGAAAAGAGATAGAATTAAATTAACGTTTGCATTTTCCCACTAAGGTGAAGGGAAACATGTTTGTTGTTAAGCTTCATTTGACTAGTACATTTAAAATGTAAGTTTGCCTCATATGTTAAAGTTGTGCCTAAGAACTGACTCCTAACTTCAGTTTACACTACAGCCTAGTTGTGCTAACGGTCCGTGCCATTTAGCATGGTGTCCTAAAACGGCAGGCAGTATGAGCCAACTCCAAAACTGATTAATGTTCAACTATATAGATGTGAAGGTCTGATACTTAACTTCATTGTAGTTTAATTAGAAATTCTACTAGTGCACATAAATTAAAAACATCACTGTCCACTTAATGACACAGACAGTGCTGCTGTTTGTCCAAAATACCAAGTTAAATATGGTAGTGTTGAAATCTATCAAACATTTAAACGATATTCTTATCCTCTCTCTTGTTGAAAATGACTGATTTATATTGATACATCTACTTAAAATCAGGGCAGTCACATCTCTGTTTGTTACTACTGACAGACAAGTATTAATAATAAAGAATACTTGATGCAATTTAAAATGTTAATTTATTTTTTATTTTTGTACCAGTTCACGTATGTCTGTCTGTAGGACTTGGACTCATCTGTTTGTAGGAGTTGGACTCTTCTGTGTGCAGGAATTGGACTTGCCTGTCTGTAGGAGTTGGACTTGTCTGTCTGTAGGAGTTTGGCTGTCAGTAGCATGTGAGTATGTCATTTTCACAAAAGTTTCATGAACATTAGGTACCTGAACTCAACATTGACACTGAAAACCATAATCTGAGGAATATTATGGGAGTGCTACCTATTAAAAATGAATTGGCTGTGCAAAATATGTAACTTAACAACATCAAAATGATTGGACTTATTGAAACACTATACATTAAAAGATGGGCATTTTGGCCAACATCAGTCCATACCCTGTCTCCATTCAGATTGTCCTTGCACCATTATGACATGGGGTGCATTACAGAAACATTTGTCCAGGTATCACCAACAGACAGCTAACCCAGGCCATCTCCTTTCCTTCACATGCCTAGTGTGTAATTCATGCTGTTTCCACACAGAAAGACAATACTTTGAGCACCTTGGTGGCCATCTCAAAAAATCTGAAACTGTGCCTTGTGTTTTTCGAGATTGTGATTACAAGACAAATATATACACAACATACCACAGTCATAAGAGTAGGAAACACAATCCCAATTCAGAGGGAGATTTTAAGGCCTCTGTTTTTCATGAATACCAAGCCAAACACAGGAAGAAAGTGAATTTGTTGAAAGTGAAAACTATTGCTCCTTTGTCCTTGCGGAAGATGAGGACTTGGACAGAATTATTGTTGAGAGACCAGGGTTGCTCCTTCTTAAATTAGAATGAATTTTCAATGTGTCCAATACATGCATTGGTGAACTGGTAGAGGAAGTCAATTTCCTTACATCATCTGGACCACTTATAAAAGAAATTATACTGCGCACCTTGAGGAAGCATGATTATACTTTTAAAGATTCAGTGATTTCAGAACTGGTGAAAGATCTTTGCCAGCTAAACCTTTTATGTTCTGCTTTAGAAGTGGACAGGCCTTTAAGCACACACTACAAGAGAGAGCAATTTATAAAGGAGCATTTTTCACTGACAGCCAATTGAGTACATGTTTGATAGTAACATGAAAAAAAACCTTTCAGTATGTACCAATTCTCTAATTGCTGTCTCAGCAATATCAGACACAGTATTGCAGAATAGGCCATCATGTTTCTCTGGGATATAAGTCATTGCATGATGGATCTTTTTTTAAGAGAAAACAGATTTTTAAGTGGAAATGAAGTTAAACTCTCACTCATTCTTTACATAGACGACTTTGAAATATGCAACTCTCTGGGGACATCCCTCAAGAAGCATAAGGTGACTGCTGCCTACTGGGTGTTTTCAGGCAAATGCTACCTTGCGATCTACACTAACTTCCATTTACCTTGCCATTCTTTGTAGGGCAGATGATGTCCAACAATGTGGATACCCAAAAATGTTGGAGCCACTGCTTAGAGATTTGAAATCTTTGGAAGATAACAGCATTTTTGTTTCAAGTCTTGGCAAAGTGCTCAAGCATACTGTATTTGTTGTAGTAGCTGATAATGCTCACTCCATTGGTGGATTTGTTGAAAGCTTTCCCTCCTCACACTTTTGTCAGTTTTGCATTGGAGAGTGTTCAGAGATCCAGGAGCATGAAGTAGGAGCAGGATGTTTACTTTATGGACTAAGTCCAACTACAGTTTGCATGTCAAAGCAGCATTGTCTGACACTGCTGAAGCTCATCATTGTGGGGTAAAAAGACAGTGTCCCATCTCTGACAGGTGGAGTTACTTTCATGCCACATCAAGTTATTCCCCTGACACTTTGCATGAGTTGCTTGAAGGGATTGTTCCTTTTGAATTGGCACTCTGCCTGGAAGTGCTTATAAAGAGGAAATACTTTTCTCTTCAGGAGCCATTCCATTTGTCAATTCCTTACAAGTGGAGTGACAAAAAAAAACTGTCCACAAAGTATTCCCTTGACTTTTGCATCACGTAAGAGTGTACGAGGCAATGCACATGAAAACTGGTGCTTGGTGTGGATGCTACCTTTTATGATCGGTTGCAAAGTACCAGAGGAGGATGCAGCATGGCAGGTTTTGATGACCCTGAAAGACATTGTTGAACTTGTCATGGCTCCTGTCCACACAGAAGAGACAGTAGGATACAAGGAAAGCAAGATCAGTGAACACCGATATAGGTATTTGAATGTATTCCCAGAGGAGAAATCAAAACCTAAACATCACTTCCTTGAACATTATTCATGGCTTACAACTGCTTTTGGACCACTTGTGGTTCTCTGGACCATGCGTTTTGAAGAAACATTCTGATCACAATGGCACGGAAAAACCAATCAATGATTGCGTATCACATAAATGACGCTATCATCCAAAGGCCAACACTGTTGGTGTCCAAAATGACTCAAGTCTAGTTGAGGTTCTAAAAGACAGCATTAAGGAGTCATTTGCAAGGAAGTTTCCTTTCCATTGTGCATGGAGAACCTGTGTCTGTTCTGAAGTTGCTAAGTGGGTGGTACCATGAGCACCTGAGGAGCTTCAAAGTAGAAGCCACAGGAGATAGTGAAATCCTTCAGCATTCAGTAATCAAAGATGCATACCCCTAGGCTGAATACAATACAACAGATGTTCAAATGGTATCCCTGAAACACTTCATTGCACTTCAAAGTAAGTATTGTACATCAGTTTAATTATTATGTTATTGGCTTTCACCATGGCAATGTAGGAAATTATTAAGAGCTTCTAAACGGCTTGTTGGTCTTGAGACTGCAGGACAGTATCTGGTTATCCCCATACAAGCTTATTTGAATGACATGATGGCATTTACAACAACTTTACCCATTGACTGTTAGCCCAATAGGATGACAATCTGAAATGAGCAAAGATGAAAGTGAACCAAGCAGATGTAGAAGTGTATCTATCATGAAGGCAAAACTGGTGGAAGACTTTTTATATTGAAGGACTTGGAGGGTTCATTGTCAAGACTATCAGTACGATTGATAAGACCTTCTTGCTTAGTGAGTTGAAATTTTGGTGCTTGCGGTGCTTGCGGTGCTTTTGCAATACATAAGGTAGCCTTTGACTGTGTATAAAGTTGCTATTTCAGAGCTGTAGAAATACAAGACAATCATGAATATAGCAGTTAGGAAATGGCTTGTGGTGCCAAAGTACTGTAGCATTGTATGTAAAATGAATTTTGAACTTACAAATTTGAGTTACATAGCCTAAGTAAAATAAATTATAAATAAAATTACATTATATTTCATAATAATAAAACAAATAAACTTTGTACCAGGCCTCCTAAAATGTGTGACTTTGCATTGAGAGAGCTGTTATATTCTCATGTTGTCCCTTTACTTATTTACTAGATAAAAGAAGAGTTCAGACACATAACAATACCTCTGGAAGAAACATTCATGCAAAAGCCTGATGATGCATTCCAAAGTAGGTGCTGTTGGTACCAGGATGCATCCTCTCCTGAACACTGTAAATGAGGTATGTTTTTTGTTCAACTTTTGGCAGAAAGGTACACAAACTAATTTGGAGAAACAAGTCTGGTCATAAAAATGTATCTCCTTACAGTCCCAGAGTATTGAGAAAAAAGGGATTTAGGTGTCTGTTGCTTCACTGAGTACTTAGGGGAACCCCAAGAAGAGCTCTTCCAAGACTGCCAGGTAAGTTACAAAATGATTGTTCTAGTCAAGGTATTCACAGGATTGATCAATGTTTGTAATGGGGGTCTACAGCATGTGGTCAGATTGATAAATGTTTGATGAGTATTCAGATTATTCTCTTAATGTCACTTACTTGTATTGAAGTTAAAACATAAATAAGATGAAAAACCCTGCCTATGTTGAAATAAATGGCTTGATGAGAAAACTGAATTGTATTGGAACAGCATCTTGTTAATATGCTAAATTAAATGTAAAAATGTGTTTCTATCTTTTAAACATGGAGGACGAATGGGAGGGCTACACAGAACAAGCCATGAAGGTGCTTGTGATCCATAATCCCATGGCTAAGAAGGATCCGGTAGACATGTCTATTGTGATAGAGGACATCCAAGTGATGAATGGGTGTGGATACAAAACCAAAGCATGTATGTTGTTGATGGGATTGATCTATGTCCTCAACCTTGAGTATCCCAAGAAGCTGAAGAACACTTTTGAAGTATTTCAGAAACTTTTTTGGAGCTTGATGAAGGAAAGTTGGGCAAGAAGGTACATAGCCTCAAAAGTAAGCTAATAGAATTAAACTATTAGTACCCAAGTACGGGAACAGACTGTTTCTTGAGTGTTTCTTTGCCTTTTGTATGGAACTGTTTGTACCCAAGCACAGACAGTGTTATTCTTACCCTATTTTCTGGATATGTTGTGTTAGATTGGAATGTAATTTGATGTGAACATTTTGGGCTTGTTTACATATTTTGATTTTAATGTCTGGTCAGGATCGTACCCACTGAATCAGATGTAACTTCTCTACTGATTCTGAGTAAGCAGTGTTGTCAATTTATTTTAACTTCAAAACAAGTTTTGAAATGTACCTCATTGTATACAACAAAGCACATGTGTGTCAACACCTTGCAATTAGTAAATTGCAAATAGACACGTTTGAATGAACAAACAGAAACACTAATAACTGATAACTATCATTTTATTTTGAGAAAGGTTAATCTCTAATTTATTTAATTGCGCAATCTCTAATACTATATTTGGAAGAAAAAAAGACTCCTTCATTTTAAATTCATGTGTCTTTCAATGGAATGTGCAGTGAAGAGGGTCCTTTTGTACCTCCTGTCTTTATTATTTGAACTTATGTTCAATAATAAAAAAAAAAGATATGATCTTGTGTCTGACAATAGCTTTAACAGTAAATTTAACCTTTCCTGGATAATTAGTCATATTGATTAATTAATAACCCTAATTAGTAAGTAAATGAAGAACTGCTAT
This sequence comes from Ictalurus furcatus, assembly GCF_023375685.1. NCBI lineage: Eukaryota > Metazoa > Chordata > Actinopteri > Siluriformes > Ictaluridae > Ictalurus > Ictalurus furcatus. Next base: position 21,321,188 of record NC_071264.1, read on the forward strand.
CTAGGGTTAACATTTACTCACTTTTAATAAGTAATTAGTTATGTTATGTATTGAGTAGACTTCACTTAATTTTATTTTGGATGTTATAGCTGATAAGTTTAGGTATTCTTTACTCAAAATATGGGGTAAAATGTACCCAAATAAACTGTGTGCCAATTGTTACCTCTCATTGTTTGGGTAGACTCTGTAGGTTTTTTTTTTTTTAACCAAATGTGGTAAGTAGAAAAGCATCTCAGAATGCACAAAACACTGAACCTTGTGGTGGATGGGCTACAACAGCTGAGGGTTCCAGTCCTTTCATCCAAGACCACAGTAGGCACAGGCTTACCAAAACTGGAAAACATTGCTGGTCTTGTAAATGTAGACTGTATTGTCTAAAATTTGTTTTAAATACTTTTTTAAAAACCTACACCCATACATTCAAAACAAACCTGGAGCCTTTCCAACAACTATGTGGACCCAGTTTTACAAAAGAGCTCCATATAGTTATTACATAACTGTGCATTACTTTTTTACCCTCATCTTAGCATTAAGTATTTTCCTAAAATAGAGGTTCTGAATTTAAAATAATGAAAACTTGAGAAAAGAAAAGACAATATCTCGCATGAATTACTTCAAGTAAAGCTCAGCCTCAAGTAAAGGTTCACTGAAAGGGACAAACCAAAGAATCCATATGGGTGCTAGAGGGAATGTTTTTTTCCAAGAGTATACCATAATTCTCATGGTAAATGCATTAAGATTTACATCTAAACATTTGCCAGATGCTTATTTCCTAAACAAATCAGCAAGACAGTTTCCTAATTATTACAGATAACAGAATAAGCACAGAGCTGAGCAGCTGAGGGTTAAGGGTCTTGCATAATTGTCTCCTGGTATTTGAACACAGCCTTTTAGTCAGAACCTGCATCTGCTGATTGTCAGAACAGAACTGCTGAGCTACAATAGTTGGAACTTTATTGATCCATATTCTGTTTCTACATTAAAAATCCATTTCATGCTGATTTAAGAGAGATCCTACACCTCCCCAGATTCATTCTGAAAGCCCAGTGCTGAAGTCCACTCTCAGTATGGCTGCTAAAGACAAATAGCACTAGTCCAAAAAAACTAGGGCACATAAAAGTGTCAAAGGCACCTTTGCTTTGCAAGTTAGGTTGAAGACCTGGTGGGGTGAGGATATGTACTACCGGAAAGAGCTTCGAAAATCACTAGCACTGATTTTTATTATCTTGGTTTGGGAAGTTTCCAAACTGCTCTCTTGATTTATAGCTCAGACACATCACTGGAGTTGATATTAATGCTATACTGCTGCACTATCTATCTGGGTCAGATAGAACTTCCAAATGCTACAGGCAATGACTGTAAACAGGTTTTTGAATATATTTTAGTGTTGAAAAATGAGGTTACTGCATGTGCAAATGGGTAAATAATTATTCATAAATAAATTAAAGCTACTATTAAGAGTTGTTATTTGCCAATAATGTACTGCAATAATTACATGTAAAATATTGTAATCGTGGACCTCCCTTGCAGTTCATTTGGGAAGATCCTGCCAATGTTATGCAGCATTTTATAAGCAGCAATTGTTCATTGGAGAGTACGATGGTGCAGCAGGTAGCATTTCCACCTCACAACTCCAGGATGTCTAGGGTCTGGGCCTTGCACTTGGCTTATTCTCTGTGCAAAATTCCACATGCTTACTCAATTTCCATGTGGGTTTTCCTTCGAATGTTCTGGTTTGGCTAAACTAATTTGTGTGAATGAGCGTGTAAATGTATGCATGATACTCAAAATTAAGCACTTTGGAAGACTGATGGCTGTGATGGATTGGCGTCCCATCCAGAGTGCATTCCTGTCTTCCACCTCCAAATCCACCAAGATAATGACAAAGATAAAGAGCTTACCGCACATGAATGAATGAGTGAGATACGGTGCTGGGAAAAAGTATTTGCTCTGATTTCTTCTTTTTGTATACATCTTATACTAAATCTAGATCTTCAAACGAAATACAACATAAAAAAAGGCAACGTGAGTAAATACACAATACAGTTTTAATTTTATTTTTTATTGAAGAAAAAAAAAAGGTTATCCAACACCTATTTATTGATGCAAAAGACGCCTGTAAGTCCTTTGATGTTGTCCTGGGCTCTTTTGTGACTTGCTGGATGAGTAGTTGCTGTGCTCTTGGAGGAATTTTGGAAGGTCAGACACTTCTGGGAAGGTTCACTGATGTGCCATGTTTTTCCATTTGGAGATAATGGCTCTCACTGTGGTTCTTTTGAGTCCCAGAGCCTTTGAAATAGCTTTGTAACCATTCCCAGAATGATGTATTTCAATCACCTTCTTCCTCATCATTTCTGGAATTTCTTTCAATTTTGTCATAATGTGTTACTGGGTAAGACCTTTTAACCAACTTCATGCTGCTGAAAAAGTTCTATTTAAGTGTAGATTTGATTGAACAGGGTTTGCAGTAATCAGGCCTGGTTGTGTCTAGTCCAGCTGAACCCCATTATGAATGCAGTTTCATAGATTTGGGGAATTAGTAACTACAGGGGCAAATACATTTTCACACAGGCCCAGTTGGGTATTGGATATTGGGTATTGGAACTTTTTTGTTTCAATAACTAACATCATCATTTAATAACTTTATTTTGTGTTTACTCAGGTTGTATTTGTTTTATCTTAGATTTTGTTTTAATTTCAATAAAAATTTCAAACAATTTAGTATGAGATATACACAAAAACAGAAGAAATCACACAAATATTTTTTCACAGCACTGTAAGGTCAATTCCATTGGAAAGGCACCATAAACACATCTGAATAGGTAGCTTATACTGGGAACACTGGGTCTGAGGAAGTAAAACACAGTGGATGAGACTCCAATCCATCGCAACCATTTGTTTTCAAAAGTACGTAATTATGTCCAAATTTGATTGGTGGCAAAGACTTTCATCCATCCATCCATCCATTTTCTGTACCGCTTATCCTACACAGGATTGCAGGGAGCCTGGACCCTATCTTGGTAAATGGTCTGCACTTACATAGTGCTTTTTTAACATTAACAGTTCCAAAGTGCTTTACACTGTTTCTCATTCACCCTCGCACACCAATGGTAGCAGAGTGGCTATGCAAGGCGCTAGCTTGCCATCGGGAGCAACTTGGGGTTCAGTGTCTTGCCCAAGGACACTTCGGCATGTAGAGTCATGTGGACCTGGAATCGAACCGCTAACCCTATGATTAGTGGACAACCCACTCTTCCACCTGAGCCATAGTCTTGGGGGACTTGGAACACAAGGCTGGAGTTGCAGCCCATCGTAGGGCACACATTCACACACTATGGACAATTTTGGAAATCCCAATCAGCCAACAATGCATGACTTTGGACTGGATGAGGAAACCGGCATACCCGTAGGGAAACCAAAGCATGGGGAGAACATGCAAATTCCATGCACACAGGGCGGAGGCAGGAATCGAACCCCCAACCCCGAGGTACAAGGCAAACGTGGTAACCATAGTCCCAAATGAGGTGCAAAGTTAAATCTGAGAACAATGTAGGTAAACAAGTTTTTTTATTTAAAACACAATATTCTAAATCAGGAAAAAAATCTTTGAATATTATACTGATATGAAAAATGTAAAGAATATTTTGACAATTAAAATGCATTACATTTGCAAATGTAGTCAGTTAGCTAAGACATGTTTGATGTCCAAAGTTGACATCCTTAGTTGTGCACTAAAGCTATGCAAAATCTTCTTTATAAGTATTTAGTGTTGTCATACTCATAACTTCCAATTCCATCCTCAAACCTTTGGAGTTGGGTCTAAGGGTGCCAACATACACCAAATTGCAGTAAAAGAAAAAGTGTCCTTCCACCAAAAGCTATAGAATATGCCCACAAGGTCATGTTTGTTAAGACATGTTGTGTATAGTTTACAGTAAGGCATACAGTGTCCTAAACCACATCAGCAAGTTTTTGTGACATTACAGAATAACTGGATGTTGTTTGAGGCATATACTGTATTTACAGAAAAGAATTTGGGTAGACTGACTTCCATTACTTGTTAGCTACACATTAGACTCATAGCTTCAGTGCAAAACTAAACAAGCAAATTGCAACTGAACACCAGGCACGCCTTGTTTGTGTTTGCAGTTCAGAGATCTTAGACTAAAGCTTAGAGAATTCTTAGAGAGGCTTCGTTCAAACTATGCTGAGGATAGTGGAAGTGGATACAGATGAAGGGATCACTTACATGCTCTAAATTATGCATTTGTTATCAAAATTGATAGTGTTCAATTAAAAGTTATAAATAAACTGAATCTTTGAAGTGGATAAATGCCTTTTTTGTGACTAGTGATAGAATATTCCACACAACACCCTCATAAGACGTCGAGGATTATGTTCAGACTGTTGTTCTTCATAAACCCTTTCATAAAGCCTAGTGATTAGCTTCATAATCACTTTTTTGGGGTTGTTGTCAGTATACAATTTGTGGAGTCTTTGGCAGATACGTGAGATTAAGGCAGGTTTAGACTGTGACATATCTCTTCTTTTGGGCTGCATTTCCCATATTAAATCCCAGAACTGCCACAGCGGGAATACTGGCCTCTTAGTTCTCAATTGCTCAGGTGTATACTTGGATTGGACTGAGATTTTAGATACATGTAAGCATGCTAACTAAATAAAATGTGTTTGTATTCTATTAACCTTGTCCCAAGTTTCTGTTACGATTTTGGTACAAAAGTTTAATGACTAACTTCTACTTCACATTTTTAGGCCCAGAAATGATTGTTTCAGTTCTTGTTCATGTTTCACTAGTCTCAACCTTTTGTGCACTTTTCTGGACACAACATTCAGAAACAGTAAGGTTACAGTCTGACTGGCCTGACTGTGTATACACACTTCTGTGTGAAGTTGTCAGTTGTCCAAGAAGAAATACTTCTGAAAGAGTTTGATACTGAGCTTTTCATTATAAGGTCCAGTCAGTGGATGGGGGGGGGGGGGATCACAGAGTTTTGTTTTATTTAAACAGAGAATGGCACAGTTTTGCCAGGTTTTTTCCCTTGCAGTTGCATGTAAATATACACCTTTATATCTTGCACCGAGTATTGTCACTTTTTAATCTTTTAAATACTTGGTGATATCACACAATTACAAGTGCTTCAATTTCCAATAATCAACTGTGACATATTAACTCGCAGTTGCAGGAAAAAAGATCACAGCTGTGCTCTTTAAAAAAGGTCACAATTGAGTAATATTATTTTAACAAGATAGTCTTATCTTATCAAACATTAAATACCAGACATGTCAGTAAGTGGAGTGGCTACTCAGAATTACCCTAGGTATGTATGTATGTACACTATGTATGTATGTATGTCTTGAGCAAACCCATTCAGGTAGAACCTCTGACACTGTATCAGTGGCCAATGGAGAAGAAAAAGTATACAGTTCCAGTTTTATGGTGGCAGTAATGCTGGTAATTTGTGTAATGACATGAGTGGAAAGTGAAACTTTATTGAGTCAAAAACGCAACCATACCAACAAGCACCAAAATGGTCCAAATGTCCTTTTTTGTTTATTTGGTTTTACAAAAAACCTACAAGTCTTTCTAAGCTTACATTTTTTTTCTGGAGATTATCTTTGGGCCCCAATGTTGCTAGTGGATGATGGCAAAAAAATTCAATATTTTTAATAGCATTGTAGCAGTAGGACTCACCTAAGAGTGCCTATAGATAGTTTATTATATAGGATAAAGGAATGCACGAGATCCCAAAAGAATTCTGACCAACCCTACTCGCTCCCACAGAAAGTTTGACAACTCCCACACTCCCCTGCAGTTATATAAACAAAAGTATAAACGAATTAGCAGTTTAAATCGCTGTGACCTTTCAGCAGTTACTGGAGGTGAATGAATGAACATTGTAAAATTCTTGCAAGCACCCAGTACACTCCCATGTTAACGAATATACAGTACGTAGCTTTTCTTTGTCCCATATAAAACTTCCTGTTCCTGCAGCTCTGCACACTTCTACAGGACTTCACAGTGCAATAAGTTGCACACCATGTCTGACATTCCACTACATAAAACAGTAAATTACACAATAAATTAGATTTAACTGTACGGATAAAGCATTTGCTGCAACAAAACGCTTTGTGATAACCTTTCTTCCTTTATTCCATATTATGCCTTATACCACACTGTGGCCAATGCAGTATGTAAAATTGACTTTTGCAGAAGATTGGCCTCAGGCCCCCTGACGACTGGCTCCATTAACCTGTCCTGTAATTAGACTCAGAGGGAAGAATACTGGGAAATGTGGGCTTAAAGAAGCATGACTGTGCATGATAAACAAGCCATGACTGCTATAACTGAATAATGCTTAACCCTCATGTTCTGTTCAGGTCAAATTATACATTTTACCAAAAGTGAGACAATAGAGTATTGCATGTGTCACAGCATGTAGAACCTCACAGTTCAAGGGTCCCTGGTTCAGTTTTGAACTCAGGTTACTATCTGTGTGGATTTTCCCATGTTCTCCCTGTATCCGTATGGGTTTCTTCCAGGTTCTCAGGTTTAAAAAAAAAAAAAAAAAAAAAAAAAGACTGCACTTAAAATACCCCTAGGTGTCAGTGACTTTGTGTATGGTGTCTCGTGATTGACTGGTGTCCCTACTAGGGTGTATTCCTGCTTTACATCCCAGGATAGTTATTTTGATTTTGGAGCTCCTTGACAATCAGTATCCCATGTAAATGAAATCTAAGTAGATGCACTATTTCAGTGGGAATTCAAGGGTTAACACACAGTCATGTGAAAAATATAAGAACATCCCATGGAAATTGTTGGCTTTTTTGACATATTTAGACAAGCATTTGATCATCTGCGACACAGTGCCTATTAATTTATTCAACAGAAATATCAATAGATGTGATAATCTTCTGTGGAAAAAGTAAGTACACCCTTGAAGCTCGTATTGCCCCCTTTAGCAGAAATAACTTCTTGTAGGCGTTTTGCATAATAGTTCTCCGTACTTGCTGGAAAACTCTTCCATGCAATATTCTTTCAGCTGCAAGATGTTTGAGGGTTTTGTTGCATGTACTGACCGTTTCAAATCCCTCTCACAACATTTTAATGGGATTCAAATCCGGGCTTTGACTAGGCCATTCCATAACCCTCCATTTCTTCTTTTTGAGCCATTCCTTGGTGGATTTGTTAGTATGCTTAGGATCATTATCCAGTTGAAAAGGTCCACTTCAACTTTGGACAGATGGCCTCACATTATCTTCAAGAACGCTTTCATATGATGCAGAAATCATCGATGAAACAATGAATGCAAGCTGTCCATTCCCTGAAGCAGCAAAGCAACCCCAAACCATAACATTTCCACTGCCATGCTTCATAGATGGCATGAGGTGCTTCTCCTGAAAAGCTGTGTTTGTTCAGCACCAAACATGTCTGCTGTTACTGAGGCCAAACAATCTCTGATGCATATTATTCCAAAAGTCCTGGTATTTGCCTATATGCTCATTGACAAACTGTAGTCTTGCAAAGGTTTGGCACGCCTCCCATGCAGGTCAAATTTGTGCAATCTCTTGTAGAAGCATGCACTTTGACACAAACAGTTGCAAGACTTACTAGCAGATCCTGTGATGAAATTTTGAGTTTCTTGGAGACTTATTTTTGCATCAGACTTGGGCTGAATTTGCTTTGATGGCCAGTCCTCGACCAATTGGAATTTGCGCCATTTGTAGATTGTTTTCCTTGCAGTAGAATGATGCATTTAAAATAATTTGGATATCTTTTTAAGTCCCTTGCCAGGCTCATAGGCATCCACAACCTTTTTTTCCTAAAGGCTTTCAGAGCTCTTTAGATCCTGGCATGACACAAAACACCTCAATAACAGAGAGAACACCAGACACTAGATATGAGAGGGATATAAATAAGACAGGCTCCATCTGCACTCCCTAAGCAGAGTCTAATCACTGGTACCCAATCTTGAACACCTGATTCTAATTATATGGATTTGAACGTGTGATAAATGTAAGGTTGTACTTTTTTCCACGTGACTGATCTGGCAACTGATTGACTATAAAATGTCAATTTTATGTGTCATTTGACGGAGCGTAACAACTTTATTAATAGGCACTGTTTCAAAGAGGATCAAAGGTTTGCTTGTGCAAATATGTGTAAAGAAAAAAAAGGGCAATTTCCATGGGGTGTACTTGTTTTTTCACACAACTGTATTTGTGTGATACATAGTGATAAACCAATGTGGCTAATCATTTGATCAGAAAATGTTCTCACCAATGCAGATCAAGGAAATTTTACACCTTTTTGGCAAGGGTGTTTTATGTAAGGTTTTATTTATAACTTCTAAAGTTGTGAAAGAAGCAAACTGTTATTAATACATTTTCTGAATATTGCAAGAATATAATTTTTTGTGACATTCCAGCTTAACCACATTAAAACTTATATAATATGTATAATTTATCGCTGAATGTTCTGACAACATTGTTATCCAGGAAAGTGCCTCTCCAGCCTTTGTCCTCTGAATGCCCTATCTTACCAAAACAAAACATTCAGGAACAAAAAAAAAAGATTATGGCTTGTTCGCACCAACCGAGAACTTGATGACAGGCTGCCAGTGCAATTTGATTTGTGTAGAAACGGCCTTGGCAGGACTGCATGAAGCCCAAGTGGGCACGACTAAAACGCTGTCAGAAGAGAGTGCAGACGTTCGGTGCCCTCCTCATGCCCTCTAAATCAGAAAACGTAGCTCCAAGGGCCCTCCATATTCACCACGCTCTTTACAGCATTCCAGCTGGAATTGTTAGACATATATACATTTATAATGCAGAGGGGGTTGGGGTGGGGATTGAGTAAAAACAGAGTCACTGGAAATCAAGCATGACATACGAAAGAAATGAATGTAAAAGCAGCTGAATGGCAAGCAGCTGCAGAGTGTACTTTTAACTCTCCACCTTCAAGAACAGTCCATCAGCAGCATTGCAGAAGCACTTGGCAAATGTCGAGCGCAAATTCAAGGAGCTCAATCCAAGATGCTATCAGCCCATGCCGGAATGTGGACGCAATCTGAAATGAACTCTCTTATGAAACTAAGGGAAGGCACACAGCAAAGCTGATTTCACTGGTCTCTGGTTAATGCAGGCAGCGAGCCATGGCATGCCGCCCTCCATTACGATGGAACACATAGAAGATGCTCCATGAAAATGCAATTATAACAAGTTTTCTCAGGTGTGCACAATAACCAGGGCAAGGAGAGGGTAAGAAAACCCTGAAATATCTGAACTGATATAACTTTCTCTTCTGCATGAACCTGCATTCATATAGAAAATGTGCTATTACAAACCAGGATCCATTTAAGACTTGACAAAACTAGAAACAAGGAGTTTTCCAAACTGCATAGATCCAAAGAACAGGACAAAATGCTCCTGAAAATATTTTTAATTATTGTTCAATTGTAACAAATTTACAATGAAAATATAATGGGATAATTACAACAAGGACTATTCATGCAGCAGTATTTGCAATATATGCCAGTCTTCTATTAGATGTTTATTTCAGTGCTCGACACCTTCTCATTCATACCATATTAGTATTTTTTCATTTTTAAACGGTCACTTTCATTAATGTTACATTGTAATTGTACATTTGAAATCAAAGGGAAAAAATGCTGTTTCCTTATTTATTTATGGTTGGGGGTTTAAAGGCAGGTGTTTCAGTTTAAAGTCAGTGGTCTAGATGTCTCATACGCTTCTACTGAACAAATATCTGGCAACCTCGGAGGTATGAAATACATGCAGGTGATTTGTTTCTATATGGTGCATCCAAAAAAAAAAAAAAAATACAATCAAAAAATCATGCTTTGCCTATTTCTGAATACAAACACCCCAATAAAAAGTTATGTAACTTAAGTCGGCAGCTCTAAATATGTCCTAGTGGAAACGTCAGTGGAAACATTGGCTATATTTGTTCTCTTTTTAACTACTCCTGGACCACACAATTGATCAAAGGAAGCAGGATGGGGATCTGGGATGTGTTTCAGCATTCTCACAAGCATTCTTACATCCTTTTGACAAAATGTCTTGGCTGGTGTGACAATGCTGAAACACACCCTGCTCCTCTATCCTGCTTCCTTGAGGATATCATGATTCCGCCATATTCCTTTTGAGGCTAGAGGCCAAAAGGAGCAACTCAAATATTAGTTCTCCTCCAAGAGTTTTAGGAAGATATGGCAGTGCTGAGACTTTCATGGAAATAGCAGTCTCTTCAAAAGAGTCAACAGGCAGAGTTGGTGCCTCCACGGCTCCATGGTCTTGGGTTACTCTCTGAGCTCTGGGTTCTCCGGTTTCCTCCCAACCTTCAAAACAAGCTGGTATGTGGATTGGTTACTGTAAATCGCTCCTAGTTGTGAAGGAGTGTGTGAATATGATGCACCCAGTGTTCCTGAGAGGCTCTGCAACCTTGACAATGATAACTTAGTAAAGGAAATTATATTTTCTCCCAGTTTAGTTGTTCCCAGTTCCCACCGAATTGTCCAGGTCTTCCTCATATCATGACTGCTACCAGGAGACAGGAACGTAATAGTCAGGAATTCATTTCCATGCATTTTGTGTGGGTGACAGACTGCTTTAGAACCTGTGGTGGTGTTCAAAATTCATCATTTAATTATTTATGGGACAATCTACCACCAACAAATCTTGACACATTAATAGATATAAGAAATAAATTACCCCATGACAGTTCCAGTAACAATGATTAAAATAACATTTTAGTAATATGGGAAAAATCTATGAATCTTTCTTTTTTCCCATCCTCCTGCACTTCATCAGCTCTCACCTCAATGTATGTATTCTCCCAGTTTAGCTAGCTACCTAGTTTCTTTATTTTATTTATTTATTTATCCTTTATTTAACCAGGAAGATCCCACTGAGATATCACAATCTCTTCTTCCAGGGAGACCTGGTCAAGACGGCAGCACATAGAGTTTCACAGAGAGATAATCTCAAAAAACAATACCCTTACAAAACAATTAAGAGCAAAATCAAGAAAAAACACTCCTTTAACACTGCTTGCAAAAACCATTTAAAAGTACTCAGAGGTGGCAGGATCTCTAGTATAAATACATTTTGCAGATCGCTCCAGGCCCAGGGAGCATAAAAAGAAAAAGCATGTTTGCCAAATTCTGAGTATACCTTTGGTATAGCTTTCAAACAGAGACAGAAAAAAATGCATGATCCCAATTGAATAATCCTGTTTCTCACCATAAGCGGCTGGTAGCTAAGAAAATGTCCGTAAGCAAACTAAGAGATACACCAATCAACCATAACATTAAACCACAGATAGGTGGTGAGAATAACATAGATTATCCTGTTACAGTGGCACCTGTCAAGTGGTGGGATATATTAGGCAGCAACTGAACAGTCAGTTCTCCAAGTTGATGTATTGGAAGCAGAAAAAATGGGCAAGTGTAAGGATCTAAGTCGACTTTGACAAGGGCCAAATTGTGATGGCTAGACGACTGGGTCAGAGCATCTCGAAAACAGCAGGTCTTGTGGGGTGTTCCTGGTGTGAAGTGGTTAGTACCTACCAAAAGTGGTCCAAGGAAGGACAACCGGTGAACCAGCGACAGGGTCAAAGGCACCCAAGGTTCACTGATACACGTGGAGAGGGAAGGTTAGCCCGTCTGGTCCGATCTCACAGAAGACCTACTGTAGCACAAATTGCATAAATAGTTCATTCTGGCTACGATTGAAATGTTTCAGAACACACTGTGCATCACAGCTTGCTGTGGTTGGAGCAGACCAGTCAGAGTGCCCATGCTGACCCCTGTCCACCACTGAAAGTACCTATAATGGGCACGTGAGCGTCAGAACTGGACAATGGAGCAATTGCAGAAGGTGGCCTGGTCTGATGAATCATGTTTTCTTTTACATCGTGTGGACAGCTGGGTGCATGTGTGTCGCTTAACTGGGGAAGAGATGGCACCAGGATGCACGATTGGAAGAAAGCAAGCCAGCAGATGCAGTGTTATGCCCTGGGCAATGTTCTGCTTTGGTCCTGGCATCTAAGTGGATGTTACTTTGACACATAGCACCTACCTAAATATTGTTGCAGACCAAATGCACCCCTTAATGGCAGTGGCCTTTTTCAGCAGGATAATGCGTCCTGCAACACTGCAAAAATTATTCAGTAATGGGTTGAGGAACATGACAGAGTTCACAGTGTTGACTTGGCCTCCAATTCGAGCATCTGTGGGATGTAATGGACAAACAAGTCCGAGCCATGGAGTCCCCACCTCGCAACTTAAAGGATTTGCTGCTAATGTCTTGGCTCCAGACACCACAGCACACCTTCAGAGGTCTTGTGTCCTCGATGCCTTGATGGGTCAGAGCTGTTTTGGTGGCACAAGGGGGACCTACACAATATTAGGAGGGTGATATTATGTGGATATGATGTTATGGCTGATTGATGTGTTTGTTTTTCATCTGGGGATATGTAATTGTAATGATGACTGTTGTGACCTTCATTTTATGATCATTATAGTGCAATTACTGCACAATGCAATGCTATTTGATGTATATAATCAGATGTGCTGCACATGTGTTATGTTACCCACGTACAAACAGACATTTGGAACAGTCATAAAATAGTTCAAGTGGGGTTCAAACCCAATATCCGCTCCCCTTCTGGCAAAAGAAACCAGAAGGTTATAAGTTCAAATCCTAGGAAGGCAGGTGAGACACTCATGGGCTGGTAAAGTGCCCCTGAAACCAAAATGACTACTGTTTTTAGTTGTAGGTCTTTTTGCACACTATTCCCTTTTCCAATCATCCTTTGCTTAAGAATAAATGGTTGGAATTTGTACAAAACACCCTGATGAACAATGCTTGCTGCTGAGCTGCTACTGGGCCGGGACATTCTAGAGAAAGTTCTAGAGAACATTTAACTGGACAAACACAAGATGAGTACAGGAAGGTGACATGAATTTTTTTTTTTTAAGTTGTTATCCTGGAAGAACTACTGTGTTCAATTAAAATGTATATATCTCCAACAATATTTTTCCTAGATTTGGTGTCCATAACGCTAAGAGACACTAAGGTACAAAAAGCTCCGAAAGACCTATTTTGATTTCAGGTGTATGCAAACAAGTGGTTTGGATTCTGTCTGATTAGTAAGTTACTTTGGATACAAGTGCCTTAAAAAGCATGTAAATGTTTGTGGAGAAACACAAGATCCATCACAGAGGCAAATCTACCCAGTGAAGACTCTTGAGCCTGTCATTGAAATCCACATAGTCAATGAGAATTTATTATCACAAGCACAATTTGTCGTCACAAAAATGAACGGGACACATTTACACAGTTTATACAAGTCTAAACTCGTTGTACGATAACCAGGCTAACTAAATACTGAGAGTTAAATACGCACGAACATTGCACATAATGATATTAAAACCTACACGAGCACGCATGGAGCTGTGTATGTGAACAGACGTAAAAATCACAGTATTTACATAAAAACACCAATTTTCATTTAGCAAAAGGTTTTTTTTCCCCACATCAGTCCTTCATTCAGTTGTGTTACACTCTTTGTGTAAAAGATTGAAACCATAAAATATCTGTTAGTTTAAAAAGTAAAGGTCACAAAGAATCGCTTCAGCCACGAAGACTATGATACACGCTGTACACGCAATGCTGATTTCCTGCACTGAGGCTGCTGATGAAGAGCACTTGAATGTTTAACAGGTTCCAAAAAAAAAAAAGAAAGGAAAAATAAAAGCATTGAATTTGACGTTCAAAATGGAACACTTTGTTTACATAACCATCTACGACTATTATTAGATCATCTATATTATGGACATCACTACATATAGACTATATATGCCACACTAAGCATAATGCTGGTGCAGTGTAGAATTCATCACAGGAAACACTGAAAATACTTATTGTACATGATATTACAGCAGAGACTCTCATACTGACATCTCATTAAGCCTTCTGTCTAGTATACTAGGCATGTGCCGATAACTGAGCGGGTGATATATATTACGATCTTCTGTGTTGTTAGCACTATATTATTACACAGTTACAATTGGGAGGAGGCTGTTTTTGGCGGCGTTTGTACTGTAGAGATAAATACTGTCCCTAGAAGGCAGCAAATGTACAGGACCTGTCTAAGGTTGAATATTTTCCCCATGTTTGATGGTAGCTTCAGATGCTGGGAAGTGGTAGCTCAGAAGGTCATGAGTTCAAGTCCCAGCACTTCCAAGCCTGCCACTGCTGGGCCCCTGAGCAAGGCCCTTAACCCTCAACTGCTCAGTTGTATAACTGAGAAAATTGTAAATCACTCCGATAAGGACTTCTGCCAAATAATGTAAATGTCCTTCTTTATATTCACCAAATAGAAAGATTTTAAACCACTGGACTAGGGATGCATCAATAGTGATACTGGTACCAGTCTGATACCATGCTCACTTACTCATACTCTTAAAAAATGTCTGACATTAAAGACAGATACCATGTGATGCTACGTGACGTAAGGCTGGTGCATGTTGTCGCACAAATCAACAGACGATATGAACTGACAGCGATCTGGAAGTATTTCCTGATTAACGATGCCATTCAAAGCAAAGCAGACTACAAACTGTGCTCTGCAGAAATATCAAGGAGCTACCACAGCATCTTCCGACAATACATGTAAGCTGATAAAACATCTTAAAAATAAAACTCCAACCCCCCCCAAACATGAAATTTCTAATTGTCAACTTGGGGTTGTCTTCTCAACTACGAGCTCCTTCCAGGTTTACGGAGTGATGTCAAATCGACACGGCTGCACACAGTTATGCCGTGTATACAAGTATTTGCTTCAGATCGACCGACATACAGATATATCCGCTTAAATCCATAAAGTTGACTGTACAATTCGCTGTTCGAGGAGGAAAGAGTTAGGGTTATCACTCATCATAGTTAGCTGGTTAGCTTGTTGCTAACAAAAGACAAACATGGAGGCATCCATGTTTTTCCCCCTCACTTTGTGTCTTGAATGCGCTGAGCTCAAAAAGCATGTGACTTACTTATGAGGTAAGCATAACAGCTCTTACCCAGTATGTTCTTGATGATTGGCCATTATCTTCACTAAGGACGAAAGATTCAGACGCAATGAAAAAAAAAGGGACTTTACTTACTATACAAAAGTGCTTTTCCAAAGTGAAACAAATCGCGCTGTTCTCCACTGCAACATTACTCGATCTGAAGTAAATACTGTAGCTAGCTAATGTCCTTCAATTAAAATCAACGTGCAAACCTCATAAAGAATGAGCCCAGTAGTGTAAGTGCATGAACACACGTGTGTGCTTTTTATGGCCACTATATAAACCAAGGAAGTGCTAAATAATATGCTCCATCATTGAATTGAACAATACTTAAGCTTTGTCATATCGGTCTCAGTATGAAAGAGTACCAAAATACACTGTACTCATACTCAGTCTGAAAAAAAAAAACTGTATTGATGCATCCCTACACTTGGCTCATGCTTGCGTATGAATGACCAAGTCTTGTGATGTCACTGATGACATTGATGACAGTTAGTAGTCAATTCCTAACTAAATTGATGCCTTTTTGTGTTTATTCTCAGTAATTAGCCAACACATCTGACAACAATTTTTTTAACACTCCCAATGGTTTTGTATTTTTTTTCCCTAAATGGTCAACCTCAGCCATTAGATGGTGTCTATATTAGCTGGTTTCCTAGTAACAGTCTTCTCACATGAGCAGCGAGCACTTGGCAACTGTACCCTGTGTTTGACTTCCTGTGTCAACAGCACAAAATCATGACTTAAGGGTCCTGTTCACACCGGGACGTTCTTCGACGTGTATTTTTGTGTTCACACCCAGGCGTTAAACGCGGACGACGCGCTGAATGAAACTGTAAATTCACTCCCTGACAGTAGATGGCGCTTATTGGTACACAAGGTGGCGCTGCTCAACTTTCTGTTTCTGACACCCGCTCATCACTGAGAAGAAGAAGAGAGACAGTATTTACGTCTTTAAGCCGTTCACACACTTTTTGCGAACACGCTAAAGCAGGTATGCACTTTTGTGATGTAATGTGAGGTATTTGGTGATTAGGTCACTGCAACAAATACTTCTTGAAATCTAAATCCTTAAAGATCTCATTTTAAACAGTATACTCTTTTTAAATAAGTAATGATTTGAATTATATCAAAATCACAGCAATAGCATTCACATATTTATGGGAAGTGTGTAATTTTGAATCTGGTGCTTTCAGAGGACACCTTGTTTATGTGTGTAGGCAGAAGGATTTATTAGCAGTGAGTTATTAGTATTTTATTTCGGGTCTGTCACTTATGTACTCACGCTAAAATGGTGGATGCTGGCATCTTCTTTTTCGGCTTCTTCTTCATCAGTAAGACAGTTTTGTACTTGATTGCCATCAATTCGTACTTTTATGTAACTTCAGCGGCTCCGGGCACGTGAACAAAAGCGCGAATCTCATTGGTCTGCCAGTTTTTGGCGCGGGACGTCAAAAACAAAAACGAACCCCTTGATATTAAAAATTGACACTTTGATGCCACTTGTTTTACGTCCGGGTGTGAACACTCGTTGACAGCCATTGGGGCGTTAAACGGACCGGACCGGATTTAAGGCTCCTTTTTCATCCAATGAAATAAACAGACAGAGAAGTAGATTTTACCCCCCAAAAATACAATACAGGATAACATTAAAAACCATAACAGTTACTTATTGTATAGAGTAATTTACTGTCAAAAGTCATTGTGTGTGAAAGTAATTAATTAAACTTTACTCCACACTAGCTATAGCTCACAGAATGTTTAGTTTCAGGCCCGCCCCCACAGCTATCTGCAGCATCCACTTAGCTCCGCCCCCACAGCTATCTGCAGCATCCACTTAGCTCCACCCCCACAACTATCTGCGGCATCCACTTAGCTCCGCCCCTTCAGCTATCTCTAGCCATCACTTGGTCCTGACCCTTGATTTTTGCTTTGACTGTGTAACCACTAACTTGAAAATGTAGCTTGAAAATGTAAGTATGTAACTGAGCTTTGTAATAGCAATGTGAACACTCTAAAACTGCGTAGTTACAATTCTAAAGTTGGCCATTATATTTACACTTACAGATTTGTGAATATAATTACGGATTTGTAAATGTATTTACGAAATATCACTGCATTTATGTAAGGAAAATATCGGCACATGTCTAGTGTGTACCAGATAATCAGACACAAGATGGATTGCTCATAGATTTACTGAAAAAGAAACATGACCTTTTCTTTGTGTACTTTCACAGGAAGTTGTTTGTTTGTTTTAGAGCCCGGGAACAGAGATGCACAAAATGCAGTGTGGCAGTGAAACACAGTATTAAGCTTCTTTTCCCATCAGTTTTAGTGATTGATCTTGATGATGATGGAGATAATGATCATGAAAAGTAGAGAAAATAAAAAGTTCCCAGAAAGCAATTTAGTCTGCTGTTACTCAGAAAACGGAGGGAACATGCCCAAATCAGCGAAATCTTCAATGTTGTAGTTGGCTGTTCCTTGCGTGGGGTCTCCTGTCATAGGCAACATGTCCTAAAAAAACAAAACAAAACAAAACAAAGACCGTCTGAATCCACTTCTTTAATCTCTTACAAAAAAAAAACAACAACCCACACACAATTCCCTGCTTAACCCAAATTAGTCGTCAATTAGCCAAGAAACGTTTGGTGCCTAATGTTTGCTTATTTGGATTTGCACTGGAGCTGCAAGGTTAATGTAGCTAATGAGTAAGCAAAGCTTATAGCCTCCAATTAAGCACTGCTCAAATTACAGGTTTAAATCATCACACATATGCCATATCACACGTATCAGTGTTCAGTGTCTCAAAAATTAGACAGAAAGATGCCATAGAGCGAAGCAACCTTAAGAAAACATTTCTTTGTGAATTCACAGGTCAAAGTTCACACTGAAAAATGTTGGCATAAAGCAAAAATAACCGTTATCAGAAGCAAATTCCCATCCTGCGTCCTTTCCTTTCAGTAAATTGGCTTTCATGGCAGGCAAATTTAATCCGCTGCTTTATCTGAGAAAGGACAAAGGCGTAGTTTTCAGGTGTCTCCCATATTGCTGTAACGAGGAGTCAAAAATCGTTACGGATAAACCGTAAAATGTTGGCACATCTAGCAAGACAAGTAAAAAGTCCAGGGGGTGGAGCTAGACCTGGTGCAACTCCTCCAACAAGCCTAACCTTAATCAACACAAAATACACTTATCCAGCCTGAAACACACCGAGTTGTCTCCTCCTCTCAGGTAGGAGGAGCTAGATTGGACTCCGCCCCATGGAGTTTTTGCTCTGCAGCGAGGAGTACTTGCTCGTATCTCCAGCGCAACACTAAATAAGCAAACCACAGACTAACTACAACTGCGAAACTGATTACCACTGAGGGAAAGTAGAAATAGGATGCTGTGATCCATTTTGGTATCGCTATGTGCATTTGTTTGTGTGAGAAAGAGTGACAGTACCTGGAACACCTCAGACTGGCTGGGCTGAGTGTGTGTGTGTTGCTCTCCGCTCTGCTGGCTGTGATGCTGACTCTGCCACTGAGACCAAACCTCAGACGGCCGTCCCTGGAACTGAGCGCCGCTCTGACTGCCCTCACCTGCAACATCTGCATAACACACACACACACACACACACACACACACACACACACACACACACACACACACACACACAAATTCAGGTCAGCTGGACATTTGATGCCAAATGGAACATTTTAAGCAAATCCTTTGAAAGCAATTAGTCTAAACAAAATGCAAACAAAACTCGTCTTTCCGTTATGTGCTGTTACACTGATGAATCTCAAGAGAAGATGAAGTCATGAAACGAATCCAGCCAAACACACGGTCATGGACAGACTGGAACATACTTGCCAGGTCATGATTTGTTTAAAAATACATTTCCATCACTTTATCACACCTACTTTAATCCATATGCCAAGTTTTCCATCTCAGACCGAACATCATTTTTTCAAACATATCTGACTCAGATGATGACAGGCTTGATAATTGCATGATGAGTTAACACTGTGCAAGAGGAGGCGAGAACACAAATAACACCAGAGCTGACATGCTACTGACATCACCAACCATCCTTAATCTAACTCTTAATCATGTACATGAGCCTGGAGCCCAGTGATTTCACTACTCTCAATACTCCTTAGCAAATGAAATGATCAATCTAATATAAATTGTCAAGATAATATAAAGTCTTTTCTGTTTAAGTGTCTCTGCTTAACTCAAAGCAAAATGCTGGACACCCCTCCTTTCTTTCTTTTCTTCCCTACCAGGAAAGACGTTCACATCCAAATGACGATGTTTAATTGTGCACTTCATCTCCAGCCTCACACTCTCAGTCCTGGTGATTTTCCTGCTCTAACACACCTGATCCAGCTGATAAGTAAATTCTACTGTGTCTCCGTCCATAGTCTCCTTTCGAGACAGTACAATGTGTAATGATGTGTGATCGACAGTCTGCTGTATGAGAGGTACAGGGAAATTTTTTTTACATTTATACTTACAAACTCCTTCACAGAAACTGACAGATACAGAGACCATACCTCCTACCTTTACTAAGACTGACAGATACAGAGACCACGCCTCCTTCACTCACTGGGACTGACAGATGCAGAGACCATACCTTCCTTCACTGGAATGCACAGATACAGAGACCACGCCTCCTTCCTTCACTGGAATGTACAGATACAGAGACCATGCCTCCTTCACTCACTGGAATGCACAGATACAGAGACCACACCTCCTTCCTTCACTGCAATGCACAGATACAGAGACCACGCCTCCTTCCTCTACTGAGACAACAGATGCATAGACCACACCTCCTTCCTTCACTGAAATGCATAGATACATAGACCACACCTCCTTTCTGACAGACACAGAAGCCACGCCTCCTTCACTGAGACTGATAGCGAGTGAGAAAGCGAGACAAACACAGTTCCGTAGATCCATTCAGTTGCTAATCCAACTTTCTCAATACTTTCTTAAAATGAATGAAGCAGTCTCTCAATACACTTGAATCACTGAAGCCGTATTACATTTACTGTGATATCTCTACTGTCCTCTTTTTCTTCCTTGGTAGAATGTAATGAACATGCTTTTTCTCTTCCTCACTAGTCAAGGCCGTTTGTCTCGAGCTGACATGATCATTTAATCACGTACATCATCTCCTACTTCATGTTTGAGGCCTGAGGCTGCTGGGAGACAGAGGACAAGTGATGGAGCGTGAAGACTCGGGCTCAGTGTGGGTTCGAGCCTGTAGGCCGTTTCACATGGTGCCCCCTCTGATGAATGACTGACATGAGGTCAAGTGAGGTCCTCATTTCCTTACCGCGGTAACGCTCACTGAAGGCTTGCGGATGCGCCCTCTCGTAAATCTCTCTCTCTTGTTCTTCTCATTCATCATTCAGCAGCTCACTCTCAGTGCCTCTCTTCACTCCCCATCTTCCTCAACCATCTATCTCCATCTTTCAATTCCACTCACAGAGATAAGTGTTTGTGTGTATGTGTGTGTGAATGTGTGTGTGTGAGCAAGAAGATAGAAAGTGGAAAATCACCCATATGGTCAAAATCTGTCCACTCTCATCACAAAGGCATGAAAGTGTATTAGAACTGTCAGAACAAATTTCACTGTTCAAATGCTATTAAAATTTTTCATTACCTTTACATTTGTAGATTAAAAAAAAAAAAAAAGAATATACTTTTTGTCATTTCATATAAGTTGGTACTTTGGCTAAAGGACCCTTGTCAGTGCGTTGTGAATAAAAGCACATCAATACTTAATTTTCAATTTTAAGTATATAGAAACTTTCTGTATTAGGAACAAAACACAACAGGGCATCGTCTTGTAGGAAAATAACCAACAAGGTGGTATGATGTGATCCAAGTACAAAGCGGAGTTACTCTCACCACGCTGTAGTTGTTTATTTTTCTATACCAGCAAGTACCAAAGTTATTTATACCACAGCAATTTCCTAACACTAACTATTTTTTATTAAGGAAAGAAAAGGCACGTCATACATTTTTATCGGTTTATAGTTACATTATCACTATAGCAGCTATAAACAGTTGTTTCCTCACCAGCCTCTGATAATCCCTGTGAGAGAAATGATAATTTATCAGAACAGACATTACCAGTCTGAGGTTTGAGCATTCAACAGCACTGTGGTATAATTATATCGAAAAAATGAACATGGAAATAGTTATGAATTACCAAATATCACTCTTCTTATTTGTGGTTGAATTTGAAATGGATCTACTGTATATGAACATTGGATATGGATGCAGAAGAGCCAACATGGCTAACAAAAATCCTAGTGAGCAGGGAGGAAAAACAGAATTTTACCAAAAAATATTCAATCCTAGCACATGTCAGTGGACAAGATGGATGGTTTCTTTTTTCCACATGTGCTCTAAAGGAACAGTAAGAATTTTTTTTTTAACTGTCCGAAGGGTTCAAAGTCCCACCCACTTGTTTTCTCTTGGCTCCGATGTTTATGAATTCACCCAGATAAAGTTGGCGTACACCAAAAGTAACTGCTACCAGACGCAAACGTGTGTTTTCCATGTTCTGCGTCCTTTCCTTTTTAGTCAAATGGCTTTCGCACTGGGTGAATTCTGATCTGACAGTTGCTTTCTGTTCAGGTGTCTGATATATAATAAATGCTATATGCACATGTTGGCGCCTCTGTAGGATGTGCAGTGCTTCTACGGTATATATAGCATATGTGATGAAGCCTACCCTGTGTAGGAAACCATTTTGTATTCGGTCTATCTCCGTGTTAAAAGAGAAAGAAATTATTATTTATTTATAAATAAATAAAAAATTATTCCTGAGTGAAAATGAGTTGAAAATTGGACTGCTGTGGATTGTTATATGGATCCAACATAAATCTAAAACCGAGCTAAAATATCAGACATGAAAACTACACCAAGCAATGAGTGAAAAACGAATGTGCAACATTAAAGTTTACGAGGATTTCGCATCCTGATTTTCTTTTCATCTCGTGGTTTATGCGTTACAAATTGTATTGGTACTAATGTACATTGTGTTTGTGGACACATAAAATGAAAGGCGCATTAATATTCCAATGCACTGGTATATTCAATCTCTTAAGTAATTCAATTTCTAATGTATTTTTATTCACACTTCTGAACTGTATATAGCTGTTCCATTCATCTATGCAGAGATTCATCCTCTATTCACTCGCTTTCACAGGAGCACAAACCCAATTCGACAGGAGACTTTCCTCTGTATTACCTCTCTGACCCTGACAGAATAATACAAACATGAGAGACATTACAATACTTGTATTAATGCAACAACAGCAAAAGAAATGGGAAAATTTTGAACAATGCAAATTAATAACTCAGCTGGGCAGAACAAAATCCCTTCCTTTAATCCCACCAGAGAAAAGGGTAACGTTTCAATTTGGTCCTCCCTTCCCTGCATCGCCTCGCTCTCCCGCAGTGTGCTCGGAGCCCTGCTGTGTGTGGAGAGCGCGAGCAATGCTCCATTTCTTTTTATGACAAACACATTAAAAGGGAATTATCTGGACATGGCTAGGCTCATTTCCGCAGAGTGGGTGAAGGCCTCTGGGCGTTCAAGGAGTCAGACACACTTTGAATCAAAGCGGAATATAAATACCACCCTTGAACGTATATTATTAAATGGATGTGCTAATTAATGGCTGAAGGTGGAGTGTTTTCAGCCACAGGCAACAAGTGAGGAGGAAAAGAAATGCTGTTCATAGACCTAAACCCGAACAGCACATCTCCTTAGTGTAATACTTTTAGAAATACACTATATTGCCAAAAGTATGCAGACGCCCCTCCTAACCATTGAGTTCAGCAGAATAGTTCATGGCTACTGACGAGCTCAGGCACTGTCATAGGATATCACCTTCAGTTTGGAAGTTTCTGCCCTGCTAGTTCGGCCACAGTCAAATGGAAGAGTCTAGCCACAAAGTGGTAAACCATCACCATTCAATCTGACTGAGTGGAGCTGCCCAGAGCTGAAGCACATAGGCTGTAAAAATGACCAATCCTCTGTTAGATCAGAGCGTCATGAAATGGGTTTCCATATCTGAACAGTTGTACACAAGCCTAAGATCACTCCAGCCAAGCATCGGCTAGAGTGGTGTAAAGCTTGCTGCCACTGGACTCCCTGGAGTGATGAATCATGCTTCACTATCTGGCAGAATGACGGACAAATCAAAGTTTGGCGAATGCCAGGAGAACACTACCTACAGGAATGCATAGTGCCAACAGTAAAGTTTGATGGAGAAGGGATAATGGTCTGGGGGATTTTTCAGAGTTTGGGTTCATTAGTTATACTAAAGGGTAAAGTTATTGCTACAGCATACAAGCACATTGTAGATAATTGTATGCTTCCAACTTTGCTGTCAACAGTCTGGGGATGCTGCTTTCCTGTTCCAGCATGACAATGCCCCTGTGCACATATAAACATGGTTGGACGAGTTTGGTATGGCGGAACTCCAGAAGCCTGCACAGAGCCCTGACACTGACTTCCAGCCAGGCGTTCTCACCCTACATCAATGCCTGACCTCACAAATGCTCTTTGGACTGAATTCCAATTCCCATGGACACACTCCAAAATCTTGTAGGAAGCCTTCCCAGAAGGATGGAGGCTGTTATAGCTGAAACAGGGAATCACTCCATATAACTCCCCATGGTTTTGGAATAGGATATCCAAAAAACTCATATAGGTGTGGTGGTCAGGTGTGCACATACTTTTGGCCATATAGTGTATATTGAGGTGTTGAGACTTGCCGTAGAATTTTCAGACAAACCACACTGTCAGATGACCGTCCTTCTGGTAATAATAAGAAAGTTAACCGTGATGCACAGACTACCGCTGATAAAACACACCTGCGGTTTTCTGATTAGCTGGTGCAACCTACCAAAGCTAAAAGATTTAAAAACCTATCACTCTATGTCATTGATAAAGATGGTAGCTCTCTGATCTGTATACAATACGACAGAAGGAGCAAATGCATCCATCAGCAGGGCATACTATCTGTCCTTTCAATTTGCGAGGCAGTTTGATAACAGAGGGAAATTGTTGAAGTTGGGGCTCGATATCTCTAGTTTCAGAGGAAACAAACTGTCTCTTTCACTCAAAGCACTGAGAAGCAGCAATGCTCTACAGCAGAATTTCATCCCACCAGCTCGGCAGCTGATCTGATAAGGCTAACCTCTCACTAACATTGTTTTCTCATTCAATTTGTCGTAGCTTTGGGAAGCAAGTTCGGAAAGTTTGAATGCCAGACTGCCCATCAGTCTTGGTGAATGAGGTCTAGTCTTCCACTGATTTTTTTTTTCTTGGGCAATTGTTTTGCACTAAAATGCATCAAAATGGCTTTTAATTGTACTGTATTGAAATGTTGACGGCTGTAAATGTGTATACCTCAACAATACAGAAGTCTCAAATCTGATGGGTCAGAAGGTGTTGATTCATTTTCTAGAGACAGCTGTGATTTTAATCACGGGTTTATATTAATGCGATCATTCGAATTTATTATTGTTTTTATAGTAACGACTAATTGACAGTGACTTGCAAGGATGGTGCTCCACATAATCATAAATCCATCCATCTTCTACCGCTTACTCCTTCTTCAGGGTCGCGGGGGAACCTGGAGCCAATCCCAGGGAACATCGGGCACAAGGCGGGGTACACCTCGGACAGGGTCCACATAATCATAAATATAAAAGTCTAATAATAAACAGAATAAAAGTGAGTTCTTATTTAACAAATTTAAAAATTGATATATATGTTTATTTAGCATTTTTTGTACCAGTGAGGGTTGAAAGTCTTCAGAATGGATAACAGTGCGTTTCAGGGTTTCTCGCTAATGAGCTACATTATTGTCACATTAATTTCAAGCTAAAGTAAGGGAACCAAATAATGATGTAAGTTATAACAGGAACTAACTTTTTTCATGGACGTCCCACAACATTAAATGTAACTATAATTGGATAAAAAGCATGTTTTACCTTAAATAAAAACAAAATAATTAATCAATGGACAACTGCTGTGGTACAAGAGGAATAAGGAATTCGGGGGTGTGCTGTTATGGGAAAACAATCATTTTGGGCGTGGGATCAAACCCTCCTATCATGTTTTATTCCTTACATATTTCATACATAGTATTATTGATGATTTCTTGATGTGTGTATTATAGTGGCTTGGGTAAAATACCCACCTATAACTTTTACTAGTGCTGATTTGACCAGATTTTTCCTTTTTAAAAAAACCCCAAACATCTTTTGTAGACACGCGTGTTTGTCTTTGTTTTTGTAAAGGATTAAAACCACTGCGTAAACACGCCACTGCTTCAGTGTTGCCACTGTCTCGCAAGCAATATTCTTTGTTGTTTTGGCATGGAGCAATCTTGATTCATCCACATGAATACAAAGTCGATGGACAAACAAGAAAGAAGATTTACAACAAAGTGATGGTCATCTTTTGACACTATATGGCCAGTGGTTTGTGGATAACTGGCCATCACACTGGCATGTACATTTTGAACATCCTATTCCAGATTTAGTTCCCTTAGCTGTTATAACAACCTTCACTCTTCTGGAAAGTGTAGATTTTGGAGCATGGCTATGGGGATCTGTGCATTTCAGTCGAGTTCTTCTACTCCAACCTTGGCAAACGATGTCTTCATGGAGCTCGCTTCGTGCAAAGGGGCATTGTGGCATAAGTTCCAGTGAAGGAAAATCATAATGTTATAGCATCCAAAGACATCCTTTACAATTATAGGCTTCCAACTTTGTGGCAACAGTTTGGAAAAGACCCACATATGGGTGTGATGGTCAGCTGTCCACATACTTTTATCCATATAGTGTATCCCATCCTATCCCCTTCAATTTGAGCATGCCTCTATGATATATTCACTCAATGACATTCGCCATTAATTTACATCTCCCAATATGCATTTCTGAGCACATACAAATACACCAATCATTCAGCACTCAATCACCAACTGCCATGTTTTGAGCAATTTAATTTGACCAGATCCAGCATGTGGAGAATAAACTCTTCCAGATATTTCAAGCATCAGAATATACAAATAAACTACTAAAGCCAACATTTTGCACAAAAGATTGACACATTTCAGAGATGTCTCTGGTTTAGAGTTTAACGTGCAGACTGGCTATCCGTTACTCGGATGACACGGAAAGTGTGCTCATGGCTCCAGCTTGTAAATGAGGCTGCGTGTAACAGACAGCTTGATAGCTCTGATAGCTTGAGAGCAGGTTTGCGAGAGTGTTCATCTCCCAGCGGTGCAGTAATCCTTAATCGGCTTCTCCACACACACACACACACACGGAACGCATCTGCTAAACCTGCACTCGGCACGAGAATGGCGACCGTATGAGGAAAGCTGCTCTGAGTTAAGAGTCCTGATCTGGGATTAGTTCACTGTAGTTTACCCAACTGCATATTTTAGGATACGAAAAGAGAAAATATGATCCGAGCTTCTGTTTTACTCTAAGAAGTAGGATCCTGTTCATTAGTCTTACAGCATTACTCTAATAACGCCGCTAATGTAATATAAGAAAATCATTAAGCCATTTAGTTTCTAATGACACAGGAGGGCGAAAATGTATCGTCTATAAATGGGGAAATAATTAACACATTAATCAGCTGAACTTGTACCACAGAATTCTGATCGGGCCGAAGGTATTAAAAGTTTCTTTTTCAGCAACTCTGACAATAATACTGGCTGCAATTCAAGTCACAGGTTTATATTAATGCACTCTTTCTAATATGTTATCGTTTCTATAGTAACTGCTAATTCACACAGGCTGATTTGATGGATGCTCATACCGTGACGTGTTCTGTAAGGAGACATTCATTTAACATTTATAGAAGGAGTCTGCAGTGTCAGTATCAACAAGTTTTTTAATGCCATGGCAGGGTCTTCAGGACAGAGAACTATTCAAGTTTCTCAGAAACATGACAAGCCGTGCTTTTTAAAACAAATATTAGGGATGCACCGAAATTAAAATTCTTGGCCGAAGCCGAAGATAATGGAAAAACTTGGCCGAAGGCCGAATACCGAACACGTTTTTTCCATTTATTTTTTACCATTGCATAAATTAAATAGTCAAAATGTGCTTTTTACTATTTTGTCTTGCTTTTCAAAGAAAAAATCAAAAATTACAAAAACTACAATTTCAAAATATTTATTTAACACTGAACATTTTTTTTTCATTCCAGCAGGCATAGGCTACCAACAAGGAACAATATAACTTTAAATAAATAAATGAGTAAAATAAAAATATTTTGATGCGGTCATCTTTGAGCCCCCCTTGAATAGCCGATGTTAGGCCTATAACTGACTGCTGAAAGAATGTAACACTGTAGCCTAAAACAAAAACATGCAGTAAAAGATGCATTGACAAGAGGCAATAAATGGTTCTATTCGGTTCTATATGGCTGATTATATTGGGGATATATACCGCTCGCGTCCCTGTACACCTCGCGGAGTATTATAGTAGATATAGCATAGTTAGATACGTTGTTAATGTTATGTTCCTTGATAGATTTAGTTAGTTTAAACTATAGATCAGTTCATTTAGTCCCCGCTGGTTTTTCCACTCCCAGTCCATAGTACTAGTTCATGTTTCTTGTTTTGTGTTTTGACCCTGTTTTCTGTGACCGCGACTCTGATTCCTGCTTTGCCCCGTTTATGCCAGTTTGCCGATCGCCCGACCCTTTGCCTGTCTTGACTACGTTTTTTGGATTACGATTTGGATTTGTCTGCCTGCCCTTAAATAAATACGTCTTTACCTGCTCCTTTACATCTCGCGACGTGACAGAATACTCCGGAACAGAAACAAAACAAACGCACGTGTCCACAGTAAACAATGTTACGGTTGTCAATATCTGAAGAGCATGCGCTCGCTGACCACTCGTGCACGTAGCTCGTGCATGCGCACGCCCCTTCATCTCTCCGAGCGCGCTGCCGGAAGTGAAGGTCGTGACATTCGCGTGGCTCAGTCTGGTTGCTAGGCTATTTGCTCGCGTCATCAAACACGTCATTGTTCGGTCAAATTTATTTGTCCTTTTCACTTATTCGGCCGAACACCGAAAATGTTTTTTTTTTGCTATTTTCGGCCGAACAATTTCGGTTGCCGAAGATTTGGTGTATCCCTAACAAATATTAACTTTGAGAGTAAAAAAAAGAGAGGGAGATGAGGGAACAACTGTTTACGGCTGCTAATATTTAAGTGATGACCGGTACTAACAACTTTAAATGAAGCTATAAGCTGATAGCAAGTATGACGTGTTCATTAATAAATTAAAAAATTGTAATCAAGGGCAAAATGCTGCAGTATAAGAAGAATAAAAAACTATGACTATGCTGTTATAGGAAACTGAACTTAGGAGTGGTAGCAGTGCGACTTAATTTAATAAGAGTTAAGTGAAAAAATTACATTTATATCATTTTACACTTCATCCAATAATAGTCAATCAGCCATGACATGTTTGGTGTCCAACATTTTCAAAATATTTATTTTGCAGTGGAGCTAATGTAGCTAACAAGTAATGGAAGTCTATTTCGCCCAAAATATCCTCCAAGCTAATTTGCGTTGAACCACATTCAGTTCTACAGTATTGAGTTCTGATGGTAATGAGTCTTTATTGATCACATATACATTACAGCACCGTGAAATTCTTTTCTTCGCATACCCCAACATGTCAAGAAGCTGGGGTCAGAGTGCAGGGTCAGCCATGATACAGCACCCCTGGACCAATACAGACCTGGCCTGCTACTCCCCGCTTCCCAAAGTTGAAGCCACAATTATACCAGAAAGCTGGGAGTTATGTTCTCCAAATGTAAATGTGCCACACACCTCTCCTTTCCAAGCTGCTCGATCTCAATAAAAGACAATAAGCAATAAAAGTAAAAAAAAAAAAAAGGCAAAAAGCAAAAAGAAATAGAAATGAAAATAAAATAAAAGGATACAAATAAAATCAAGTTCAAATGAAAGGCCCCAGTGAATAAATGCGCTTTGAGATACTTTTTAAAAGTGCTAATTGAATCAACTGCACGTAGAAAGTTCCACAGTTTAAGCCCATTGTGACTAAAGGCCGACTCCGTGCTTCTCAGCTGCGTTTTGGATACAACCAGCAGGTTGCTGTTGGCTGACCAAGTGATCTAGCAGGAGTATATTTAGTAATCATATTACAAAGGTATGTAGGAGCACTACCATGAAGACATAAAAAAAAAAAAAAAGATTTTAAAATCAACTCCGTAAGACACAGGTAGCCAGTGAAGTGATTTAAGTGCATGGAGTGATATGATTCTTCAGTCGAGAACGTGTCAGCATTACACTATTAAAGTGCCAAGTCTTGTCTGCTAATCCTAGCCTACATTACTGAGCACTTCTAGTTTCATTTATCTCTCTTCTTCTTCTTTTTTTTTTTGACCTTTGCTTTGTTTTTCCGGTAGTGTTCATGAGACGATGCTTCTTGAAGTGTTGACATTTTTTTTTAAAGACAACTATGGTATAAAATGATTCATTTCTCGAGGTTTCAAATGCCTACTAGAGGCCTCTTGTGGTGAAAATTGTTTTTAGAAGACAGCAACGCGTGTCTCGGAAAACAAGCCAGGTCAAATCAAGGAATTCCTGAAAAGTCTATTATGTTATTGTAATAGCCTAGACATGAACTATAAATAATAAATTGTGTTGTATCATGCCTGGAATCTTAAAATCTACAAAAAAAATAGTGTGCTTCAACTGGACAATGAAAGTGTTGCTTTAAATGTCCTGTAAATGGGGCTTTCAAATTGCTTGTACATAGAGAATAAAATATATGATACAGGCCTCGAAAACTGGACCCATTCATACGTGGGCTTCCAGTCATTACAGGAAATCAACACCTGAAATTGCCCTATATTCCTAACACACGTGTTGAAGCTCTTTTACACAGCATAACACCAAAATGTTGAGTCCTTGTTTCTTTTCTTATGATCGGACACAACACTCTGTTAAGGCTTTAGGACATGAGTCTGGTCTTGAGGTGTTTTCTGTATTGACTTGGACTTTTTTGCCATTTGTACTAGGACTTGTCTCAGTCTTGGGTATTGGTTTAACTAAATATGGTCTTCTCTGAAAATGTGGGCGGTTGGTTTGAGGAAGCGGCTAGAACAAACGCGGAGGGTTGTTGACGGGAACAAACGCACTCAGATTTACCCAATCGCAGCAAATTGTGAAAACCTCTTAAATATAGACTTTCCCTGCTGTTTCAAGAAAGTATATGAAGATTTGATCATGTATTTTTAGGATAAGAGTTTGAGTGTGAGACTTAACTACATTATACTTAACTACATTAGCCTTGTGCAAAACAAACAAACG
Source organism: Ictalurus furcatus (assembly GCF_023375685.1). Classification (NCBI taxonomy): domain Eukaryota; kingdom Metazoa; phylum Chordata; class Actinopteri; order Siluriformes; family Ictaluridae; genus Ictalurus; species Ictalurus furcatus. The sequence continues at coordinate 21,351,694 of NC_071264.1, forward strand.
TAAAAACAAACATTGGACACCACATGTCTTGGCTGATTGACTCAGTTTAGGAAGGAGAAAATGTGCAAATGAGATTTTCATAGTTGTTTCTAATGGAGTAAGGTTGAAGGTCTTACCGAATGCAGTGCTGCGATTGGTCAGGCTGGAGTAGGCGTTGCCACTGGGGGAGGACGTGGCTGGGCTGGACAGCGGGCTGTAAGAGGACGGGTCGGCCTGGTAGCTGTGGCTTGAGCCGATGGCGAATGGAGAAGACTGAGCTTTACTGGACTGGGCCGGGAGCTGCTGCTTTTAAAAATGAGCATAGAGACAGTCATTTAGTCTGCACTTATCACAAACACTCACTTGAGCCCATTATATGTATCATTCATGGCTTGAATATCAGCAGGAATTAAACTAGATTCTGATTTGAAGTACATAAAGCACTTGGTTTCCCATACGTTGTGGGAGTCCAGCAATCACTGGACGCATCTAGAAGTAATGGCGAGAAACTCTGAAGCAATGATCTTCTATGAGATATTGATTGTTATTTACATACTGCACCACAATTAGCCAGATGTTACATAATGCATGTTGCAAAACAAAAAACAACAATCCGGCTCAGCATTAAGTGATTGATAGGGCTGTAAACTGTGTAGATGGAATTCATTACCATAATTTCCCAGGTCATCCTTTTAAAATCCATTAGGTTGCAGAATGAAAATGTAAAACTGTATTCTTCTATGTACACAGATAAGTGAAAAGAGATCACACGCAAGCTTTTCCAAAGGGAAACAATCCAATCAGCCTTCACTCTGTGCCCACATGAGCGTCTGGATCCAATGAAACTGTCACGCAGAGCGATTAATGCAATGTTCCGCTACTCGAGACTGATTAGGCTGAAGATGGAAGTGCGGAGAGATAGACATGTGGAAGTGTGGCAGAAAATGGCAGGGGAGTAGGGACGTGTGGAGGGAAACATTGTTGATGGGAAAGGGCATGGAAGAGTCAATGAGCCTTATTTATCAAATGGATTTAAACAAATTTATTCGTTAATGCTCCATAGGAGCACTTGGGAAATGTGGTATTCATGAAAATTCACGAAAATCCAGTTAAATCGGAAAAATTTTCATATCCTATTAGAGCTTGAACCTTGTGAACCTTGACTGATTGCCTTCAAATCCTATAATTTGCAGTAATTAGTGCAATTTTATATAGAGATTACGCTGTTTAAAGTTAAAATCGGTTATTTATTTCAAGTGCACACACAAATTTAATGAAACTTTTGTGAAACTCAGTCATTTCATGTTAATAACTTGAAAGAAACCAATCCAGAGATGGCTATCCATAAAGTGCTGCAGGAATGAGTTCTAAAACCCGGAAATGAGTTAGCATTTTAGCATTTCCGGTTCCATCGTCCCGAAGTCAATAGGTTTTTGGTTAAATGCCTGAAATAAGGTCTGTGATATTTATACAAGCTCAAGATATTTTCATGGTTTATTCTACAACATAAAATACATCAGTAATACCCCACTTATGCTTTTTAAAGCTTTTAACTTGTCTTGAAAAAGCCGGTTGCTAACAAGTGGCTAAATGGGACTACAGAGGTTGTCAGGGACATTAAACGTCATCACGTCGAACAGGAAAACTCATCTACTACAGCCTCATTGTGTTTATACTTGCGCTCTTGCAAACTATTCCAGCTTGTAGAAATATCAATTTATAGTATTTTTTAAATAAAGATTAAAAGAGATGTCAGAAGCTTAGTTGCAGTCACCGTGGTATAGTTAATTTATATCATAACTTTAGTGTTTTACTTCTGGCGATTTGTATTTAGGCGAAGTTGTGCTCATTTGTGAAGATTATCTTAAGGAAAAAAACGTGTAAGAATCATAAAGTAAAGTTTTGTTGGTCACAGAGTTTATTTTCTGCAATAATCCAAAAGCCAATGGAAAAATCCTACTGGCATTTTGTCGAGGGAACCAGGGTGATGCTAAGTTCCGGGTTGATCTACAAAAATCCGTCGTCCCTGCAGCACTCTACTCAAATAGCGCAAAAAAAAAATGCTACTGTTCTAAACAAGGAAGAGTTGTGTGTCTATGGTAGGTGATGCGCTGCAATGGCTGAGCTGCATTACTGGAAGATTTAGCACACACCATGTTTAGGAGGTGATTGTTTTCAGTGCTCTGTGAGCTTTAGCTTTTATGGAGTTCTGTGGCCATCACTAAATGCAAATCAGCTGTGCCATGAATGTGTTTGGTAACTTATGGGTGATTGGCAGTTAGCAAAATACAAAAACATGAAGCACAAAGAAAATCAGCTTTAACAAAACATTTGTAAATCTGGCAGGGATGTTTTTTAGTTTGATTTGGTCTACAAACAATTTACAACCTGCTTTATTGAAATATATTGGTAGATGAGGCCCAATTCTTTCAAGTGTGGCAAGAAATGTCTGAGAAGTGTGGAAGTGTGGCAGGGAAGTTTGAAACATGTTAGGAAATCCGCCTTTTTCCTGAACATGGAATTCTTGCCTGGTTCACACCGGAAGCCTACTTTACGTTTCCGGTCTCCGGTGTTTACAGTCAAATTAGCGCATGTTCCTAACTGATAATGTGCCGTTAAAATTATGAAAATGTTTTTTAAAAAATGCATATGGCTCCATAGTGCTGACACTTTACAGTGTCGCAATGACCGTCTTTTCACGGTGCTTCACATGTCAAAGTTTAATGACTGGGTAGACGTGAAGCCATGGCCCGAGGTTAGCTATACTGATATAATTAACACTTAATTAACACACTGAAGGTGTAGATGGCGAAGAACTCCGAAATTACAAAAGCACAGACGCATATAATTACCCGCGCAGCAATAAAACAGGCCAGGTTTTGTACAGGAAACACTGCAACTTTATTTTTTTTGAAAGCAGAGTTAGAGCTCAGTCAGAAAGTTAGAAGTTTGGGTAACTAACTTTCGCTGCTTGGTAACAGGTGGGCGTTAATATCCTAGATGCAGCTCTGGATTGGGGTGAAGTTCGGAGGACTTTTTGTCCAGAAAATGATAAGAGCACACATAAACCTACTTTTGGGAGTATTTTAACGTCAACGTTGAAAGCCATGCTCGTTTCTTCTCATCAGTATTTGCCATAGAATAGCAAGGCACACGGCGGCATTCTTCTCGTACATTGTCCTTGGGTTTGCTGGTGCTCAAAACAAGTATTCTCCAGGAATTTCTAAAGTTTATTGCTGTTGTTGTGGCAGCCAACGACAGCACAGCTTGACCCTGAGCTCATTTTTATTCTTACTAACACTCAAATAGTTTCTGTTTGAGTAATTCAGTCGCTCTCTTTTGCCAGTTTTATTAATGGTTCATATAGAGGCCGGAACAGAAGAAAACAGTAAAACAGAAGTTAGAATCTATCATGGTGGTGCTCGTTGGTTTCTCTGGAGAAAGGTGGATAGGAAGGAACTGTGGCAGTTTGGCAGGGAAGTAGGGAAGTGCAGAAGGGAATGCTATAGCAGGAATGAAGGTTTGGAAGAAACGGTGGAAGGCAATGGCATGGAAGAGTGTGGAAGAGTGGATCGGTCACAGAATATCAGAGCAGGGAAAAGCATGTAAGTGTACGAGTATTTAAGGGTGGCAAGAAATCTCAAGACCTGTGGATGTGTGGAAAAGAATGGTGTCGATGGAAACGAGTGGGAAGTGTGATAGGGAAGTACATTAGTGAACAAAAGTGTGGAAGGCAGGGAATGTTAAAGTAAAACAGGGTATTATGAAGTGTGACCTTCACCTGGCCGGAGAATGGTGGCCTGCTGCCTGACCACTGCACCTGACTGGAGTTAATCTGACGGGAAATTTGAGCCAAATTCTGACCCGCTGAACCGGCAGATGATTGGATGTCATTTACTCCCGGAACGTGGATCACTGAGGAGCTGAAACACACACATCACACACAGGGTGGGTCAGAACTGGTTTGTTTATATTTGAAAGGAATTGAACCAACTGGGTTTAATCGATAATACTGCAAGTGAACGCAAACAGAAATAACTGCAGGAGCAGAGAGGGAGGAAAAAAGCCCTGAGCACAGCTCTACATTACAAATTGAGATAAAAGCTGCTTTCAAAAATCTCCAGAAAATCCTATATGCGGTAGTCAGTTTGGGTTTTTATGTACTCGGCATGAGTTTCATTCATCTACTGGGATTTCCACTGAGCATCTGTTTCTCTGTGACTTGAGAATAAATCCTGTCATTAGTTAGCGAGTAATTACAGCATATGCACAGTGGATGGTACGTGCTAAAATAATAAAATCCATAATCCCTTTATTTATGTCTAAGCCAGAACAAACAACTGTAGGGTGTATGAGTTAAATGATAATACCCTCGCATTCCCCATCAAATAAAACGCATGGAAATACAAACACTCTAGTTGAATATCTAGCTGAAAGCACACACACACACACACACACACACACACACACACACACACACACACACACACACACACACACACACAAGGCCCACCTGAAATTCTTGCCCGAGTGTCCTGGTTGGAAAGGACTGCCCTGGGAATATAGCTGTTGTCCTCCTGCAGTGGATGAGGGCACCATCATCTTCTTATCCGCTACACACACACACACACACACACACACACACACACACACACACCCCAAGTAAATGATCCTGCAGCCTAATACAATACACCACTGGCTTATTAGCTCTACAGAGGACAGATCATGGCTCATAAAACAGACTTTGCACCCTGGTCCATGCAGCACAATCAAAGACAATCTGCATCAGGAGCAGAGATATATCACACTGACAGGAAGTACAGAGATCAGATACACAACGGCTCATTTTACAGAGGAAATCATACAGCATTCCCCACTGGCTTCTCTTACAAATTCCCTTATGATTATCAGTAAGGTTAAGGATTGAGTTATTGCTAAAGATTTATTAAATAAAAGTGAATTTACGTCACTATGTACGTGAATGGGATTTCTTTGAGCCTCATCTCGATTCATTCTAGCACATGACGCTATCGCCATTAAGGAAGGCAGGAAGAATTCCAGTACAGGCTATGATAACCTCGTCAGGAAAATGTCACAGTTTCACAGTATCAACGTATTAATTACCCTTCAACAGCAAATAAGCCGGTACTGAAAATGAAAGGAAAGAAATCGTTGTACAAAAGCTGTTTTGTACATCCTTGTATATATATACATACATATACACACACACACACACACACACACACACACACACACACACATATATATATATATATATATATATATATATATATATATATATATATACACACATATATATATATATATATATATATATATATATATATATATATATATATATATATATATATATATATATATAATTTTTTTTAAATGAAACAAAAAGGTCAAATCTCCTGACTGTGTTCTTTATCACAAAGTTATTTTTACAAATGACTTTTTCCTTAGAATCTCTTACACTGTTAGCATTGGTCATTTTATCTTCATCAGTCCCTCCAGGATGTTGTGATCGCAGAAACGAATGCAAAATCAAGCAAACTCTGCAATATTCGGAGGAGCTTGCAATTTTCCTAAATTACCGCAGATTTGGGCCATCTTATGATGTCATCACAACACGCATTCAGCCAAAGCCCTCTTCGATTCCCAATGCATTGAACATGAGTAGCACTAAAAGGTCTCATTTACCATCAAACATCACTGCGAAAGAAAATTTCGCCAATTCAAACAGTTTTCTGCAAACAAAAGAAAAAAAAACCTCTGCAAGTTGCATCACAAAGTCTGAAAAAAGCCACAGCAAAGTCAAGCAGCTCTGGCCACAACAATCGCAAAATAACTCCGCAAAATCCTGTACGAACTGCTTTATAAGCTGAAAGAGAGAGTGGCAAAGGAAGTTTCATGTAGGATAAAATGGTGAGCATGCTCGGTGGCAGCAGGGTTAGCAAGTAACATGTTTACGACAGCAGCGGAGTCCACAGCCGAAGGGTTTTCAGCGCAGTCCTGAGAAATGGAAGTTACTGTAGTATGATTTAGGGACAGACCAGAGGGAAGGAATTGCGAGCTTTTTGAGGAGTCGCAACTGACAGAAATGGATGAGAACCACTGGAGTAAGGCTTAAACGGGACTTAAATTGGATGCCATTAAAATGGAATTATGGTAATCATGAGGTAAGAATTTGAAGATTGTATTCTAAGAAATGCCTTTATTCTACAGCAAGGCATACAACTGCTGGCTAAACCCTATTCTCACATCTGCCTCTGAATGAAAGGTAAAGATAAATGCTACAAGCTAGAAAGCTTTATTTAACAAACTGTTTATTCAGGTTATGAAGTCATTACTAAAAGTGCGAGTGTGGAGCAGTGATGTGATTGTACAGAGAATCTTCAGTTCAGCGAGGGCTGAGCACTGAGACACATGGTCTACGCTTGCTTGTGAGTTAAAATGCATTTCATGGCACCTCACGCCCATTTTAATGAGCACGTTCACCCGTGATGCTTTCCGCGCTCAACTCGGCTGTCCTCGTGCTCTCTATTAAAGATGTTATTCAATTTCTACAACATAAAACTCTGCATGAAGAGTTTGCTGCTAGCAGCACATGGTAGCAACCGCCATACGAGGTAAGCAAAATGTTCCATGTCTGAGGCGTCTGACTGCTTAATACTAAGAATTTTGGTATGAGATTTTTTTGGTCTTAGGGGAGAAGAGAAAAACAAAACAAAACAAAAACATACAGCTGCATCCCTAACCATGATCCTGAAAATCTTAGTTACTATGCAAAATAAGAATCTTGTCTATGATTTATGGAGAGGAAAGACACAGTGACTACGTTTACATGGACAGCAGTAATCTAATTATTGACCTTATTCTGAATAAGACAATATTGTGATTAAGGTGTTTACATGAGTCGCTTTTAGAATACTCCTTTCATGTTCAGGTTTTACATGTTATAGAACATAGATCGATTAACGGCACACGTCATTACGTCCCCACGCCATGCCGTCCCTCCAGAATTTCACGCATTGTCATACAGTTGGTCTTCGTTATGGTACCGTATACAGTTTTGTGTGTTTCATTTTTAATTTTACGAAAGCTTCAAGTGCAGATAATTATTTGTCATGCTGTACGTGCAAATAGACGACTGCTTGAAGCCGTGGGCTGCGTCCAAAACCGTGTACTTACCTACTATATAGTAGCCATAATACATATATTTCCCTTCTATATAGTAGGTAAGTACGTGGTTTCGGACACAGCCGTGCTCTCTTGTTTGCGTAAAACGGTTGAGCACTGCCGTGTGTGTACGTGTCCTGTCGCAAAATGAGGTGAAAACTCCCACATGATGTTAATAGTGTGATTAAGGTGTGTACATGTCTGTAACGCATGTCGATAATGCGACTAAAACAGGAATACTCCACATATCTTAATTCCATTTGTGTTTACTTCGAGTATGACTTTAGTCAGATTAAGGTCATCAATAATCGCTGTTTACATGCTAGATTATTAATCAGAGTATTGCCTTAATCGGGTTAATATCGGATTAACGGTGTCCATGTAAACGTACTGAGTGAGAGATGCTCCTCTGTAGGTCCTCCAAAAGTTACATGTCTTCCTCATATTGCACAAAATATATGGCCAAGTTGCTTTCTTCTTGTGAACTGCTCACATCTTACACTCTCTGATGGTACTTGAAGGTTCAATAAACCTGCATGGATTGTTGTTTACAGGGCAGAACACTGGGGAAGAACACCTCGCAGCACAGTGGAGAAAAAATACATATAGAGAATGAAACCCTATGAAACCACTAAAGATAAACCTCCCAAACGTCCGTCTTGTCCGAGACTGTAAATACAAAGTTATGCCCCTTTTGTAAACTTTGCTTTACCAGAATTATAAAACGTGTGTTTAGAAAACGGCAGATTTTTGGTACGTACAGCCAGAGATGCCTGTGTACATGTCACTGAAACGTGGATCTCTCTCCTGAGAGAACAGCGTCTCCGTTTTGTCAATGCTCTTTCCTGCTTCGTGTACGCTGCCTGGCACGCTGCCCACTGGCACCTACAGGCACAGAAAAGACAAATACAAACCTCATACACAGCCATACAAAAGCCCAACTGTACACCACATTACCTGTGTGTTAGAAGTTCGGTGTTACCATGTGAATATAATATACCACACAATGTTGAATTCTGATTGGTCAGAAAAGCCAGGCAAATCATTTATACTCATGCACTCATTGTAATAATGTAAGCTATAATGTAATACAATATGTAATAATTTATCCATTTCTAGAGTAACAATAGACATGTATGGTGGACGCTCCACATAAACAGATTTTTAAAAGTGCATGCAACTGATATGGTGAAATTTTCAGTGTGGAGATGCTTGTTTAGCATTTTTGGAAGTGGTCACCAGTGTCAGCACTTTGTAAAAGTCAGAAGTAAAGCCGTAACTATCAGGATTTCCCCTCGTGCTAGCGCTGTAGCATGCAGTGCGCTCTGAAACCCGAGCTCGAAGCATGAGCGTGCGCTTCCGGCTTTTCAGTGACATTGACTTTCTTTTGACACGTGTGTTTTGTTATGGTTTGTCCGGTCTCCACCCCTGTATTGTCATTGGTTGCTTCCCGTATGTATCATTATTAGTCTCATGAATTAGTCCCTTGAATATGTTTAGGATTTAAACCCCTCGTGTCCCACTGTTCGGTGCGAAGTATTGTGCGAGTTTTCCGTGTACCAAGCCTTGTTCATAGTTTCATGTCTCATAATTTTGATCCTATTCTTGTCCTTGTTTCTCGATTCCTAACCTCCTTTACGTGCATTACGCGACAGATGTCAACCTCAGTCAGGTACCTGGCTTGGGTGGTCGTCTCATTGCTCTCAGACATGAACATGGCTTGAAAGTCCGTCTCATCAACCTCTGAAAAATTCTGCTGCATCCATAGTGCGGCGATGTATTCTGTTACGTAATGCATGTACTGTAATGGAGGGTAGGACGGATGCAAGTGCAGATAAGAGGTTTATTAAAGAGAGGCAGGCAGATAGATCCAAAACATGAGACAATGGCTTGGTCAAAAACAGGCAACAGGTTAGGTGATCAGCAAATGGGCATAAACAAGGCTAAACATTGTTAACTTTTTTAGAATCGAGAAATGAGGACGAGAATAGGATCAAGTCTATTCATAGGAACATTTTTTTTGGCTTGTTAACTTCAACACAGAGAGAAAAAAGAGAGGCTGATAAGGGAATAGCTTTATAGCTATTATAAGTGACAATAAACATAACTATAAATGGACAAAAATATACAACTACTACAGTGCTGCATTTTTTTAGCATTGCAAATTGCTGTGCTATAAAAGGAATAAAACACGTCAACTTCAGGGGTGGCTCACATCACACCACCCCAGCATTAATTATTTTCCAATAACAGTATGTGCAGTGGTGGTCCCCGCCCCCCAAGTGACAATTATATTTGGATAGATTTCACATAGTCTCAAACCAGGATTTCCCAAAAAAGCTATTTTTGCATTACATTTTGATAACTGATGAAAAAAATAAAATCACAAGACTTTTGAATTCTAATCTCAGCCCCAGACTGTATGTAAACTTTTGTAGACTTAAAAGCTTCAGAATCTTAAATGCTGCAATCTGATTGGCTATCTATATTCCTGCATACTGGTGTCCTGCTGGAAAACAGGCTTTTCAAATTGTAACACAATGAGCTTTTCATAGAAAGATATAGTCACTGTATTGAAAAATATGGCGTTATTTATAAAAAAAATATATATATATATCTCGTTTTTTAACCTATTACTGAGTTTTGTTTGAAACTAATTGTGATTGTGGTCGGCTGGGTGTCCGTCAAACCGTTAAAGTAGGCCATTATTAGCCAAGTTTAACGATGCCGATGTGTAAATTTTTGTGTATACGCTGTCTTAAATCTGTCCTTAAGCTGAGTAAACTTTAATTCAAGCAAAATGTATTCCACAAGCTATCTTTTAAATATTACAAAATGCATTGCATGTTCCCTTTTAAATATTAGCACCCATGCTGTTAGACTTTAAAAAGCTGTGTATAAGTCCTGTGAAAGAGGCATATTTAGATTTTTTTTTAAGCAGGCATGGAAACCCTATCAAACAGAGGGAGAAATGAGGCAGAAAGATATGGCATATTTGAGTTTTCTCTCAAAATGTGTTTGTGGTGCTGCTTCCATGACCACAAGCAAACTAACATACAGCGGACCTGGAAATCAAACTGCCTCTCCATGCAAAACATGACATTTCGGCCAATCATAGAAAAGGGAATGCCTCAGAACAAACGAGGCAGTGGATTAAGTCATTTTGAATGTCTACTGTAGTACCGCACAAACTCTCAACCAATAAGAGCTCATTTTGTTTCAAACCTGCATCCTTATCAACATGGCTCACATTATTTAGAATACAACACAATCATATCTAGGATTTGCGTAGATAAAATTCACAGAGCAATCACTTTACACGTACGTTGCTGCTTCTCAAGGAATTACAAAGCTGTGCGGATTTACAGCTTTTAGCAAGTATGGTTTTGATCATCCAAAGTAGCATCAGGAGCTGAAAATTGGTATCAGCACACTGCAGGCAATAACACACACAATCCTACTGATAGTGTTACCCGGTTACGGCGCACTAACACAGCTCTGGGAGAGCACTGAAACAATTTCAAATATGTATAAACACTTACGAGCATGCATCAAACAGATGCCGGAGGACCGGCTTGATGAAAACGGATTACCACCACATGACTTCACTACACGGCTATGCCCCAATTTCAGTGCTATATCCTAGCGGCGTGTTTCAAATTAGACCCGATCTCTCATAGCGTGTGTGTCATGCAACTTAAGTGGCACACTCTGAATGCATAGAGAACAGCGAATCTTACGTGTGGGTGGCTTCCACTGGGAGGTTTGGCTCCTAGAAATGGAAATAATTCTTTAGCATGTAAGGTGCTTAATGATATTATGATCTTATATATAAGATCTTATAAAAATTAATTATTTTTCATAACTGGATTAGTTTTTCTTGACTGGCCAACAATTGTGATAGGTGATTCCTGTTGCATAGCAATAGTTGCCAGTATTTCAAAAACGTCCAGGCAGGCAGAGGGAAAAAAGAAAAAATAATAAATCACAGCATATGTCAAAATAACAGCATGCTTGCAGAGACTGAGGTTTCCAAATTCACAGCACAAAGGTCACCTAGGTAAAGTTGATGTGATACAAAAGAAACTACTACCACGTCTTTCAAATCCTATCCATCCATCCATCCGTTTTCTATATCGCTTATTCTACATGGGGGAGACTGGAGCCTATCTCAGGGGACTCGGGGCACAGGGCAAGGGGACACCCTGGACAGAGTGCCAACCCATCTCAGGGCACTGTTTCAGGTGGCTCCCATACTGTTTTAGCAATAAAATGTGTATGTATATTATTAAAAAAAATGTGTATGTAGTTGTAAGTGTAAAGAGTTGTGATTGTGTATACACCTGTGAGAGATCATATGCTGTCAGGCCATCTCTCTGATGAACCTCCAGGTCCGCCTGCTGCTGTTGCTGGAGTTGCCTGTAGTAAACACACACACACTCAGTTTAATTAATCTTCTTTTTTAGTAGCTACCTGCGCATAATAACAGTAAAAAGCAAAAATTATATATATATATATATGTATGTATATATATATATATATATATATATATATATATATATATATATATATATATATATATATGCTGTATTGCATGTAATTGTATTGCCACTGTGCTCTGAATACATGCTGACAAATTTTACTTTGGATAATAAAATCTCTTCTCATAGCTAAAGATAAGACTTATAACATGCTACGTTTACGCTACTTGTTAGCAAAATGTCAAATCAGGTTACATAATTTTTTACTTATTCTTGGCATCAAAATGATCTTCAGATTCTTTTTGCCTTAATAGCAAAATGAATACAGTTTACTTAAATGATCTTTAAACCACAGTGATTTATTATTATTTTTTAAACAATTGCCTTGACTCTATAAAAATACATTCTACACTTTTGAAATGAAAGCTTTTCTCCAAAAAGCAATATGAAACTGTATTATATAACCATCATTATTATCATCATCACCTTTATCACTTACATTTCTGTCAAATTACAGTACTAGAGCTCTGTTCCCCTGCACCCTCCCCTACAATTTAACCACTACAATTTTAACCTTCATGCCCACATCAGACATTTATAGTTCAAAACTACATTGTTAAAAATCGAAACGTCAATGTTCCTTTATAGTGAAAAGAAAAGAATGTTGTAGTCAGCTTCTAAAATATAGAATCCATGAAAATGTACTCCAGCTCTCACTGGATTACTTGACATAAGCAACCATAAGTACTGTGAACTTTCCTTGCACTGCAACACTGCTTCTGCTGCACCAAAACAATGTAAAAGACACCCAAACATACACTTTACTACTAGACAAAACAAATAATAAATAATGAATACCTCAAGATAGGTTCTGCTGTTATAGGACACACATGACATGGTTTTATATCTCTTGTAGCACAGCTTTGCCAATGCCAAAAAATTATATATTAAAGTTAGAGATGCACCGATGTATCAGCCAATAATCGGTATCAGCCCGATAATTTAAAAACATCTGATGATCAGGGCTGATTAAATCCTGTCAATCAAAAGAGGGCGGGAAAACACACCGATTCCGTGCTGTGTGTAAAGACGATGTCTTTTGTGTGGAATGATGACAAAACTGCAGTTTGCAATCTCTGTAATCTTTGCACTGCTAACATTTTACTCCGGACACTGCAGCAGTGAAGCGGGATTTTCGGCGTCGAGTCTAATTTTTTTTTTTTTTGTCACGCTGCCTGTGCTAGAATTAAAGCGCCAGTACACCGATGAAAGATTTAAATGAAGATGAGTTGACAAAAAAGTATATATTGCACAGAAAAATATATTTGTAGAGTAGTGTATTTCATATCCAGTTAATGTTAATATATAAAAAAGTTTATATTATATATCACCAGTTTGATGTTCAGCAATGAAGAAATGCTTTTGCTAGTGGTGAGTGAATATGAAGCCTAACAGGAGGTTTTTAGAATTCAGTCAATGTTAATATGAAGTAATAACATTCAATAAGTTAAGAAATCTTACAATAATCTTCAGAATTTATTTAATGTGTTTTCTGTTTATGAGACCAGTTACTGTGAAACGTTCTGTTCAAGTTAATAAGGAAAAAAAATGCAGCTAGTCATGTTATCAAGAATCCACAAAGCCCTCAGGGTCAGAAGCTCTAAAGGAAGAGTCTTACCCATAACCGTTACGAAGTTATGACAACGGAAACTCCTTTACAAAAAAATTCTAAATCTCTTCACAGAAAACTTTACCGCCATTTTTTTGGCCTTGAATCCAAAGTACTGTCTGAGCTGTTCTGTTATATACAGAATTCAACAGTACTGCGGTATAAACATACATCTCCCAAGCTAGTGACTGGAAATTTGCTTTTACTGAACCTCAAGCAAGAGCCATAAACCCAGAACTGCTCAGATTAACGCTTGGATTGTGTTCTGCTTCACGTGTAAGCCCTTTATATGACAAATGTAAATGCAAATGTTTTGGACATTATCGTGTCTCTGGGGTGCACAAAACTGGAAAAACGTTCCTTCTACAAATACTGACAGTAGATCCGTTCTGAACTTGGACTTCTCACAATCTTTCAGCTCAAAATCAATAATGATGATGCTCTGATGCTAAAATCAGGTCCTGTGTGAATCTGACCATCAAATGCAGTTAGCAGCTACTCCAAATTACCCATCGCAGAACCACTGAGCTGACACTTTTTTCCACTGACAAAATGCACGTGCTGGTTTTGGAGCTATTCCACCTTTTTCTCGGAGAAAGACCTGGTTCATGGCCGGCAAAGCCGTTTCAGTTCCAGCAGCATTTTGTACGAACTAAGAACTGGTGAAATCTGGGTCTTGAGGTCACCATGACTTCATTTCAATTTTTTTGTATAGCCCTTTGAACAAAACCCATTTTCACAAAGCACATAAACAAAAATTCAGATGTAGACTTAGATCCCTCATGAGCAAGCCAGAGGTGACAGTGGTAAGTAAAAACTCCCAGAGAAAAAAGGAGGAAGAGATCTTGAGTAAAACCAGACCAGTAAAATCACTACTCTTCTACTGCTGTATAATATCAAGTCAAACACTACTAAGAATGTTGAAAGGATGTCTACTACGAACCTGTTGTGAATAAGAGTCCTGGGACGAACACAGGAAAGTCTTTATAATTACAGCAGCCATTGTCAGGTACAAGGCTACAGTACTGAGGTGAGATTATCCACTGAGGTAAGGGTGAGACTTTCGGGAAGTGTACATTTTTGGGTATTCATCTGGCTCATCCCCAGCAGAAAGTGCAGAGAGCTCCCAGCAGAAGTAGAGACATAAACATGTCCTTCTGTCATCATGAACATTGAAACTCTTGCGTGAGTATCCTGAAATCATTTACCCAACCATGCCTTTATTACAGCGTGGGTAGAACTTGTCCTGCACTGATCAATGAGTGGCCTGAGGAAGAAATAACCATCGGATTGGCACTCTCAATGAACTGAATAGGAGCTATACTTCAAATGTTAACAAACTTTATCTTTGAGCACCAATGCATTCCACTGGTGGAAATGTGAGTATATCTATAAAATGTTCAGCAGTGTGTTGATGCAGAAAGGGGCAACAGAGTGTTGGACCCCTGCAGCACTCCAAACTCTGAAGAGGCATCAAAACTCTGGACTTTCATCATACTGACTGTGGAGAAAAATCCTATAACAGCCCACATGAGGGGGTAAATGGGTACATTTCTCTGTAATACTGATTGATTCCACAAGCATCGCCTTGTTTTTTATCCGTCAATACCCCACGGGCATGACCACTGTAGCACAACTCTGTTCAGACGATCCACAGGCACTGACTGAACACCAGAACTACCAACAAAACACCTTTCCACATGAGAACAAAGATGGTCTGGCAATATATTTCCAATTTGGAGATAAGTCATATGCTACACTGTTCAGACATGAACTGTTTCAGTGTCACCACCAGAAACAATATACATTCAGCAAAAGTATCTTGCTACTTCTCAAACTAACCTATCCATTATCGGGTTGAATGAAGTGTAACTCTGCTGTAAGTTCTCATTAACCAAATTTCAATCCACTTTCTATGCATAATAATAGAAATAATATTTAAATGTGTATTCAAATTTTGCATCTGGCAGTGTTCCAATCAAACTGAATTTCTAAAATGAAAACTCACATAAAATATAAGTTTGAAACCTTTCAATCCAGTCGTTATTATATAATTTATATTTTATGTCTTGTACTAAACTTCCTTGGCCATTTGATTATCCCTTTCCAATAAATTGTTCTGGATTAATATTTCCAGATAATACAGTTGCTGGACACGTGGACGCAACATACCAGCTGTATCCCAGATCTGATTTCTGTCCGTTTTCTCCTGCGCTTCTTCCTCTAGTTAATGATTTTCATGACATTGGGGCAGGTGCCAGAAGACAGCTTTCCTTATGAAGACCCAGCATGGGGCTCGGTTTTATCTGTAACCTCAGCTGTCTAATAACGATAAATCATCTGCAGCTGGCAGGACAGAGCTGGGTTCCAGTCCAGTTAACAGTAGCAGTGATAGGACGTGGCCCAAAGGGAGTCAAGTGCGCCAGAGGTGAATCTGGTCCAATGTTAATCTCCATGTAGGATATGGATTGTGCTTTGGTTTGCAGGGTTGTAGACTAAAAATTGTGCAACAAACAGTGTGTGTATGAAATGCACCAATGGTCCAACTGTGAATTTTGTTTTCATTCTAGCTCTTGTGATGATAAGGGAGGGAAGCCAGCTCAGTGGTGGCTTAGTGATTAAGTCATTGTACTACTGATTGAAAGCTCATGAGTTCAAATCTTCAAGCATCCCCAAGGCAGCATCCAGCCGCCACTGTTGGGCCCTTGAGCAATGTCAACTGTAAGTTGCTTTTTTTTTATTTTTATAAAAGCATCAGCCAAATGAGGTAAATAAAAAGATTATCACGTGGTGTGGGATATGTATAATCCGATTTTATATCAGAGTGCTGTTGAATTCTCGAATCTGATTTGGAAGAAGGTGTTAATAAATTTTCTGTAACAGCTGTAGAGCTGTTATAATTCAAATCACAGTTTTACACTCATTCGCTCATTCTAATGTGTTACCATTTCTATAATAACAGCTTATTCCCAGATCTCTGTATGGTGGGCAAGCCATGTAATCTAAGGACAATAATAAACAGATTAAAAAATTGTTATTATTTAACTAAAAAAAAAAAGATTCGAATCGTTGATATAGTCAAATATTCTGTAAAGAGATGTTTATTTCACAATTATTGGAGGAGTCTCCAGTGTAAGCACTTTGTGACAGTCAGTACATCCTAAAGAGTTTTGTTCCTCTTACACCACAGTAATTTGCCAACAATGTGAATTACAGTAAATTTACTGTTGTGGAAGCATCCATGAAAACAAGGTTGCTTTTGTCATTGCTTATGTTACAGCATCTTAAACAGTCATTACCACAGCCTCTCTTTTCTCACTCTCTTGAAGTAAAAAAAAAAAAAAGGCAGCTTGTAGTGTTACTTAGAAACTGGAAAACATAATGATTTTCCCATGTTAGAAAGTTGGAAAGCATTGGAAATTCTTAACCCCCGCTCTATTCCCAATCCAAGTTCAATGTTTGTGCAGAGAATGCCAGCTGTGATCTTTCCTATCTAGATGTTTCATAACAAAATTGATAACCAACAAGCTCAATGAAAGGCATTAATATTGATGGAAATTATCAGCATGGTGCCTAGTACAGGGCATCTTAAAAAAAAAATAAAAATGGAAAAGTTCTTTTTTTTCTTCCATAATTTAGTTCAAAAGTGTATATTCTAGATTCATTACATATAAAGTAAAATATTTCAAGCCTGTTTTTTTTTTTTGTCTCTCATAGATTCTCTATGGGGTTCAGGTCAGGCAAGTTGTCTGGCCAATCAAGCACAGTAATACCATGGTCAGCAAACCAGTTACTAGTAGTTTTGGCACTGTGGGCATGTGCCGAGTCCTGCTGGAAAAGGAAATCAGCATCTCTATAAAGCTCGTCAGCAGATGGAAGCATGAAGTGCTCTAAAATCTCCTGGTAGACGCTGCATTGACTCTCGACTTGAGAAAACACAGTGGACCAACACCAGCAGATGACATGGCACCTCAAATCATCACTGACTGTGGAAACTTCACACTGGACTTCAAGCAACTGGGATTCTGTGCCTCTCCACTCTTCTTCCAGACTCTGGGACCTTGATTTCCAAACGAAATGCAACATTTACTTTCATCTTCCCCATGATTGTGGTTGTGTGTACTGAACCAGACTGAGATTAAAGCCTCAGGAAACCTATACAGGTGTTTTGCGTTAATTAGCCGATTAGAAATCTTCTCAGGTTGACATTCCTGTATTATAAATTCTTTATTCTAATATTTTGAAATACTGGATTTTTGATTTCCATGAGCTGTAAGCCGTAATCATCAAGATTAAAATAAAAAAGGCTTGCAATATTTCACTTTATGTGTAATGAATCTAGAATATATGAAAGTTCCACTTTTTGAACTCAATTATTGAAAAAAACTAACTTTTCCATGATATTAAAATTTTTTGAGATACACCTGTATGTTTTATACATTTAGTATGTATCAGGGTTAAATTCTGAATCATAAACCATACTCAACCATCAGCTCAGCTACTTTTTTTTTAAATCTCTGCAAAACACAACCAAATAGCATGGAAAGATGTGTCTGTTGATCATCTGCCATGTTTGTTTTGATCTGAAGTCAGGTTTGTTCTGGAGAAACTGCTCAGCACTGAGACTGAAACTTGATCTGGAAGTGTGTTTATGAAGTGTGTTTATGGCCTTTGATGGTTGGGGTCAACCAGAGGAAAGAAATCCTGCAATCTGTCATTAAAACCCTGTGTTATAATAGCCTTCCATACAAGAATAGAACCAATACGAGATCCCGATCATCTCAAACAGATACTTGATGTTACTTGACAGACTCGGCCCTGCACAAGAACCCCTCATCATGGTAACTACACAGCAGGGAAGGCACGCACAGGAACGGGCTAAAATAGAAAATTCTGTATAGAATCCGAATACAAAGATGTTGGTATCTATGTGACTCATTCATAAAGACAAACAGATGGTGGTTTATTTGTGGAAAGATAATACAGAAAACACTGGAAAGAATAAATTCATTATGGAGAATACTTTTGATTTTCCAGGTCATTTCTATAAATCTTTTATATTAAATCTACTCACTGTCTGTATAAAAAAAATCTCTGGATGATTAAATGTACAAATGTAACTGCATTACAGCCTTTTCATCTTGAACCAAACACTGCATTTGTGCAACAACGGTCTTTCCGTCTCCTCGTGAACATTCTGGAAGCTCATCCTGTGAAAGTCTACATGGCCCAAAAAATTCAATGTTCTTTCAAAACTTGGGACAGATTTTGATACATACTGTTGACTCTAAAGAGAAAAACAATGATTTCTTGAAGTATAGCTGTAGCGGGTTCTGCTCATATGAGCTATTCCCAATTCAAACAGTTTAAAATGTACAGAAACTCACACTGAACGCCCAAACACCTGATGACAAACTCAAACATTTAAAATGACGGAAAAAGCGGTGCACTTCCAAAACCACGTAATGTCAAGTGCTCGTTTTAAATTTCCTCCTGAAGACAGACATGGACTGAAGATGAACCCCTGAGGACAGACGATGTATGCCAGGAGGGGGAAAAAAAGCAGAGGACGCTGGGTCACCTGGAACGGACAGTGGACTGCCGTGGATAGCACCCAACAGGCTGAACCACACTTGAACCTCAGGGGGAGAAAGAAATTATGATTCAGAGAGAGCAAAAACACATGCACATCCAAGTTTCCAGAGGAAGCCCAAGCTCTAAGCTGAATCCCTTCTCCCAAAAAAAAAAAAAAAAAAAAAAAAAAAAAAAAAAAAAAAAAAAAAAAAGGAAAAAACCCTTGCTGTGATCTCACGGTATGAAAAATGACTCGGATAAAGCGCGGGTGCTTTCATCTCAGCGTGAAAATAGAAGCTCATAAAATGCCGTGTGTGCGTGGGTGTCTGGACGGACAGCGACTCTGGAGATGAGAGATGGGGAAAGATGATAGGCACGACTGCCAGACCCAAATATCATATGGTGCTACGTTCCACCGCATGATGGGAAGTATTGAATTGTCATGGTAACAGATGGGGGCAGAAGCAACATGCGACAGTTTCTTTGTTTGACGAGACACATATCCCCAACCTCTCTTGTTTCCAAGTCTTCAAAATGTATCCCTCACTGTGACAGACTTTGTTTGCTCTGAGGTGCCGGGCTGTTGCTCTTCCCTCTGTAATCTATGGATCAATAGATTGTACTCAGATTGTGAGTACTGCATCTGCATCCACAGATCGGTTTGTGTTCACACTTAAAACTAAAGGTTCCTTGGAATGATGGCACACAAGAAACATTTCTGGGTGTCAAAAGAACCTTATGATTGATGAATCTATTCAACTGTTGGTATCACAGAGAACTAAAAAAAAAGCTTTCCCTCAATAAATGTTACCATTACACAGAAGGAAATTTGATTACTGTCTGTATTGTGGAAATAACAAAACATGTCTGTGAAGTTGTTGGAAATCGCAACACACCACAATGCATTAAAACCTTACAATATTTATTACTGAGTTCTTAATTAGTTATTAGCCTGTTTGACTGGAATAGGTTTAATCCAAACCATAGTAGAACTCCACTAGTGACCTCGCTACTTAGTAAAAATAATCCTTAATTATTAATGCATGGGAACGTGATAATTAAGTGCAGCCACATCTTAAAAAAAGCATGATCATGCTCAAAATTAGTGGTTAGTACGTTTGCCTCGCACCACCAGGGTTGGGGGTTTGATTCCCACCTGTGTGCACAGAGCTTGAATGTTCTCCCCATGCTTTGGGGTTTCCTCTAGATACTCTAGCTTCCTCTCCCAGTGCAAAGACACTCTCTGCTGGCTGATCGGCATGGCATTTCCAAATTGTCCGTAGTGAGTGAATGGGTGTGTGAATATGAGTGCGATTGTGCCCTGCGATTTATTTGCACCCCATTAAGGGCGTTCCCACCTCTTGCCCCAAGTCCTCTGGGATAGGCTCCGGGCTTGCTGCGACTTTGTGTAGGATACGTGGTAAAGAAAATGGATGGATGGGATGCCCAAAACAGGAGAGCGTGTATTTTACGGTGAACCACCATGAAGTGAAGTGCCTCTCAACAATTTTAGTTAAGATATAGACACCAGAAAGGTTTATATGCATACTTTCTATTTAATTAATTTACATCTTTTCCTAGAATGGAACATTAATTTTTCATAAGTTAATTCAATTAAAGTTTCACATTCAAATTTTATTGGTCACATACAAAACCAAACACAGTACAGTGAAATGATTGTTTTCCCAACTGTCCGTGACAAAAAATAGAATTTACAGAAACTACTGGAGAGCAACATGCTTCAACACATTCTTCATAACAATACATAAAACTTGCTATTGCTATAACGTTAATGTAAATATAATATACAAAACAACCATGGACTCAGTTCTATCATTTCTAATAACTAGATAAAATACAGTGAGGGAAAAAAGTATTTGATCCCCTGCTGATTTTGTATGTTTACCCACTGACAAAGAAATGATCAGTCTATAACTTTAATGGTAGATTTATTTGAACAGTGAGAGACAGAATAACAACAAAAAAATCCAGAAAAACGCACATCAAAAATGTTATAAATTGATTTGCATTTTAATGAGGGAAATAAGTATTTGACCCCTCTGCAAAACATGACTTAGTACTTGGTTTAAAAACCCTTGTTGGCAATCACAGAGGTCAGACGTTTCTTGTAGTTGGCCACCAGGTTTGCACACATCTCAGGAGGGATTTTGTCCCACTCCTCTTTGCAGATCTTCTCCAAATCATTAAGGTTTCGAGGCTGACGTTTGGCAACTCGAACCTTCAGCTCTCTCCACAGATTTTCTATGGGATTAAGGTCTGGAGACTGCCTAGGTCACTCCAGGACCTTAATGTGCTTCTTCTTGAGCCACTCCTTTGTTGCCTTGGCCATGTGTTTTGGGTCATTGTCATGCTGGAATATCCATCCACGACCCATTTTCAATGCCCTGTCTGAGGGAAAGAGGTTTTCACCCAAGATTTGACGGTACATGGCCCCGTCCATCGTCCCTTTGATGCGGTGAAGTTGTCCTGTCCCCTTAGCAGAAAAAAAACCCCAAAGCATAATGTTTCCACCTCCATGTTTGACGGTGGGGATGGTGTTCCAGGGGTCATAGGCAGCATTCCTCCTCCTCCAAACACGGCGAGTTGAGTTGATGCCAAAGAGCTCCATTTTGGTCTCATCTGACCTCAACGCTTTCACCCAGTTGTCCTCAGAATCATTCAGATGTTCATTGGCAAACTTCAGACGGGGATGTATATGTGTTTTCTTGAGCAGCGGACCTTGCGCGCGCTGCAGGATTTCAGTCCTTCACGGCGTAGTGTGTTACCAATTGTTTTCTTGGTGACTATGGTCCCAGCTGCCTTGAGATCATTGACAAGATCCTCCCGTGTAGTTCTGGGCTGATTCCTCACTGTTCTCATGATCAATGCAACTCCACGAGGTGAGATCTTGCATGGAGCCCCAGGCCGAGGGAGATTGACAGTTCTTTTGTGCTTCTTCCATTTGCGAATAATCGCACCAACTGTTGTCCCCTTCTCACCAAGCTGCTTGGCAATGGTCTTGTAGCCCATTCCAGACTTGTGTAGGTCTACAATCTTGTCCCTGACATCCTTGGAGAGCTCTTTGGTCTTGGCCATGGTGGAGAGTTTGGAATATGACTGATTGATTGCTTCTGTGGACAGGTGTCTTTTATACAGGTAACAAACTGATATTAGGAGCACTCCCTTTAAGAGTGTGCTCCTAATCTCAGCTCGTTACCTGTATAAAAGACACCTGGGAGCCAGAAATCTTTCTGATTGAGAGGGGGTCAAATACTTTTTTCCCTCATTAAAATGCAAATTAATTTATAAAATTTTTGACATGCATTTTTCTGGATTTTTTTGTTGTTATTCTGTCTCTCACTGTTCAAATACAACTACCATTAAAATTATAGACTGATCATTTCTTTGTCAGTGGGCAAACGTACAAAATCAGCAGGGGATCAAATACTTTTTTCCCTCACTGTAGATGTTAATATTTAATAATATGAAACCATACTGAAATATTATTTAAAACTTAGTTTTATCAGTCTCAAAATGAAAGACATCTTTACCGAAGTCTTTATAATTTTCAGAATTGTCCCAATGAACTGGTTTAACATTAAAGAAAAATAAAGAACGAGTCTTACCATTAAATAAATCATCTATTTTTCTCAAGTTGTTATGCTTTGTACATTACACTATTTACATTTAAAAAAAAAAGAAAAGAAAAAGACTGTTGTGTTTTCTGTAAACAGAACATTCTATTATAGGATGAAGATGTTATGAACTATAATTAATAATAAAGTATGCATATAAACCCTTAAAGATGTCAACTTTTTTTTTCTGAAAGTGTATCAGCAACACAACACCACAGAATATCATTATTGTTATGTATCAGAGAAGGAACTCTGAACTACAGTTCCCAGCAGCCACTGCACCTCACTACATCGCAGTCACATGACCACCTGCACCTAAATCATGTTCTTGTTAACGAGCACTCGTGTATATAGCCACAGTTTGCACTGCACTCCTTGTCTTACATTTGTCTTTCTTTGCTGTTGTCTTTGTTGCCATGTTTACGTCTTTGGTTTATGTGTAATCTTTGCCATAGTGTTTTGCCACAAGGTCATAGTGTCTTTTGTGTGTTTGTTTTGGTCTTTATTAAACTTATCTGCACTTGCATCCGTCTCCAAATCGTGACATTATTATTACTGTTATCACATTTTTATTTAGTTACTGACTGACTGATTTAGTAGTAACAGTAGTAAGTTGACATTAACTTTTGTTAACATTTTATTTTGTGCTTTGCCAATATTGTGCTCAATTTAGTCATGCTAATAAATAAATGCTGCATGAAAGAATTGCTTGAGAGAATAGAGAGAACAAGTGAGAGAAAAAGCAAGTGAGCTGAGTGAAGGACAGAGTGTCCTGAAAGCATGTATGGGTTCCATATGTGTTTACTGTTGGCATGTATGAAGAAAGAAGAGAGTGAGAAAACACGACCTTCTGACCCCTCTACTGACCCCATCAGCCCCAACCATATGGGAAGAGTTCACCAGAAATTGTTTACTTGTTTACTTGTTTACTTCTTCTTAGTAGTAGCAGTAGCAAAATGTTTCTGATTTAATTGATCAGTTATAGTGACACTGAAGACTTGTGGTCTACAGAGACTGCATAGATGACAGGTGATCATTTCACAGTCAGAAACTGCAGCGCTGAAGCCCCATATTTTAGATCAAAGCTGTATCTTGAGCTAGCTAACGATGGCGTTGAAATGCACAGTGATATGGAAACACTGACAAATGAGTCAAAATACAGTATAGTGCACTGCAAATCTGTCATATAACTGTACTATTACTGATGCTTTTATCCACAACTGAGGCAAAATCTAATCCAAGTACAGAGTCCAAGTCTCAGGCAGTTCTGGGGTTTCAATCCTCCAATCACTAGCTCAGAACTTTAACTGCTGAGACACCACAGTCCACTATTACTGGAACAACACACTATCTGCTCACATTCAAACACGTTCCTAGCAAAAATAAAGACGCTAGCTAAAATTAAACAACGTTTTCATACCACTGTTGAACTCCTGATTCAATTTTCTATAGCAGCATGGCTTGGACAGTAGTTTTACAGGAAGGCAAATCACAGGTTTATATTAATGAACTCATTATAATACGCTAGTGTTTCTATGGTAACAGCTTACACAGGAAGAGAACATAGACCATTTTCTGTGAGGAGATGTTTATCATTTGTGGAGTCTCTAGTGTCAGTGCTTTGTTAGAGATAAAGTTAGTTAGAGGTACTTTAGTTAGAGATAAAGTTAGTTAGAGGTTCTTTAGTTAGAGATAAAGTTAGTTAGAGGCTCTTTAGTTAGAGGTAAAGTTAGTTAGAGGTTCTTTAGTTAGAGATAAAGTTAGTTAGAGGTTCTTTAGTTAGAGGTAAAGTTAGTTAGAGGTAATGCTAGTTAGAGGTAAAGTTAGAGGTAAAGTTAGTTAGAGGTAAAGTTAGTTAAAGGTACTTTAGTTAGAGGTAAAGTTAGTTAGAGGTACTTTAGTTAGAGATAAAGTTAGTTAGAGGTTCTTTAGTTAGAGGTAATGCTAGTTAGAGGTAAAGTTAGTTAGAGGTACTTTAGTTAGAGGTAAAGTTTGTTAGAGGTTCTTTAGTTAGAGGTAATGCTAGTTAGAGGTAAAGTTAGTTAGAGGTTCTTTAGTTAGAGGTAAAGTTAGTTAAAGGTACTTTAGTTAGAGGTAAAGTTAGTTAAAGGTACTTTATTTAGAGATAAAGTTAGTTAAAGGTCCTTTAGCTAGAGATAAAGTTAGTTAAAGGTCCTTTAGTTAGAGGTAATGTTAGTTAGAGGTACTTTAGTTAGAGGTAAAGTTAGTTAGAGGTTCTTTAGTTAGAGATAAAGTTAGTTAAAGGTCCTTTAGTTAGAGGTAATGTTAGTTAAAGGTCCTTTAGTTAGAGGTAATGTTAGTTAGAGGTAAAGTTAGTTAAAGGTACTTTAGTTAGAGATAAAGTTAGTTAGAGGTTCTTTAGTTAGAGATAAAGTTAGTTAAAGGTCCTTTAGTTAGAGGTAATGTTAGAGGTACTTTAGTTAGAGGTAAAGTTAGTTAGAGGTTCTTTAGTTAGAGGTAAAGTTAGTTAGAGGTACTTTAGTTAGAGATAAAGTTAGTTAGAGGTTCTTTAGTTAGAGGTAAAGTTAGTTAGAGGTAAAGTTTGTTAGAGGTTCTTTAGTTAGAGGTAATGCTAGTTAGAGGTAAAGTTAGTTAGAGGTTCTTTAGTTAGAGGTAAAGTTAGTTAAAGGTACTTTAGTTAGAGATAAAGTTAGTTAGAGGTTCTTTAGTTAGAGGTAAAGTTAGTTAAAGGTACTTTAGTTAGAGGTAAAGTTAGTTAAAGGTACTTTTGTCAGAGGTAAAGCTGCTCCATTATGTTTTCAAACACAAGAAAGTCTTTGAGACAAACGAGTTTGTGCTTTGCAATTTCTCGGTAACATGACAAGCTGCACTTTTTTTGTCTTGTTTACTTTAAGAGAGAGAGCAAAAAAGCATTAAACATAACTATAAATAGATATATCAACATATATGACGTATGAGAAATTGCTGTGGTATAAGAGGAATAAAACTCTTGTTATTGGAAAATCGTGTTGGACTGCCTCACATCACCCAGTTGTTGATCATTTTCTATTTTTTGTAACAGAACACCACATCTTGTTTTATTTCTTACTTGTCATAGTGAAGCATTTGTGAGATGCTTGTAGAGTTGTCAGGTCCACGCAAACCACTAACTTCACTTCACAGAACGCACCACGGCCTCCAACATGGCCGCCCCGGACTACACTCCCCTGAACACGCTGCTGTTAACCCGCTCCCGATCACTGGACACACACACACACACACACACACACACACCTGTTCCCAATCCCTCACATTCACACATACACTTTAAAAGAGACTCTCAGTCAGACAGACCTCGTGAGGTAAACGCTCAGTTTGTCCCACACATCTGACTTTACCTAGCCTTGTTTTCCGTGTTGGTTACTCTGCTTTTCTGATTATTTGCCTGTTTCTTGATTTTCCAGTTTTGCCTTAGCCCAGTATACTCTGTTGATCGCCTGACCTAAGCCTGTTCCTGACCTTGCCTAACGTTTAGATTTGTTTACATTTCACTTCACTGAAGACGCTTGACTGCAATGGTATCTGTCCCAGTCCACCTTTCATGACACAATGATGCAGCTAATAGCTGAAATGTTAGCTACAGTCTGGCTAGTGTTAACTTTTGATAAGCTGTAGTATATCAAGTTGCAGCAAAAACCAGTCCTTTAACACTGTGTCAATCATGTTGCACTACATCAATCACTAGTGGGCGTCGATTACCATATTCTCCCCAGGAGCATCTCCATATCTCCAAGACGCACTCCTTACACCACTTGCTGCATCATGATCCTAGAGGAATGTACACATTTACATGTATATATAAAAGGGATTAGGTTCAAAATTGATTTGCTCTGCATATGTAGCTCAAATCATGCCAAACCTCCAAATCTTACTTTTCTACTCTCTGACATGATGACACCTAATATATGTCTTCAACAAAGCTGACTCCAATTGATTCAGATTCGAATTGAACTCGGAGACAAAGAAAAGAGCCGCGAGGAGAACAGTGTGTACCGTAAATGTATGTATGTGGGAGCACCAGCACCATGCTGGGAGACAGTAAGCAGGTCTCGGTGTGATTCTGCTGTAACACTATGATGCTCAGCAGGATCACAGCTCCATCTTTTCCACGGCCTGAATCGAAACAGCGCCATCTCCACTGTTGTTCAGAGCCGCCAGGACGCCTTCCTGCCCACATACAGCTGAAACATCATCTCTCACACACTTCCATTTCATCTCTTACGCCCACCGCAAAACCGAAAGCCATTTAAGAACCCCTTCATGCTGCTGGCTGAATGCTATGCATTCTGGCTTCGTTCAGTTTTTTTTTTTTTTTTCAAAAGCAGATCAAAGTACAAAGTATCAAAGTATGCAGCGCTTTTAGACATATCCTCTTTCTGAACGGCATGAAGGTAGAACAAATGCTCAAGATAATTTGTCCAAAGGGATTTGCAAATGTTTTCAAAGCAAATTTGCAGCAGAAAAAAGCACTTTACAAATCCACACTTTATGTGGATTCATCACTATTTTTAACAGTCACACACGTATGCAATAAACTTTTGTGCTTATTATTAAACAGTTAATAAGCATCATTATCCGTGGATTCAGCTAGTGCTGTAAAAGGGCGGATTTACCACTCGAATGTGGCTCACAACTGCTGCCACCTTCTCATTTGTTATACCAATACTTTCAGGCAACGTTTAAAAAATGTTATGTAAAGAACTAAAAAAAAAACTAAAGGTGGTGCAGTTATAGGAAAATAACCAACGATGGGGTGATGTGGTGCCTTTACCACTACAAAGTTTCCAATAACAGCACGTCCTGGTGTTTTATTTCTTGTATACCACAGCAACATTCCAATGATGATTATTTGTATTTATTTATTAAAGAACAGCACATTATACTTAGATCAGTTTTTAGTCTCAAGGTTGTGGAACATCCACAAAACAAGTTAGTTCCAGTTATTAGTCTTTTTTTCCTGTCGCTTTAAGATGATAAGACAAAAAATTACACCTTGTCATGTTAGCAAGAAATCGCAAAGTCGTCCATCCTGAAGACTTTCCCATGTTGAAAAATCTGAAGGTGGAGCTATACCTCTGTTACAAAGCACTGACACGGCAGACTCCCTCCAAAACTGTTACATAAACATAAACTATATCAGCAATTACATATCCATCCATCCATCCATATATATATATATATATATATATATATATATATATATATATATATATATATATATATATATATATATATATCTGTTAAATAAATGTTCTTAAATTGATTTACTATAAGGTTTCGATTATGTAAAACCTTCCGACTTCTCAGAGTTGGTGTGGTATAATTTAACCAACTTAGCTATTTGCCATTGGTCTATCCATCCTCTAATGTGCACTGTTACAACTAGTTCAGATGAACACATAAATCTCCCATGAATGATTCATGCAGGGCTCACTCCGTGGTTGTTCTCTTTAGCATTTAGCCAAGTAAAACATACACACTTTTGATTTAAAATAATTATACAGAATGTATCATATCCAGTATAATGCTAAAATAATTATGACTATTGTAGATACTGTACATAGAAATCAAAGTTATTTCTAGCTAACACATTTTCCCATACCGTCTTCTACATTTTATTTATTGTCTTGTAAATTCCACAAATTAAAATTCAACACCCCCCACCCCATAAAACCCTTACCTAAAAATGAATCCAGAACAAAAAGCATTAAAAAATACAGAGAGCTCTCATGTTGTCTATGAATTCAATGGCATGACGCTTTCTCTCTGCACATTTCTCAATGCAGTGTAAGCTGCAACACGGAAAACTGATATTCTGTCCTTAAAAACAGCTTTATGCTGTTCGATTAAACAAGGATGCATCACAGATAATACTGGCCTGAAATGCAGGATAGTATCAAATCAGGTTTGACATGTGTATATATACTGGTTTCTATCTGGTCCACTGATATATTTCATGATGAATCTGCATTCTGCCTTCTGGTATTGATAGCATACTGAAAATAGTGCATCCTTAGCCATCTTCCACTGCATCTCTCATCGTCTGACCAAGTTCTTGAAGGTCGGCTCTAGGGGGCGCTATGGAAACTTTGCTGTTATAATAACCTTGACTATCCTGGGAAGGCTTTCCACTAGATTTTGGAGTGTGGCTGTAGGGATTTTGCTCCTTCAGACAAAAGAGCATTAGTGATGTCAGGCACTGATGCTGAGTGAGGAGGTCTGGTACATAGTCGGCATTCCAGGTCATCCCAAAGGTGTTCAGTGGGGTTGAGGTCAGGGCTCTGTGCAGGTCACTCGAGTTCTTCCACAACAACCTTGGCAAACCATGTAATCATGGAGCTTGTTTTGTGCACAAGGGCATTGTCATGCTAGAACATGTTTGGACACCTTAATTCCAGTGAACTCTGAGTACAACCCACAAGAATCAGCTACAAGATAGAAATTTGTTTATGTTTATAGATTACAGTAAGTCATACTGTGTCATAAACCACATCAGCCGGTCTGTGTGACATTACCATATAACTGGATATGGTTAAAATATTTGTTTATAAAAAAAGAAATTTGGAGGAGATCATCCAAAGACATCACTTACCTATTAGAAGTTTCATAGCTAATAGTGCCAAAATGAAAGCGTAAACAATGGAACCCAAATATGGCTTGGCTAATCAACTAGTTTTGGGGTAAGGGAAATATTATGCAAATATACTATTGATCAAACTATTCCTTTTAGCTACCATTTCCCATAAGCCGACAGCTCGCATTACATTCTATTACACTATTAGCACCTATCCAAAAGTTTCTCTAGTTCTGTGCCATTCTACACAATATCTGCTACACTAAACCTGTAAACCTTGGCAAGCAGTCTCAGCAGCTGTATAAATCTGACTGCATACGCCCTCTCACTCCATGACACTGGCCTAGCCATTATCAGAGAGTAAGCATAAGGTGGGGGAGGATAAATAATGTGAATACTGTTCATATTTTTCCCTCGACTGCATCCAGTCCAGTGCTGTGTTGGTCCTTGCCAGTACACATATACAATATATCAAGCTGAGTGAGTCATCACAATAGCCTAAAACTGTTAACTGCATTCATGAGAGAAGTAAATAAAACATCTGCAGACTTTTAGGCTTAAGTCTAATAAAAAAAAGGGGGAGTGGACAAAGTCTAGGTTAGAATGTCAGGATTTAAGTCGTTAACATACTACAAACAAATCATGTAGAAGGAGAAGCTAATATATACTCAGCAAAAAAAAAGAAATGTCCTCTCATATTCAACTGCATTTATTTCCAGCATATATCTTAACACTTGTAAATATTTGTATTAACATAAAAATATACAACAACTGAGACAAACTGAACAAGTTTCACATACATTTGATGAACAGAAACGAGCCCCTGAACAAAGGGCGGGGGGGGGGGGGGTGTCAATATTAAAAGTAACGGTCAGTATGTGGTGTCCTCCAGCTGCTTTAAGTACTACAGTGCATCTCATCCTCATGGACTGCACCAGATTTGTCAGTTCTTGCTGTGAGATGTTACTCCACTCCTCCACCAAGGCATTTGCAAGTTCTCCATCACGTCTGGGGGGACACATGGTTACATGTAATTTTCCACTGCAAGGACGATCAGATGTCCTTCCTGTCTCCCTGTAGCACTGTCTTAAGCGTCTTACATTACAGACATTGCAGTTTATTGCTCTGAACACATCTGCAGTCCTCATGCCTCCCTGCAGCAGGTCTATGGCAAGTTCACGCAGGTGAGAAGGAACCCTAGACATCTTTCTTCTGGTGTTTTTCAGAGTCAGTAGAAAGGTCTGTTTAGTGTCCAAGTTACTGTAACTGTGACCTTAATCGCCTACCTCCTGTAAACTGTTCGTGTCTTAAGGACTGTTCCACAGGTGCATGTGCAATAATTGTTTATGGTTCACTGAACAAGCATGAAAAACATTGTTTAAACCATTTCCAATAAATATCTGTAAAGCTTATTTAGATCTTACTAAATTATCTTTAAAATACAGTCTCCTGAAAAAGGGACGTTTCTTTTTTTTGCTGAATATACATAGGCTAGCATCTCAGAGGTACAACATGTTGAACCTTGAGGCAGAAGGGATTCAACAGCAGAAGACCCCATCAGATTCCACCCCTGTTAGCCAAGAACAGGAACCTGAGGTTACAGTAGGCACAGACTCACTGAAACTGGACAGCTAAAGATTGAAAAAACATCGCCTGGTCTGAGATGCTTTTCTGCTCACCACAGCTGTAAAGAGTGGTTATATTTGAGCTACCCTAGCCTTCCTGGCCATTCTCCTCAGCCCTCTCTGATTAACAATGCATTACCAGCTGCCAAACTGCCGCTCACTGGAGGGGTTTTGTTTTTGTATTTTTTTGCACCATTTTATACAAACTCTAGATATTGTTGTGCATGAAAAACCCAGATCAGCAGTTTCTGAAACTCAAATCAGCCCATCTGGCATTAACAACCATGCCACGTCCACTGATCATATATTTTCTGCATTCTTATGTTTGATGTGAACATTAACTGAAGCTCTTGAACTGAAGTTCTTTACCTGTTAAACATCCTTTTATTGCTCAGGTTCGTACTGCTGATATTTGCTTGGGCAAAGCTTGAACTGAAGTAATAGCCAACAATTAATTAGCAGACTTTCCTTTTGTTTTAATAAAGGCATTAATAACTACCCTAGTTAGGATTCTGCATTTAAAAAGGATACAAGTTTAAAGCTTACTGCCAGAAAGCCACTGCTGGGCCCTTGAGTATGACCTTTAACCCTCGACTGCATACCTGTGATTGTTTGCAAGTCATTGTTAACAAAATCACTTGCCAAATAAGCTAAAATAATTAAATATAATGTAAATGTTTATGAAGAAACCTTGCTGAATCATGTGGCCATTACACTTCTGGTCTGAAAAAGTTAAGTAAAGGAATCATTCTCAAGTATCAATGTCTCAGTTGGAGATCAGTGCAAATGGAGCCGCTACAATTCATACTCAGTGTGTGCTCATGAGCTTCCTACTGTTTTCTCAGATAGGATGTCTTTGTATGTTGTAGCATTACAATTTCTTTTCACTGGAACTAAGAGGCGCAGACTTGTTCCAGCATCACAATGTCCCGGTGCACAAGGTGAGGTCCACGAAGACATGGTTTGCCAAGATCGGTGTGGAAGAACTCGAGGGGTCTGAACAAAGTCCTGACCTCCACCTCACTGATTGGTGGGGTTTTTCACACCTTTGGGATGTACCGGAATACTGACTGCACCCGAGACCTCCTCACCCAACATCAGTGCCTGACCTCACTGATGCTCTTGTGGCTGAATGCGTACAAATCCCCACAGCCACTCTGCAAAATGTAGTGGAAAGCCTTCCCAGAAGACCGGAGGTTATTATAACAGCTATCTAGAATGAGATGTTCAAAAAGCACACGTGGGTGTGATGGTCAGGTGTCCACAAACATTTGACTATGTAGTGTATCTCTCTCAATATATCTCAACGTCTATACATAGCTTTTGTAACTTGTTACATTCTCCTACTGAGCAGTGAATTTCACATCAAACAGAATGTGTAAACACTTTCTCAGTGGTGTGAAAATTGTTAGCTATGCTACGTTTGTTTAGATACATCCCTCACCATACGACAAAATAATACATCAAAATAGTATGCAACTATGAGTGTTACTCTGAGTTGACTCCACCTAAATTACTGTGTTGGTTGCTACTAGGCCTTGACTATAGTAAATATATGTGATGCCACTAATGTGACCACTTGTCAAGATGTCTTCTTGCTAAAGAGGTATTCTGGCTTATAAATAAAAAAAAATCTGGAGGGATAAACCTGAGTATAAATTAGAGGTCGACTGACTGTTTTGACGATTAATCGGCACTGATAACCGATTGCTGGAACTATTGGTAAAAAAAATCCACACTAATAGTTTTTCCCAGTCGCGTCCGTTGCGGGAGCAGCTGAGAAGGGTCTGTTGTCATAATACTGTATTAAGCAGCCTCTTGAGGTAAAATAAAAACTATCACTGACAAATTTTGTTGTTATTTGAAGTGGGTCCGTCCCCCCCCCATTTTGGACGTCTCCAAATTAAATATTTGTTTCGAGTGTTACATTTTGGTTCAGTTTGGATGTATATCTTTTATTTACTTTAACATTTATTAACAGTTTATATTTATATATATATATATATATATATATATATATATATACACATATATTAGTTCCAGTGAAATATAATATAAGATATCTACATATCTTAGTTCCAGTGAAAAGAAATTGTGTATATATATATATATATATATATATATATATATATATATATATATATAAATATATATATATATATACACATATATACACAAATAAATAAATGAATAAATACATATATATACATACATACACACACACACACACATATATATATATATATATATATATATATATATATATATATATATATATATATATATACACACACACACACACATATATATATATATACACACACACACACACATGGTACAGTCAGTACTGTTTATTTTTGTAATAAAGTTCAGAAATATTTTACTTTGACTGTTATGTTTTCATTCAGTGCCAAGTAAAAAAGACTTTCGGTTGATTAATCGGTTATCTGCGGGTACCGCCCACCTTAATTATCTGTATCTGGAAAATCCACTATCGGTCGACCTCTAGTATAAATTGCATCTGTGCCGTGCATGACTGTTACCTAGTGTCAGAATGATCCACAAACTATGATTTCTCTCATCACTGCTGTATTCACAGTGAAGACACCACTGCCATTCTATTTGTCGCGCTGTATTGCTTTTTCTTGTTGAAACGCATGGACGTAGTTTGACATTTTTCGAATATGATAATTTCACTCAAACAAGACAGTATGCTACCATGCACAAACAACCAGGTGGTAAGAATTAAATGGCAAATGCATAATAAAGAATAAACAGCACTCAGATAAGTCTTGAATTTAACATGCTACACTGGGTTTTAACCTTGAGCAATTGCTTTAAACAATTTAAGCTTTCAGCTTATGACAATTTCTTGAAAGTGGAGGTGCAGGGGTATGAAAATGAATATAAAAAGGAAAAGAAAACAAAAAAGTTTTAATCCTATCCATATTTAATTTGCTCCATTTTCCAAGGTCGTGGTACGGAAATGTGAGTGAGATGTTTTCTGTGCTTATTCAGCACTGATGAAAAAGTACCGACACTGAGAGACCACTGAGGGAAAAGGATTGCTATCAACTTTAATTTCAGCACTGGCTTCTTTAAGGTAATAAAATACTCCCACACACCCAATTTGATCTGATTGCAGGAGGATAAAAAGTTTCTTGGTAGTAGACATGCTGTTACTAATATATTAGGCTCATGATATTATCTCGGGAACACAATACAGGCTGAAAAGAATTCGGGCCAGAAATCGGAACAGGCAAAGCCTTGTACTGTGAATGAAACGCAGAAATGTTATTGTTGTTATTAGTGGATAATGACAAAACTGCAGATTATACCAAGGCATGATGTAAAGAGGCCGGGGCTATGGGAAAAACATGGCTGTAATAATGTGCTGCAGTGACATACAGTGAGGGGAAAAAAGTATTTGATCCCCTGCTGATTTTGTACGTTTGCCCACTGACAAAGAAATGATCATTCTATAATTTTAATGGTAGATTTATTTGAACAGTGAGAGACAGAATACCAACAAAAAAAATCAGAAAAACGCATGTCAAAAATGTTATAAATTGATTTGCATTTTAATGAGGGAAATATGTATTTGACCCCTCTGCAAAACATGACTTAGTACTTGGTGGCAAAACCCTTGTTGGCAATTACAGAGGTCAGACGTTTCTTGTAGTTGGCCACCAGGTTTGCACACATCTCAGGAGGGATTTTGTCCCACTCCTCTTTGCAGATCTTCTCCAAGTCATTAAGGTTTCGAGGCTGACGTTTGGCAACTCGAACCTTCAGCTCCCTCCACAGATTTTCTATGGGATTAAGGTCTGGAGACTGGTTAGGCCACTCCAGGACCTTAATGTGCTTCTTCTTGAGCCACTCCTTTGTTGCCTTGGCCGTGTGTTTTGGGTCACTGTCATGCTGGAATACCTATCCACGACCCATTTTCAATGCCCTGGCTGAGGGAAGGAGGTTCTCACCCAAGATTTGATGGTACATGGCCCCGTCCATCGTCCCTTTGATGCGGTGAAGTTGTCCTGTCCCCTTAGCAGAAAAACACCCCCAAAGCATAATGTTTCCACCTCCATGTTTGACGGTGGGGATGGTGTTCTTGGGGTCATAGGCAGCATTCCTCCTCCTCCAAACACGGCGAGTTGAGTTGATGCCAAAGAGCTCCATTTTGGTCTCATCTGACCACAACACTTTCACCCAGTTGTCCTCTGAATCATTCAGATGTTCATTGGCAAACTTCAGATGGGCATGTATATGTGCTTTCTTGAGCAGGGGGACCTTGCGGGCGCTGCAGGATTTCAGTCCTTCACGGCGTAGTGTGTTACCAATTGTTTTCTTGGTGACTATGGTCCCAGCTGCCTTGAGATCATTGACAAGATCGTCCCGTGTAGTTCTGGGCTGATTCCTCACTGTTCTCATGATCATTGCAACTCCACAAGGTGAGATCTTGCATGGAGCCCCAGGCCGAGGGAGATTGACAGTTCTTTTGTGTTTCTTCCATTTGCGAATAATCGCACCAACTGTTGTCACCTTCTCACCAAGCTGCTTGGCAATGGTCTTGTAGCCCATTCCAGACTTGTGTAGGTCTACAATCTTGTCCCTGACATCCTTGGAGAGCTCTTTGGTCTTGGCCATGGTAGAGAGTTTGGAATCTGATTGATTGATTGCTTCTGTGGACAGGTGCCTTTTATACAGGTAACAAGCTGAGATTAGGAGCACTCCCTTTAAGAGTGTGCTCCTAATCTCAGCTCGTCACCTGTATAAAAGACACCTGGGAGCCAGAAATCTTTCTGATTGAGAGGGGGTCAAATACATATTTCCCTCATTAAAATGCAAATCAATTTATAACATTTTTGACATGCGTTTTCTGGATTTTCTTGTTGTTATTCTGTCTCTCACTGTTCAAATAAATCCACCATTAAAATTATAGAATGATCATTTCTTTGTCAGTGGGCAAACGTACAAAATCAGCAGGGGATCAAATACTTTTTTCCCTCACTGTACACCAATAGTGTAACGTGAACCGTTTAGTTTGTACGATTTTAAGACAGAAAGACTAGTAAACTACGTACAAAACGTGTGGCAGTCTGGGA
This sequence comes from Ictalurus furcatus, assembly GCF_023375685.1. NCBI lineage: Eukaryota > Metazoa > Chordata > Actinopteri > Siluriformes > Ictaluridae > Ictalurus > Ictalurus furcatus. The sequence goes on from NC_071264.1 coordinate 21,387,542, forward strand.
AAACCAATCAGATATCACTTCCTGAATTCTGGAAAAATTTGCTTTGGACCAAAATTGAGTTTATATAACAGTATAATATAGATTATATACGTTATTTACATAATGCTCCTGCAACTTCACATCATCATCAAAACAGAGAAGAGCGCCGATACACTTCGTACAAATTGCATGACAAAGGTTTCGACATTTTTGAATAAAAGACATATATAAAAATACATTTAGCTAACACAACACAAGTCACTCAATTAACCGGCCGTTATTTCCAGTGATGAGGCTTGTGTTTAAATGCCGGGAGTGACTTTTATCTCAGGTGATGAGAGACAGACTGATGATGCTGATAAACCTATAACTCTTTCAAATGTGTCAGTAATGCTGTAGGTAGATTAGCACTTTTGGGGTGCTTTTAAAATGCTATAAGGTTAATTTCCATTAAGATACATTCAAAACTTTTTCATTTTCAGGAAAACCTGTATATGGTAGAAAATGTCAACAAAAAGAGGGTTTCCCTAGGCCGTGACACAAACATTTGCTGTAATCGTGTCATTAAAATAAATAAATAAAATAAAAATTGTATCCCACTGTTTTTAGGAGCTTACAGGAAATGATTAATTATAAATTAAATGATTGAGTATATGGTGCTTAAGGGAAATGCATAATAATGGTATAGTGTGAGAGTCAACAGTGGGTATAAATGTCAAATCATCAACCATGAAAATAGGACACTTAAAGATGATAATGGTAATACTCTGCAGTATTCCGATTTACTACACTTACAACATTTATTAGAAAGCTTGATCCAGACTGAATTAGGGAAGAGTTTCTTAGTGTTCATTAAAAATAAATAAATAAAGGCTAAGCATTTTGGAACCAGGGTTTGTTTTGTTGCTATACTGCATTTTTTCATTTTCTTTTCTTTTCTTTTCTTTTTTTTTTAAATGGAATTAAAAATATAAATTTCTACAGAAGACTTAAGATGTTGGCAAGACAATGGGAGGCAAATATCAGCTGTCATTGTTTGGCGTTATTTCTTTGAAGTTGGCTTAGTGTGTCATGCCACCTAACCTGCACCCGTCATTTTTCTCCACATCAGCCAGCTCTACAGTGGGTATTCCATGCACGCTACAATCCTAATCCTAACTCGTTTAGCAGTGGGGTAAGCGTGCTACTGTTTCCACTCTAACATAACAGCTTAAAGGAAAAGTCCACCCCGAAACACATTGAATACTGATTGACCACTTTATTAGGAACACCTGGACACCTGTTTATTCATGCAATTTTTCAGTCAGCCAATCGTGTGGCACGAGCGCAATGCATAAAATACAGGTCAAGAGCTTCACTTAATGTTCATATCAAACATCTGAATGATAGTCTGTGGTAACTCAAATAAGCACTCTTTACAACCATGCTGAGCAAAAAAGCATCTCAGAATGCACAGCACATTGAAACCTGAGGTGGATGAGCCACTCCTGTCAGCCAAGAACAAGAATCTGAGGCTACAGTGGGCAAAGCCTCACTGACACTGGACTACTAAAGACTGGAAAAAGAACAAGCAACATTATTCCAGTCTTCAACTGTCTTCAGCTTCGGGCAGTCAGAACCATTTCCCCAGACAGGAAAGGTGAGTGGGTGAGTGGTCTAAATGTCATGTCAGTCTTTCCTTTCCAAACAGAAAGAAATGGAGGCATACATGTCACATGGCTTGCCTTAAAATATGTCATATTTTAATTGTTTGACATACTTTCCGAGGCATGGTAGGAGAGAAAGAATAACAGGTAAGTGGGTCAAAGCAAGGTTCTACTGTTTATGTAACTGAGAGAGAAGTGTGCGCCAGAGAAACCAAATCAAACATGACCCAGCATGAAAAAAATATGAGAGGGTGTGTTTCGCTCGCCCACATAAGTCAATTTCAACTAAATATTACCTGACATGCAAAGACTTCCACTCCGAAGCACGCACTGGACTGTTTTTCTGTGAGCTCCAGACTACTGGCACTGATTATGGAAAGCTCCCCCTAAATGTCCGTTATGGCGGATGAGGATGTCTGGATGGACTCACTGTTCAAAACAGCCGGTGTTATTCAGCTTGGGAGAAACTATGCAGATTTGGTTTCAATGCAAAGCACCATGGAAGGAAAACAAACTTCTGGAATCTGGCTCAAAATCTAGTGTACTTAAGTTGTTGACAGCAGAGAGAGAATTTCAATTGGGGATGCTTAAAGGAGAAGTGAAGAGAAGAGAAGAAAGAACTACAGAAATACAGAAAGAAAGAAGGAAAGGGAAACAGAAGAGGTAATATTATGGTGTTTTCACATCAGTTGCTAAATGTTTCACTAGGGAACAATTTCTTCTGACATTAACTGAGACAGATGTGTTTGTAGACACTTCCTTCAAATGATACCAGTCTCACTGGGTACCACTGAATTTGAAGGGACTCTTGGCAGGCATCATGTTTGGGACACCTTTCCTACATTAAGTACACTCTTTATCAACCGTGAAAAGTGTGAATGTATCCCGAACTAGCGACAGTGACTCCACAAATGTTGTCCAAAAAATATATCTTTCCAGTTGTCTTCTGATTGAATTGCCTACCTACAGTATACAAGTACACCTTTTGGTCCAGACCATTGTAAAAATGTCACCATCAGCAACAAAGTAAACCATAGTCCCCTTGGAAGAGGACGAAGACCCATAATTTGCTGCAGACCCGAGCACATGGAGCAACACCACCTGTCACCATAGATATGAATGTGTCTTTAGAGAGAAAGAAAAAAAAAAAGACACATACTTGACATTTGTGTTAGTGCAGATGATGTACTCAATCTCGTCTGAGTATGGATTCTGGAAGGTGAAGCTGCTTGTTCTGATCAGCATCCACTCGCGATTCTTCATCCGGAAACGGTACATGACCGATAAGACCTGACCTTTCAGCTTCACGACCTGCAGAGTAACAAAAGAAGAAACATCTCATAAAACATGCATTAGAACAAACAACCGGGGTTTAGAAATCGGCTGTGGACTTCTATAGAAAAAGTACACATGACTTTTATAATAACTGGAATCTCTGCTGATACAATACAGAGCACATCTCAATATGTGATCAATGATCCATTGTGATCCAGAGGAACATGATCCCATTTTTCTTTTTAAATACAACCAAAATACCAGATCTCGGAGAATCTAAATAAAATCCTAACACTAAAAGAACTGACTCTCTGCAAGCTCCTACTTCTGTGTTAAACAAAATATCTCAGGAATGATGGCATGCGTCATGTGCAAGACCTGTGTTGTTGCAATCAACATCACATATATTCATGTTTTGCATGTGTCAGTATCAGATACCGAGCTATTGGTCCAATAACATTCCATTACTAATGTTCAGCAAAAGATACATTTAAAGCAGCTGACTGAAAACATACCTATGCTATGGTGCAATTTATAGCTGTTTTAATGTGACATGATGTCATGGCATATGAGACAAACTTGTTTCTGTATTATGCAAAAAGCTTAAATATAATATAAAAAATAGTTTTTTGAGTATTGCTTTGAGGACTGGGAGGACATGGAATTGACAGATACAGAGGCCATGAATGCTTTACAGGAAATGGCAGATGCAGAGGCCATACCTCCGTTACTGTGCTGAGAAATATAATGACCACACATCTGTCACTGGTACAGGTACAAAAGCCATGCCTCCTTCACTGGGACAGGTACAGAAGTCACATCTCCTTCACTGGGACAAGTACAGAAGTCACGTCTCTGTCACTGGGACATGTACAGAAGCCATGCCTCCTTCACTGGGACATATACAGAAGTCACATCTCCTTCACTGGGACAGGTACAGAAGCCATGCCTCCTTCACTGGGACATATACAGAAGTCACATCTCCTTCACTGGGACATATACAGAAGTCACATCTCCTTCACTGGGACAGGTACAGAAGCCATGCCTCCTTCACTGGGACATATACAGAAGTCACATCTCCTTCACTGGGACAGGTACAGAAGTCACGTCTCCTTCACCAGTGACTGACAGGCGATATAAACTGCCACAGGAAAGTCATCTGATCCTGTCCCAATGCCATCAACTAACAATTTGACTGATACACAGTTTTGTTATACCAGTGGAGACGTGTTATAAAGATTGAAACCCCTGATAATTAAATAAACACACTAAGGGACACAAACTGTAATGTAACGTCTGCGTTTTCCTGTTTTAAATATACAGGTCTCTTTAACGTGACCCTGAAATAACCCATAATAACTACAGGCTGTTGAGCCAAGACTTGAACTTAGCAACCTCACGGCACTATTTAACGTCTGCATTCTTTCCATGCTGAGACCTCAAACATCAGCAAAAGCAGCTTATGTTTCCTACTGCTTTAAATAAAGAGGAAAAAGATGATGAGAGATTGTTTTTTTTTCATTTACAAGAACACAACAGAGTGAAACTGCTTCTCTTTGTCAAAATAAAGCTCATTAGCATCTCAAAGAATGCCCGGTTTAAACAACTCAAACAACTCACTACACCCAAGACCGCGAGGAGAAAAAACCCACCGTCCACAGAGAGACGAGAGAGTGGATACCGCGTGCTATTCTTGGCCAAAGGTGGGATTTTTTTTTGATCATAAGACTCTTTCTCCAGTAAAGACAAAAATAAGAGACTCTCATCTTTTTTCAGAGCCTCATTCATCCCTTAAATAAAGGGTCTTTTAAAAATGATCAAACTGTCCTTGCTTAAACCAGACTTTGAACCAGGCACTCTTAAAACTAAAGGAGTTTGGAAGAAGTTAAAGGTCCTGTAACAGTTCTAAGCCAGAGTTAGTAAGACATATTTGCAAAAACTTGTTATATGGGCTTATTCAGTACATTTATATTTACTCATGCGGTAGCAACTCTACTGTGGCAGAATCCAATCCAAATACAAGAGCAGTTAATGATGAAGGGCCCAACTTTGGCTTTCTTGAGGTTTGCACTCACAACCTTGTGGTCAAAAACACAAGACCTTAACCACTGAACTACAACAGCCCAGGCTGCCATAATCATCCATCATCACCAAAATCCAGAGCTTGGGTCAGATAACTGTCAGACTTAAAATAGGGAGATCCATTATCAGTATAAAGGCAGCCAGAGGGCAAAACTAGATAGTACTACAGATATTTCAAGTTACAACAAAATAACTAGGAAACAAAGATAAACAAAAAGCACACATAATGTAATGCAAAAGACTGAAAGGTTATGCAATGTGGGAAAAAAAAGGTACTGAACCACTGAGTAATTCAAAGACTTTCTTTCAGAGACTTTGTTTAATAAAAGGTACTAAACTGTACCACTCCTTGTCACTGGAAAGCCATCCTATCCAGGGAGTATTTCAACCTTACACCCAGTGAGTGGGTGAGAGGATACACTCACAAGCCACTTTATTACTGAACACCTGTACACCTGCTCATTCATGGCAGTAACACTAGGCATAAAATCAGGCAGATACAGCTCAAGAACTTCAGTCAAACATCAACCATCAGAATGATCTTGGTTACTTTGACATGATGCATCGCAAAAATGTGGCTATGTACATCATGGAAATGTGAGATTCACATACATTAGTGGAAATGAGCATTCCATTAATTATGCACCTAACGCAATTGAATTGTTTGAACATCCGAGGACCCAATTTGTACAACCTACAGAATTAAAATATGCGGAGAGCACACTGGTCACATGACCGCATTCTTTCGTGAAGAGCCTGTGCCATTACATGGAGTGATCTGCACTTGTGAAGCAACCAACAACTCTGGATCACAACATGCATTATAGGTTGTATGGTTACACAACCATGTTATAAGAATTAAAAAGAGCTCTTCAGGAGCTTTCAAACGGTACCAGGCCTGCTCCGCTGTGACCTACAGTGCCCGAAAAAGAGGCTGCAGAACAGGCATTTTAGCTGACTTTGGAGCTCTATTTCAATTACAATGATACCTCAGGTGCTATTACGGAGCTCATAAAGTTATGAGCTATTTGTAGCTATTTATTTTGTTGCATACAGACAAAAATGCACACTGTTTTACATTATTTAGGATTCATTATTAAAAGGAGTCTTTTCAGTCGTAACTGTTCGTCATTAAATTTTGTTCAAAATATACTTGAGAGTTGAACTTTCAAGCCAGTATTGTGAATCGAATCAAATTGTATTAATGGGTAAATGTAATGACTTGTGCTCTGTGGTTGCACTGATTCTACCAGGATTATAAACGACTGCAGGTACGATCATTTATATCAACAAAAATGATAAGAATTTATGTCAATATCCATAAATAGCAGTTAAGGAAATATGTTTAATGAATATGTTGTTATTAGGAGAATGTCAATGTTGTTCAGGAAACAGTAACCAATAAAAAGGTGCAGTGACTATAATAAGGTTCTGTGACAACAAGTGGCTTGAAATAGGCTCTGTATAATTCACAATCCTGACCACTAACACCAATTCTCACCAAAATGAAGATGCATACAAAAAAGTAACAAAAATATATGAAGTCTTAAAAAGTCACCATCTGCAAAACCCTTCATTTTTGGTTGTCATCCAAAATGACTATGCCCTACACCCATTATTGTTGCAAAACTGCTGACACTGTAAAACAAGAACAAGTATCTCAACTTAATAATTGACTAAGCAGCAAAAATTTACCCATGCTTCCATCAAATCTATTTAACAGCTGCGGTCTGATTTTGCAAAAAATTATAGACACAAACAAATACAACTGCACAGGCTTTGGACTGGAACCTACATCAAGAGCTTATTTGCTGCAGCAAATGTAATTTTTTTTGTACTTGAACATGACCTACATTTATAGATGAACTCACCAGGCCATTTTTCAATTCTGTATAAAAACAGTCCAAAGAACCTCAGGGGAGGAAATTTTCTATCACTTTTCCCCATCAAAAACATCCATTTGAAGGGCCATTTAAAGGCTTTTCATCACTAATCAATGGACCAAAGCCTTTCTATTTCTCACAAATGTTTACTCCTGTTTGCGCTCTAGTTTTTCCACAAGTCTTAACCATTAAAGCTCATATCACATCTTCCCCACTTCTGCTCAAGCTCAAACAGTAATACCTTTAATCCCATTTTTTACGTGCCCCTCATTACTATTCTCATTATTATCAAATTAAGCCTGTATTACACTGTGCGATTTTAGCTGTCGTTTAAGATTATTACCTGTCACACTCTGTCAGATTAAAGAAAACCACTATGTTCTGCTTAAGCCATCAGTCAGTACAATCCATGCTTGTTCAGAAAATGGGGTGGCATAAACAAAAGCAAGCCCTTGCTATACTAGTAGCAATGTTACACCTGGAGAAGGAACACTTTAAAACGTGAAGAAGAGGACAATGGAGCAGTTCGTGGCTGGGTTAAACATGGAATGCCCATTTTTCAAAAGCAGTAAGGATATTATTTTTGACAAATTAACCTCTGCGGTAGCTTTGCATCTCAATATACCAAGGGCCAAGCATGAAGCCTGGTCACATTATATTAATTCACGTGATGAAAACACTTAATTCTTGACACTGCCAAAACAGTCACTGGCTCTCGTTGGTCGTAATGGAACTAACTCGGCCATTGGTGAGAATGTCACATTATGTGTTTTAAGACCACTGATCTCTATTGAAAACCACACTGCAATGCAATTTTTGTCTACAGCAACAAAATCAGGCTGAGAAACGTACGGTGCAAAGCTGGCTTCACCAACTATAGAAAGCCAGGAAGTAGAGAACCAGAAAAAGAGGGAAGCCAGAAGTAAACCCGGATGTAAACAGGAAGCGTTTGACACTGCTGGGAAAAGAAATAATGGCCCCTTGATTCCACTTTCTCTTTTCATCTGAAATGAGCTGTGAGAACCACAGAACTGTGAGGAGTCTCCAACTTCAGTTCCGTCCAACATCATGGGAAATCTTTGGCAGTGATTATGAGAGATGTTGGGATTTGATGCCAAGAAAAACACAATCGTTTCTGTCATGGCAGAACTGTCAGCTCTTGTAGAAATTGCTGTCATACTGTAAGTGGAAGTTTGTACAAAAAGCTCTGGACCTGATATACGTGATTGTGAAGAGTAGCGAGTGTAAGAATGTGTTTTTTGCACAAGTGTGTGTCTCAAGTTTTCAAACAGTTATTATGTGACAATTTGGGTGTTGGCCATTGAGGTCTTTGTCAAGCAAACTTGGTGAGGAGGGAAAAAAAGTGAGAAAAAGAAACAAGTGGTTCCACAACTCTAAGAGTCTGTTGACTCATTAACCTTATGTACATTTGTATGAGAATTTACTATCAAACACGTCGCTTCTGTTTATTTTAAAGAAGTAGTATTACATCATTGCACAAATGATAGCGGAAAAGCAAGTGTAGAGAAACTGATTAATGGCTTGGTTAAAAAATAAATAAATAAATAAAAATCAGCTGTTTTTTTTATTGTAAATGCAAGCACCAGCAGTGTAGTGCTCATCAATCAAGACTCAAGAAGCAAACTTCTGGTGTTTCACTATAAATGAGGGTCAACCTTTATAGATCTGTCAATATTCTCCCCCAAAAATGCATAAAAGGTAAGTTCTAGCCAGTGCCTGAAGTGGAAAGTATTAAGTAATTTTGAAGGTCAGCAGTGGATAAGAGATTGAACATAGTATATTCCTTTAATAAAAAATATTAAAAAATAAATAAAACACAAATTATTCAATCATTCAAATATTTAAGCTATCCAAACATTTAAATGTTAATTAAAATAACCAAATTAAACTAATTATAATCCATATAAAAAGCGCAGTATCCATGCAAATTATATGATTTAAAGTCAATCAAGTCGAGGTATACCTTGGTTAGTCTTTATATAAGAAAATCTACAAAACACGCAGGAGCAGAATACAACCATTTCTTACAAATTTACAGGATTTTCAGGAATACCAATAAATCTGATCATATCGAATAAACCCGATCATATCCAGCTTGATAAATGAGGCATGTTGTTGGCAATCCTGGTTATGAAAGTCAGTAGCCAACTGCACTCCCACTCAGCTAGCATGATTTCATGACTTTTATTTAGCAACACTGAAGGTTGATAGATTGATGCCTTTTATTTGGCTTTATCTCGGCTGTTAATGGAGTCAAAATGCCTTTTATAACCTTCCACAATGCAAGCCAATCCCGCTAAGGATAATTGGAATCAAAGTAATAGTAGAGAGTAGAGAACTGGTGACATGAAAAAGCTTGCACCATGTGATCAGTCTGAGGAAGTCAATCAATATAATTTGTCGCTTCACTGAGCTATAACTAATTTACATGAAATTGAGAAAAATTGCAATTTATTTTCAGCTTGCAGCTGAGATGAAGCTCTGAACTGCACACTGACATGGGAAATATAGTCTTGCTTTATCTCTTGCAAGTAAGAACTGCTCTATTCAGGGTTAGAATTCATGTTATTTGATTTAGGAGGTGTGACAGGCACCATGTTGTTTCCTCTATTGTATATTGGATCTGTATATGAGGAAGAACCTTGAGAGGAACCAGACTCAAAAGGGAACCCATCCTCTTCTGGGTGACACTGAATAGTGGGATTATAAATTATTATTCTTCTACAACTGTATACTGTAAAGTCGAGTGTGCTGAAGAGTACAGTATGAGCAAATTATGAACTTGAGACTGCTGAGATGAGCACAGAACAGTCTTAATGATTACAGCAGCAGCTCTGAGGTACACCGGTGAGATTATCCATGAAGCAAGGGTGAGACTTGTGCATAAACTGTTTTTTGAGTGCTATTTGTGTAGCACCTAGAGCCATTTTGCTGTTCCTTTATTGGCCAATTGTGTCTGCAAATAAAACCTTTTTTTTTTTTTTTAATCAAGCTACCAGCTGCCAGGATCTCCTGCAAAGTTCCAGATAAAATGACCCCAGCAGGGACCAAACTCCACAAAGTTACATAGTAAGAGAAAAGCCAAAGATGAAGTAAGGGATGTCCTCAAAACATTGAAAAGAGAGAGAAATCAGAAGGGTCAAGCTGAGTATGTGAGAAACCACAAAGGTTTAATTAGCAAATAAAGAGTGGGAGAGAAAGAATGGAATGAAACTAATGAAAGAGATATGAAGAGAAAGAGAAAGGGCCAGCATTTTTAATCATGATTACTCCTTTTCCCACTCATGCCATGTTGGGCTTCCCCTCCTGAGCTGTAATTCCCTGAGCCGCATTCTGATCAGCCTCTCAGAGCAGAAACTGCCACTGTTCGCTCCATCTCGGTCTGTCATGTGCTTTAAAACATCAAATAGACAAAGGCGACAAATCCAAATCCACCAAGAGCCAGAGAAAATCCAGGGGAAAGAGATATCACAGAGTGACTGTCACTTTGAAGGTTTTTCAACATGACTCAAATCAAATTGGATGCTTGATAGCAGAAATGCATGAGCTCTGCTGAGTCATACTACTACCACCCGAGGGTACAGGTTGTATTGTAGGATTTGCATTATGATAACCATCCAACTCAACATCAGCTCTCAGAATGAGGGTATAGACTTGCGAATTCATATTTATAGATTCACAAAGGTCAACACGGTCATAGAACCTTGCAGAACCATTAGCCAAATTGTTAGGTTAGGGAATCTAGATTATCACACTGTAAATTATTTTAAACCAGGGGCATACCCAGACCATTTATAATAAAGTGGCCAGGTTAGATCCAAAGTCTTTGAGTTGGCAATCCAGTGTGGGGAAAAATATTATTCCATATCCACAGAAAATGTGATACACTTGCATATCTTTGCATAGCCTCAGTAGGATCCCCATCCAACATAAAAGGCACACATCAAAGTAAGCTAAAATAAACTCATAGCTAGCAGCTAAGAGTCGCTAAATATAATTAAACAGAATTGAATTCTGTGTAAGTTAGCTACAATTGCTTGCTCCTGCAAAACACTGCGCTGGCTGATAACTGTAACAAGCCAGAAACAACAGCAGCAAGAAGAAACTTCCTGAGAAGTCATGAGGAAGAAATTCTGAAAAGAACCAGACTCAAGAGCAATCCCATCCCCTTCCCAGGGACACCAAACAATAGATGACAGACACAACTGAAATGCTCAAGCAATCACATCGGGATGGGCTCGTCCAAAACTTTCGCAGCTTTTCTTCATTGCCTCTGAATGAAATTGAGTATTTTTACTAACTGCATTTTGTATAATAATATACTTTTATATATAATATGCTATTATTTAGATCAATAGGTTATATAGACTACAACCTGTCTATAGTTACAGCGATACAAAAATGACATGACATCAAAAAAAGTGGCTGCTGTACCTGTTGAAAGCTCTCCCTTAGGTGGCTTTGATCCTCAGGATGACAAAACTCCAGAATGTCTTTACCAAGCAAGTCCTGAAACAGAGCAGTAAACAGCAGACTGAGTTGAGCAAGTAATTTTCCAAAATACAACAATTTATGAGCATTATAAGACATTATAAAATGTATGAATGTTACATCCCATTTTTTAAACATTATTTTTAAAAACCCCAACAATTTACTGACTATACTGAGGCCCTGATTTGCCAAGATCCACAATAAAGCGTGGCCAATTGGATAACCTTAGTGTGTGTAGTTATAAGCTCGGATAATCTCGGATAACCTTGGGTGTGTAGTTAGTAGGCATATTGCAGGTAAAGAAATATCTGCATGAATTATGTGTCATGCAAAGGAGAGGGGTATACAATATGTAAATAAAGTTTCTGCATCGGGTTATTTGGGCCCAAATACTGAAAGTACGCAAGGTAACATCATATTGTTTTCCTAAGGATTATTATTTTATTTGATTTTTTTCAATGTTTCGGGGGCTTTTGGGGCCCTTAACATGTTCAAAAACTCATGAAATTTGGCAAGCACGTCAGAGTCCCCCGCAAAGAGTAGCACATTGGCATGGTGGGGTGGCTCTGTAGCGCCCCCTTTTATACAGTACAAAACCTAGGGGCAGAAATTGTACATACTTGTACGTATATATACGAGACTCAGTAAACCTATTATTCTCACCGACCCGAACAACTTTCACGACAATCATTAGCTCTGCCCAAACGGAAGTCGGCCATTTTGGATTTTGTGAAAAGTGCATGCGGTGAACTTTTAAATACTCCTCTTAGGGGATTCATGTGATTGTCACCAAATTTGGTAAACATTATGGCAAGACATTGAAGATGCTAAATTACGAAGGGATTTCTGATATCTGGAACGGTTTCACCATGGCGAGGCAATAAATTTATGGTAAAAAAAAAGGGAAACAGGAAGTGTCTCATATCTTCTGCATGCAATGAGTGATTTAAATCAAAATTGAGCTGTATGTTTGGTACTGGGGGATGATCACATGGATGTGACTATTGTGAGTCACGGTCATAGCGCCACCAACTGGCAGCAGGAAGTGTGTGACTTACAACAGACTTTGCAATAATCCTGTTATCTTTACCCGAATCGCCTCAAACTTGATCAGAATAATGTCTAGACAAGGCTGATAAAAAATTGTCAAAGGTCAAATAAGGTAGAACAATTGAAAGCAGCGATGTCCATGTTGAGAATCGTGCTCCATGCTGACAGAGGGAGTTTATAACATTATGTTATTATACTAGTTTAGCTGGTGAAAAAATGGGACATACAATATTGGAAGGATTTCTAATTTGAATATTTATAGAATCTGGATTTACTGAGGGTTAAAGTTTAATGGCTCCGTTACCCTTTTTCTGTTGTCTATTGATTTTTTAAAAAGATAATCAAACAATTTAATATTCAGGAATGAAAACAACATTGGTCTGCAGTAGCCAAAACTTGCATATTCATGGTGACAAATGAACTGGATTTCTGAAAGAGGAGACCAAACTAATTGGATAATAATGCTTGATTTTACCTCAGTATTTTATACATGAGGATAATATACTTTATTCTCAGCAGAATATTAAATTAAGTAATAGTAATATTAGTATGTGAATAGCATAATATCTAAAAGACTGAGGCAGATCTGCTGCCCAAGGGATCAGGATGGTATTTGAATTTAAGAAAAAGGCTTAGACAGGAAGTAATATAAAACGGCTATATAAAACACACGAGTCAGTTCATCTGCAGTTCATTAACCGATAAGCTTCTTATTGTAGATGAAATCAAAACCTTATCTCAGATTTCTTGTTTTTAACTCCTTGGAGCTGTAAAATTTCTCCAGATTGACTGCATGTTAAGCCTGTCTTTGCTGAGCAATGAAATGTATTCACCTGTGGCTGGTAGCCAATCACGTTAATGCAGCGGGGATCCACGAAGGTGATGATGCCGTCCGAGTTGTGACGAGAAAGAAACTCTGTCGGAACAGACAGCCCGTTCATGTCCATGGAGACTGGAGAACTGGTCACCTGAGGGGGAGAACGCAAATCCATTTGCATTTCATAAAGTCTCTTACACACTCATTATACTGAGTGTTCAGGGCATTTACTTTTAATTACCATCATTAGTACTGTATAAATGCCGTTCCTGCACAACAAAACAAGCCCTATTATTTGGCTATTAACATTAACCGACAAGCCTTGAACCGGTCAAAACTGCAACAACATCAAGTTTTCAGGACTTTTGCATCTAATTATGTTAGAATACGTTTCCCATTATTTAGCCTAGCTACGAAAATTGGAAAAAACATGGACAAGGTAGCTAAAAGAATTCATATTTTTTATGGAACAATATGAAGTAAATAAACATGCATAAATTATTTATTTTTCAGGAGATTATTAACAGCCATTATTTGGTGATTCACTTTTAACAATCCTACAGGGAATACATTTTACACCCCCAAAAATCTGTTTTTAACATCAACGAGGCAACATTAATGCAACTATTAGTGATTAGATGTACCAAACAAATCTAATATACCAACAAAAAAAAACACCTTACCTTTAAATTTCTTCCATTACAAGGCTACATGCTAACTTAAATTTAGCTAACAAAATGACCCAAAAAGAAGTAATAAGTAAGGGGAAAAAGCACACCACAAGGGACGCTACCACACCACACCAAACCAAAGTTGGGTGTTGTCCTATAACAGCATTCTTCAAAATATTTAATTCCTCTTTGCCAACGATTAATAAAGACAAATTATAAAGTATGGCACGGCATATTTTTTTTCTTCCACTTATAGTGACATTTAGTGTTGTGGAACATCTGCAACCAAGTTGGATCCTGTTACAGCAGCTATAAATACACCAGACTATCATTTGCCTCACTCTATTGAAGTTAATAAGGTGGTTTTCACACTTGGCACGTTTGCTGCGGTCCAAATCCGAGTGAGATTGTTCCCAGCGCCCCCCACAGCGTTAGTCTGGTTTTAGACTCACTTGATTCTATTGAACCCCGTTGCATTTGTGTTCATCTTAAGTCATCACAAACGCGCATGGAGAACACAACACAACTCGCCATTTAAAAAAAATAAAAAATTATTTTGGTGCTATTATGCGCAGCAGATATTGTGCACAGCAGTGGACATCTGTGTGCTGCAACGTTCCCCTGCCACTCATGGTACACGTGTGTTGTGGAAACTAATGAAGTCATCATCGGATAAAAACGTGTGCGAAGGTTACTTTACTTCCTGAACAAGCGTGAACCTGAGTATGAGTTGCGTTCACATTCACAGGAATCGCGGCTCAGTTCCAGTGCAACCGAACTCAGACCACCTCCTACAGGTAGTCTTGCATGACAGCTTTCAATGCTTTTTACCAATTTTTCATGCGAACTGTGCTCGGTTTCGGACTAAACCGCTGGCGTGAAAGCCCCATAGACAAAAAGTGCAACATCCTCTTATAATGAGGGCCTTACTTCATCAACACTTCTATGAGTTTCTTTATGGTATAACATTTATTTAAATTCATTTATTATTAGATGTAAATGATGTGTGTCTGCCATACAAGTCCCTGTGAACGAGCTGTCGCTATGGAACCCATAAAAGATTAGAACAAGAGAATTAACATAAAACTGTCATTTGCCTTGAAGCTGAATACTGCCCTAGCTGCTGTTATAGAAAATTAATCAACATCTTCGTATCAGTCAGATTTTGAGAAGTCTGTTCAACAGCACTGTGGTATAATGTTAGCTAATTAACATATCTGAACAAAGTTAGGTCAACAGTAACAGAACAGTAATCATGTTTAATCTTTTCCTCAGCTTCATACCACACTGCTTCAGACAGTGTGGTGTTATACACTACATCTAGCTACATGCTTTAAAATTGTATTTATTTCTTTATTTATTTTTAGATCTTCTCCTTAAGAATTAAGAAGAGTCACTGGTCAAAATACAAGAATCCTTCAAATGTACAAATGTTGTTTATTAGATTTTTAAACATTTTTTTATTATTTTATTTTATTTTTACCCTTTTTACCCCAATAGCATTGATTGCAGAATTTGTTATTTACTGGATAATGTCTAAAATCCCTTGCATGTTCATTTTTTGCACAGTTAGCTGATATTTATCAAAGGCCATCGCAGACACTATCCGACAAGACTAAATCAATATGAATGGGAGTCTGTGAATAATTTTTTCCATTTCCATTTCGGGCTTTAATCATCCCTGGCTGATTCAGAGAAAAGAAGAAGAAAAAAAAGCAGAAGATAAAAGATGTACAGATGAAACAAGATGAAAGGTACACATGAAGATCCTTCGCGTTCATCCATTAGTCTAATCCTATATACATGCACATATGCACTAATGCACACGCTCAATGGACCATGTGACCCCAAGAATTCTGAAACTGTGCTTCATATTTCCACTTCCTTACTATTTCTTATGTTTTTTTGTTTGTTTTTTTGTTTATGTTTGAATTCTTGCTTCTGATTGATCACGAGGTGTTTCTTCCATAACAGCAGCTTTGACAGTAGCTCCAGATAAAAGCCAAATCACATGTTTCTATAGCAACTACCCCTTCACAAGGACTTTAGGC